>NC_056729.1:1857942876-1858120774 GCF_019279795.1 Protopterus annectens | reverse complement strand
GATTTTTACCCATGATTACAAATGCCTTGTGATACTTTTGATTTTAGCATTGTTACCTGGAGAGAGAGGACATGTATATACCCATGATTACAAATGCCTTGTGATACTTTTGGTTTTAGCATTGTTACCTGGAGAGAGAGGACATGTATATACCCATGATTACAAATGCCTTGTGATACTTTTGTTTTAGCATTGTTACCTGGAGAGAGAGGACATGTATATACCCATGATTACAAATGCCTTGTGATACTTTTGTTTTAGCATTGTTACCTGGAGAGAGAGGATATGTATATACCCATGATTACAAATGCCTTGTGATACTTTTGTTTTAGCATTGTTACCTGGAGAGAGGACATGTATATACCCATGATTACAAATGCCTTGTGATACTTTTGTTTTAGCATTGTTACCTGGAGAGAGAGGACATGTATATACCCATGATTACAAATGCCTTGTGATACTTTTGTTTTAGCATTGTTACCTGGAGAGAGAGGACATGTATATACCCATGATTACAAATGCCTTGTGATACTTTTGTTTTAGCATTGTTACCTGGAGAGAGAGGATATGTATATACCCATGATTACAAATGCCTTGTGATACTTTTGTTTTAGCATTGTTACCTAGACAGAGAGGATATGTATATACCCATGATTACAAATGCCTTGTGATACTTTTGTTTTAGCATTGTTACCTGGAGAGAGAGGACATGTATATACCCATGATTACAAATGCCTTGTGATACTTTTGTTTTAGCATTGTTACCTGGAGAGAGTGGATATGTATATACCCATGATTACAAATGCCTTGTGATACTTTTGGTTTTAGCATTGTTACCTGGAGAGAGAGGACATGTATATACCCATGATTACAAATGCCTTGTGATACTTTTGGTTTAGCATTGTTACCTGGAGAGAGAGGACATGTATATACCCATGATTACAAATGCCTTGTGATACTTTTGTTTTAGCGTTGTTACCTGGAGAGGGAGGACATGTATATACCCATGATTACAAATGCCTTGTGATACTTTTTGTTTTAGCATTGTTACCTGGAGAGAGGACATGTATATACCCATGATTACAAATGCCTTGTGATACTTTTGGTTTTAGCATTGTTACCTGGAGAGAGAGGACATGTATATACCCATGATTACAAATGCCTTGTGATACTTTTGTTTTAGCATTGTTACCTGGAGAGAGAGGACATGTATATACCCATGATTACAAATGCCTTGTGATACTTTTGTTTTAGCATTGTTACCTGGAGAGAGAGGATATGTATATACCCATGATTACAAATGCCTTGTGATACTTTTGTTTTAGCGTCGTTACCTGGAGAGGGAGGACATGTATATACCCATGATTACAAATGCCGTGTGATACTTTTGGTTTTAGCATTGTTACCTGGAGAGAGAGGACATGTATATACCCATGATTACAAATGCCTTGTGATACTTTTGGTTTTAGCATTGTTACCTGGAGAGAGAGGGTATGTATATACCCATGATTACAAATGCCTTGTGATACTTTTTGTTTTAGCATTGTTACCTGGAGAGAGAGGACATGTATATACCCATGATTACAAATGCCTTGTGATACTTTTGTTTTAGCATTGTTACCTGGAGAGAGAGTATATGTATATACCCATGACTACAAATGCCTTGTGATACTTTTGGTTTTAGCATTGTTACCTGGAGAGAGAGATGTATATACCCATGATTACAAATGCCTTGTGATGCTTTTGTTTTAGCATTGTTACCTGGAGAGAGAGGATATGCATATACCCATGATTACAAATGCCTTGTGATACTTTTGGTTTAGCATTGTTACCTGGAGAGAGAGGACATGTATATACCCATGATTACAAATGCCTTGTGATACTTTTGTTTTAGCATTGTTACCTGGAGAGAGTGGATATGTATATACCCATGATTACAAATGCCTTGTGATACTTTTGGTTTAGCATTGTTACCTGGAGAGAGAGGACATGTATATACCCATGATTACAAATGCCTTGTGATACTTTTGTTTTAGCATTGTTACCTGGAGAGAGTGGATATGTATATACCCATGATTACAAATGCCTTGTGATACTTTTGGTTTAACATTGTTACCTGGAGAGAGAGGACATGTATATACCCATGATTACAAATGCTTTGTGATACTTTTGTTTTAGCGTTGTTACCTGGAGAGAGAGGACATGTATATACCCATGATTACAAATGCCTTGTGATACTTTTGGTTTAGCATTGTTACCTGGAGAGAGAGGACATGTATATACCCATGATTACAAATGCCTTGTGATACTTTTGTTTTAGCGTTGTTACCTGGAGAGAGAGGATATGTATATACCCATGATTACAAATGCCTTGTGATACTTTTGTTTTAGCATTGTTACCTGGAGAGAGAGGACATGTATATACCCATGATTACAAATGCCTTGTGATACTTTTGGTTTAGCATTGTTACCTGGAGAGAGAGGACATGTATATACCCATGATTACAAATGCTTTGTGATACTTTTGTTTTAGCGTTGTTACCTGGAGAGAGAGGACATGTATATACCCATGATTACAAATGACTTGTGATACTTTTGGTTTAGTATTGTTACCTGGAGAGAGAGGACATGTATATACCCATGATTACAAATGCCTTGTGATACTTTTGTTTCAGCGTCGTTACCTGGAGAGAGAGGACATGTATATACCCATGATTACAAATGCCTTGTGATACTTTTGTTTTAGCGTTGTTACCTGGAGAGAGAGGATATGTATATACCCATGATTACAAATGCCTTGTGATACTTTTGTTTTAGCATTGTTACCTGGAGAGAGAGGATATGTATATACCCATGATTACAAATGCCTTGTGATACTTTTGTTTTAGCATTGTTACCTGGAGAGAGAGGATATGTATAGGTTCATAAGTTCATAGCTTCATACTAGGCTATCTGCCCTGGGGCAGTTATAAGCCTAGCCCGATTCTGTATGGCTTACGCCACCCCTTGATTTGAGTATACTGTGCCTTTTTTAAGGTTTAGTTTACTGTGCCTCTGTCCAATAGTGACACGGGAGTAATCCCTGGGACAAACCTACGATCCCCCATCCACCTATCGAGATTCTTCTTGAAGAGATTCAGTGAGGTGCTCTGCCTCACATGAACTGGAATTCTATTCCAGAGCGAAGGGTGCTTCTCGGTTATGAACCTGTCCCTCCAGCAAGTTCTATTTATTTCTGTGCTGAGGTTCAAGTCCCTCGAGCGTGTGGCGCTAAGGGATTTAGATTTACTGAGGTGGAGCATGTCAATTAATTCTGGATTTGACATATCTTTGTATGTCAGGCATAGATCGCCTCGAAGTAGGCGGTATGCAACTGAGTAGAGCTGGAATTTTTTTAACCGAGCAGCATATGGCATCTGTTTGAGACCCTTGATCCTCTTGGTGAGATACTTTTGGGGTCTTTCTAATTGCTGCAGGTGTCGGGTAAGGTACATCCCAAAAGGGGCATTGTATTCTATGATGGGCCTGATGAGGGATGAATAAAGGGGCACGATTACCTCTTTTGATCTAGATGTGAAACCCTTTGTGATGAGGTGGGCTATGTAGAAGGTCTTTCTAACCACTTTGGCAATGTGGTTTTCAAAGGAGAGATTGCTATCAACTTGGGTCCCCAGGTCCCTAATAACTTTCTCTGTACTTAATGGGTTTCCGCCTATGTGGTAATTTGTGGGCACATTGTTTTTGCCAAAGGGTATGACTATGCATTTTTTGGCATTTAGCTTTAAACCATGGCGCTGGCACTAGTTATCTGTCTCTGTGAGACCTTTTTGAAGGATGTTTGTGTCAGCTGGAGAGTCGATTATGGCGCCCAGTTTGCAGTCGTCTGCGAACTTGGTGAGCCATAGTCCTCCCACGTTTGCCTGTACCTCGGAAAAGTATATACCGAACAAGAGTGGTCCCAGGACAGAACCCTGTGGGACTCCACTTGTAACCGGTTTCGAGTCAGACATGGCTCCAGCAACTCTCACTCTGTGGGTTCTGTCTTTGAGCCAGTTTGCGACCCATCTTGTGACACAGGGGTTTATATTTTAGCTGGATAGCTTATCTATGATGCCCGAGTGGGGTATTGTGTCAAATGCCTTTGCAAGGTCCAGATAGGCTGTGTGGACTACCTTCCCTTCATCTATGGCTTTGGTGACTGTTTCGAAGAAGTCAACCAGGTTCAAAAGGCAGGATTCTGCCCTTGACAAAGCCGAACTGGGTAGGATCTAGTGTCTGTAGGTCCCCAATGTCTTTGTTTATGAGCTCCATGATGATCCTCTCCATAGCCTTGCAGACTAAGCTAGTCAGGCTTATGGGGCGATAGTTTCCAGGGTCCATAGAGGCTCCACCTTTGTGGAGTGGGACCACTGTTGCTGTACGCCATTCTGTGGGCACATATCCTGTAGTGAGGCTGAGACTGTATAGCTGTTTTATTTGAGGGATTAGTTCCTCTTGGAGTTCATGTAGGACGCAACCTGGGACGCCATCTGGTCCCATGGAAGCAGTGTTTTTTGCTTTGGAGAAGGCAACCTTCACCTGAGCATCAGAGATGTTTGGGAGGCAGCCCTCTGCCAGGATAGATACTTGCTCTTTTGGGGAGGGGTGGAGAAGTTTGCACTGAACCTGTCTGCCAGGATATTGGCGATGTCTGTGGGTTCAGTGTATTTTTGTTGTTTAGAATCAACTCAGAACAAGTCTGGGAGTTGCATCCCAGGTTTCTAACATAACTGAAAAAGCCTTATGATTGTCTTTGGTGTCCTGTGCAATTTTTCTCAAGCTGGCCTTGGAGGATTTTATGAGGGATCGTAATTATTTGCTAGTACTGATCAGAGATGCCTTCCCTATTAGGGATTTTGCTCTATCATGTAGTAGCTTCCTCCTTCTGTTGTACAGTTTATTTATGGCAGGGGTCCATCAGACTGGACGCCTGCCTTTGGATGATTGGGTCTTGGTTTTGTTTGGGATAGCATGATCCATGCATTCCTGGAGATGTCCGTAGAATGCGTTTATATAGGATTCTGCAGTTTGGGCCGTAGTTTCCACTGGCCCTGGGGCCTTGAAGGATTCCACTTATACCCATGATTACAAATGTCTTGTGATACTTTTGGTTTTAGCATTGTTACCTGGAGAGAGAGGATATGTATATACCCATGATTACAAATGCCTTGTGATACTTTTGTTTTAGCATTGTTACCTGGAGAGAGTGGTTATGTATATACCCATGATTACAAATGCCTTGTGATACTTTTGGGTTTAGCATTGTTACCTGGAGAGAGAGGGTATGTATATACCCATGATTACAAATGCCTTGTGATTCTTTTGGTTTTAGCTTTGTTACCTGGAGAGAGAGGATATGTATATACCCATGATTACAAATGCCTTGTGATACTTTTGTTTTAGCATTGTTACCTGGAGAGAGTGGATATGTATATACCCATGATTACAAATGCCTTGTGATACTTTTGGTTTTAGCATTGTTACCTGGAGAGAGAGGATATGTATATACTCATGATTACAAATCCCTTGTGATACTTTTGTTTTTGCATAGCTAGTAGGTTTTCTGAGACAGAAAAAGTTGGCAGGATGTGGGGGAAAAGGGGGATATTTAGAGTGTTTTGGAGAAAACAATGGCACATCCTGCTTTTTTGTTGGCTCTGTCTAATCTGATAATGTTATAGCCTGGCAGGAGACCCCAACAATGCCTGGCACTTTACACAACCCTGAATAGTCATGCTGTGACACTTCAACAATGCCCAGTGCTCCACACAACAGTGAAAAGGCATATTAAGTGACAACCCAAAAATGTCCAATGGTCTGCACAACATTGAAAAGGCATATTAAGACTGGCACCCCAAGAATGCCCAAAGCTCCACGCAGTGCCCAGTGCCTTCAGCATTTCCAACTGAATCTCATCTACTCCTGAAGCTCTCCCACAGTGGAAATGATTATCATAACAGATCCAAGTCCATCTGGGGTTTTGGCACTGCCTCTTCACCACAGTCAGGGGGGTATTAACAGTGTTCCATCCACTCCCACAGTGGAAATGATGATCAATCATAACAGATCCAAGTTCATCTGGGGTTTTGGTACTGCCTCCTCACCACATTCAGGGGATATTAACAGTGTTCCATTCACTCCCACAGTGGAAATGATCATCAATCATAACAGATCCAAGTCCGTCTGGTGTTTTGGCACTGCCTCCTCCTCCTTACCACATTCAGGGGGTATTAACAGTGTTCCATCCACTCCCACAGTGGAAATGATTACCAATCATAACAGATCCAAGTCCATCTGGTATTTTGGCACTGCCTCCTCACTACATTCAGGGGGCATTAACAGTTCTCCATCCACTGTCTCCTCACCACATTCAGGGGATATTAACAGTGTTCCATCCACCTATTAACAATGTTCCCAGCATACCGTTCAACCACATAGCAGAAGAATCAGGAACAATGCCAACAATAACAGGGGGCAGGGTGATAAAGGCATAAAAATACGAACAGATGTCCTTATAAACATAAAAAGTTGCTAGAGTAACAGATTTTGCATCACCATGAATTTTTCTGAAGGATACAAAGTCTGAAACTCAACAATCTGCCATTGTTTAGCTAAATGCAATATGTAATGATTTGCCTGAAAATGAAAAACTGTATGAGGAACTGACCAAAATTAAAAAGCAAAATCTAGACATTCTAAACAAGTCTGGACAGTTGAGAAGTGTGGTTCCCAATCAAGGTCAGTGTTCCTCCACCATTGTTAAAACAGTCTGGGCAATACCCCACCTCCCTATCCAAACCCAAATTTGGTGAGAGAAAGTTATTCACCATAGACTTGTAAAAGTCCTCTTACACCCAGGCATTTGCTTTGGTGACTGCTGCAGCTGCTGCTTTCCTGGATTTTTAACCAGATAACCCCACCACTAGTAATGCAAGGAAGGATTCTTTAATCAGCGACCCCCACTACTCGTACTGCAAGAAAGGATTCTTTAACCAGAGTCCCCACCACCACTAGTAATGCAAGGAAGGATTCTTTAACCAGTGACCCCCATTACTAGTACTACAAGGAAGGATTCTTTAATCAGAGACCCCCCCCCCACTACTCATACTGCAAGAAAGGATTCTTTAACCAGAGACTTCCACCACTAGTACTGCAAGGAAGGATTCTTTAACCAGAGACTCCCACCACCAGTATTGCAAGGAAGGGTTCTTTAACCAGAGACCTCCACTAGTAGTACCATAAGTAGGGCTTCTCTCTCTAACCAGATAGCTTCTCTTACAGCCAGCGTCCATCAGCAGATGCTAAGGTTAACCACCATTACAATGACCCCCCCCTCTCCTTTTGGCCATAGCACCTTGTAGGGTTGCCACCTTTTCAAATGGTCAAAGTGGGACATTTTTGGTACAAACATACGATTTTACAGGCTGACCTATACCCACGGTCAGTACAAAGGTTAGAACGTAACTTTTTTGCCTAAATAAAAGCTTATTCTTGTAGCATTTTAGTTGCTTATTCTGTTTCTCATAACATTTAGGTATTTTAGATACAGAATATCTGTTTTATGCAACTATTACATAAAATATAGGAAATAATTTTTTCCTAAAATCGCAGGACATTTGCCATTTTTACAATTTTTTGTCAGGACACAAGTGCCCAAAGAGGGACTGTCCCAAGCAAAGTGGGATGGGTGGTAACCCTAGCACCTTGCTACACGTACTACTGAAGTTTTACATGGGGTTTATTCATACTCCACTTCAAGAAACATCAGCTAGATATACCCAAGAATTTTCAATCACAGTGACGTTTTGCTCATTTATACTTCAAACCACCTTTCTTAGGCATCTGCTATTTAAAAGCAACTTCAGTAGTGAAATCTGTTGCCGGTGATCACACAATTCATTGCAGTAAATGCAGACACTCCCACTCAAGTGCTTATTCTGCAGGCTGCATTATACCACGTGATCTTATGTAGCATGTAAATACATAACTTCTAAGTGATGGACCACAACAAAAACAGGTTTCAAAACAGTTTAATTTATAATGTTCTTCTACACAAAGCGATGAGAAGATACTGAATTTTAGACTGGAGCAACCAGAAACAAATTAAAAGTATGAAAAGGCAAGTCAATGCCACACCCAATGGCTTAATGTTTACAGCCACACTAGTAAGGCTTTGGAAGAAGAGAGACCAGTAACATTTAAGTAAGACATTTATTTTCAGATGGAATTTACAAAGGGCTACCACTGCAGTCACATTCTGTGAAGCTTACTGATAAAGCTAACAAAAAGAGACCTGTTATGTTTTATAGAGATTAAAAAGATGTGTTGGTTTTTCTTGTAAAAGGACAGACAATAACCTACAAAAACCACAACACTATGCTAAGTAGCATTATGTAGAAAGAAAGCACCAAGAATCCTATGCAAGTTTAGGGAAAAGAGATGATACATTTGTACAAACCTGTAGGATGGCCTTAGAATGATGACCACACACACACACACACACCCTGAGTGATGCACACAAACTGAAAAGGCTCCAGTAGTTTTCTACAATACAGTTTTGTTCTTGTTAAGACCACTGTCACATACTAGGATAACTGAACATCTTAACTTACATATATACATGCTGACCAGGGAACATGTCAAGTATACAAATGTATAAAGTCCAAGGCCCTCAAGTGCCACCTTCAAAGATCACTTCACATAATCGAGCAACAAGGAATAATTTGAGCTTGTGCTTTTAACAACTTTTAAACTAAGTTGTTTCTGGTGAACCTGTAGAAATTCTTTTGTCTAGATGCAGAACTAGTAAGTTATTAAAAGTTAGTTTCAGCTATTCTCAGTTTTAAATCTCCTCTTATAACATAAAGTTTACAAAAATAAAAATGAATGCAAACACTTTGCAGTGTTTAAGATTTCTAGGATGCGTAACAGGCACTTCATTTTTGAGTTTGTCATAAACACATGGCCAATATGCTGACTGTTACAAGATGTGAAAAGTACAGTTGTATACACTTACCATAAATGTAGATGTTCGAGTGTATTCACTGTTGCAGTCATTACATTTGGGTAATCCTGCTGTTAGTTTGCCCTCAGTCAGCCTGAATTCCAAAGTCTTGGGTCCTGCGTAGGCTGCTGTTGCCCCTTCCCTGACGTCAGGTCGTCAGGGGTATAAAAGAAGCAGCCGACGCCATTTTCTTTAGTTTTTCTTGCCCCAGATGTCAGGTGCCACCAAAAGGGTAGGAATATTTTATAGAAATGTATAACATTACATGCACCAATATAATGTTTACCTTCATCTACAAGCAAATACACCCCAAAGGTTGTATAAAACAGAGAAGGAAAGATAAGTTCCATCAGGAAAAAAGGGGGATGGCAGGTGGGTAAACTGGACTGCAACAGTGAATACACTCGATCTACATTTATGGTAAGTGTACACAACTGTACTATGTTCTTGTTTCACTGTTGCAGTCATTACATTTGGGTAGAGTCCCAATGCTATGGTTGGGAGGCTGGAGCTAAATAGCATTAGGAGCGGCTATGAGGCCCTGCACAACTGCAGTGGCAAAGCCTGCCCTGGATTTAGAGCGGCAGATGATAGTGCTTTGTAAAGGTGTGCACTGAACTCCAGGTAGCAGCCTCTAAAATGTCTTTGGTTGGTACTCCCCTGAGGAAGGCTACTGAAGTGGCTGCAGCTCTGGTTGAACGTGGCCTAATGCCTTTAGGCACTGGCTTGCCATGCTGTGAGTAGCAGGAACTAATGCATTGGCCTATCCACTTTGAAATAGTCTGCTTTGAGATAGCCATTCCTTGTGATCCTGCAGCGTATGCCACTAGTAATTGCTCTGTCTTTCTGAAAACTTTGGTTCTGTCCAAGTATTATCTAAGCTGTCTGTGTATGTCCAAAGAATGCAGAATTCTTTCCCCCTTGTTCTGTGGATTTGGATAAAATGTTGGCAGATGAATAGTTTGGTTAAGAGCCACACTGGACACCACCTTAGGCATAAATGTCAGGTTTGTCCTCAGAGAAACCCTGTATGGATAAAAAATGATAAAAGGTTCCACAGCCATGAGTGCCTGTAGCTCTGAAACTCATCTTGTGGAAGTTATTGCTAGGAGCAGAGCTGTTTTCCAAGATAAAAACTTTATATCAGCAGTAGCAGCTGGCTCAAAAGGAGGCAGGGTGAGTTTTTCCAAGACACAGTTGAGGTCCCATGCAGGTATTGGTGATCTCCTTGGAAGCCTTAAGTTTTTGGCTCCTCTGAGGTACTGCCTTAACAAAGGGTGAGAAAAGATTGGTGGCTCTGTATTGTAATGAGCCAAAATGGCAGAGGCATGAATTTTAATAGATGAAAAAGATAGGCCTTTGTCCAGCATCTCAGTTAAGTATTGCAAAATCTGAGGAATATTTGGTACAGCTGTGTCAATTCCTTGTGTCTGGTTCCAAGCACAGAATCGCTTCCATTTTCCAGCATAAGATTTTCTAGTACTAGGCCTTCTGGCCTCCAAAATGACATCCATCACAGCTTTAGTGAGAAGTGTATTTTGTATGACAACACTATCCGCCATGCTGCTAGGTTTAAGGTCCTGAGTTGGCTTTGCAGGATCTGATTGTTTTGTTGGGACAGTAGATGAGGTATTTGAGGTAAGGTCCAAGCTGGGCATTGAGACAAGTTCCTTAGGATTGGATACCAGTACTGGCGGGGCCAGTCTGGGGCAATCAGTATCATCTTTGGCTTCTCTTGCCTGACCTTTAGGAGTACCTTGGGGAGGAGAGGCAGTGGAGGTAAGGCATATAGTGATAGGTGTTTCCAGCTGAAAGATAGGGCATCCACTTTCCATGCTTGTCTGTGATAAGTCCTTGTGCAGAATCTTTTTAGTTGGTAGTTGTGAGGAGAGGCAAATAGATCTGTCTCCGGGCATCCCCATTTCCTTGTTATCATGCTGAAGACTTGTGGATCCAATTGCCAATCGTGGGGATCCATGAGGTTTCTGCTTAGTTCATCTGCCAGAGTATTTTTCTTTCCTGGCAGGAATTGTGCCTGCAGATGTACTTGGTAAGTCAATGCTGTGTCCCACAAAGACATGGCTAGTCTGCAAAGGGGGTAAGAATGAGTGCCTCCCTGCTTGTTTATTGTATTGTCTATTGTATCTAGCAAAGGCACCCTGATAACTCCTGAACAATCTACCAAACTTTTAGGAGTCACAATCGACAACAACCTCACCTATGATATGCATATATCTACCACAAAATAGACAACTAGCAACGTCGTGGTCAGAGCCTAGGCAAGGAATACAGTAAGAATTAACAACACCATACAAGCAGTGAACAGAAAAATTGGTTCCTTATACAGAATCAAACCCTTCCTTACTCCTCTGGCCAGAACCACCATTGCCCACTCTCACTTAATCTCAACGCTTCTCTATGCTTCACCAATTTATACTAATCTAAAAAGAACTAACCTCTTCAAAATTTCTCACGCCTATAACAATATTGCCAGGTTTGCTACCAGCAATCCATACCAGTCACACCATTGTCTTAATCTTAAGCAAAACTGGCTTGAATTACCTAACATGCTAACATTTTCCCAACTCATCATTGCTCATAAAATCTTTTATCAACCTAAAAATACTCCTATTCTTGCTAACCTTATCACCCCTTATACTAATCTAACTTCATTACGTTCTTCAAGTAGATTACTTGCTTGTACTACTAAGTCCAATAACTTGTCAGGTGATAGCATTTTCTCAAACACTGTTGGCAAACACTGGAACCTTCTACCTACAGATCTAACTCTACTACCATCTCTGTCTCTCTTTAAACAAAGACTCAAAATTCACCTAAAATCACACTGGTTGTGCCCCTGCACTAACCCTGACTAACTAAATTGTTTACCTCCTTCACTTCTATCTTCCTACTTCCTTGGGTCCACATTCACCCTTTTTACCCCTCTTAGGTACATAACTGCTCTCCTAATTTGCTTTCTAATCTGTTTTTCTGCTTCCAACTATTAACTATAGAATACTTTTGCCTGTCAATCAATCTGACAAATTGTATAAATTATTATCCTTCTGGTACTTTTTGTATTTAGACCATGTCTTTTCTGAATGTATATTCCTCTGACTTGTATATTTTCTATACATTTGTATTTATACTGTCTAGTTCTTCTTCTTTTGCCTGCATGTTTCATTTTTGACAAAAAAATGTGTATTTTTTTTTTATTTTTTTTTACTAAGCTGGAGCTTTTCTCCCCGGGCCTCTACTTAAAATGGAAATATATCCAGTTAGACAAGCCTGGTAAACAAATGAAAAATAAAAATAAAATAAATAAATAAATAAATTATATACCACATGACCGTGGTGTTGTCTGTCTTTATCAGTAATTGACCCATATGAAGTAGATCTTTGAAGGCTGTCAGGGCATTTTGAACAGCTAGCATCTCTTTTTGATTGATATGTAGATGCATTTGGTTTGAGGACCATGTGCCTTGAATACATCTTCCTGCCATGTGGGCCCCCCAGGCATAATCTTATGCATCCGTTGTTAATGTCTGCCTGGCTGGGGGTAAAGTGAATGGCTGTCCCTTGTTCTGGTGACAAGCCTTCGCCCACCATCGGAATTCCTGTTGGAGGCAGGGAATGAGAGTAATCCTTGTTTCCAGGCTGTGGCAATGTTGAGTCCAAACAGTTTTTAGGTACCACTGACATTTCCTCATATGCAGTCTTGCATATGGAATTAGTAGAATACAGGATGCCATGAAGCCCAAAGCCTGCAGAATTTTTCTTGCAGATAACTGGGCCTTTCTTGCCATCATTTTGAAATAGGTAGTCAGTTGCCTTTGTCTGGCGTGAGATAAGCCACCTGGGCAGTTGTATTTAAGCTTGCACCCAGGAATATTATCTCTTGAGAGGGTACTAGTTTTGATTTCTTTTCGTTGACTGTGTACCCTAGGCATGTTAAAAGTCTCCTTACAAACACCAGATGCTCTAGTAGAATGTCCTTGTTCTCTGCTTGAATGAGGCAGTCGTCCAAGTAAGGATATATTTGTACTCCTCTTTGTCTGCAGAATGCAATTACTGATGCCAGGCACTTTGTAAAGACCCTGGACGCAATAGATAAGCCAAAGGGCAGTGCAGAGAATTGGTAATGCATTGAGCCAGCCTTGAATCTGATGTATCTTCTGCATGTTTTTCTGATTGGTACATGCAGGTATGCCTCTTTTAGGTATAAAGTCACAAGCCAAGCCTTCTTGCCCAGCATGGGCAGAAGCTGCTGCAAAGTCAACATTTTGAATTTTGGTATATCCAGGTAGGTCCAGTATTGGTCTCCAGGCTTTGTCTTTTCTGGGTACCAAGAACACTCTTGAGTAAAATCCTTGTCCCTGCTCTTGCTCTGATACTTGTTGAATGGACCCCATGTCCATGAGGGACAAGACTTGTTTCTGTGCCTCTGCCCATTGATTTTTTTAGCAGATCTGGCCAACCATTTGCCCTTGGCAGGGTATGGAAGTGAAACTTGTAGCCTTGTGACACTATGTCTAGTACCCATTTGTCTTGGGTTATAATGTGCCAATTCTGTGAAAAAAGTGCTAGTTTTCCCCCTAAAGGTGCTGCCAGAAGATAAGAGCTTGGCGCAGGCAGGGGGAAGTCATTGGGACTGTTTACTGTATGGCTGTGATTTGTCTTCTCCACTTTTGGAGGTAGGAGCACCCCATTGTTTAGACCTGTATGAACCTTGGGGCTGGGATCTGCCTCTAGGGTGTCTGGATCTGCCCCCTTTGTGGTCTGTCTGACACTGGAAAGGACCAATTCTTTGTAGGCCAGTGTCTACTAAATCTTGGAGGCTGTACCTGTAAGAAATCCTTGACCGTTTGCATAGATTTAGCTTTGTCCTCCATTTTCTTTAACACCTCCTCTGCCTTAACACCAAACAAGGTATCATGCTGTAATGGAGCATCTAATAATTTTGCTTTGACATGATCAGGCAGATTTTGTTCCTTTAACCAAGCATGCCTCCTAATGACAGAACCCGTAACAGCGGCCCCGCAGGAGGCCTCCAGAGAATCAAAATCACATTGCAAAGTATGCTTTCCAACTTGTTCAGCTGCATGCAATAAATCCTGCATTTCCTTGTTTTCTGCACATTCAGAATTTGTCAACATTTTCTTTTTAAGCAGTGACATAAGGTATTGCTGATATTTAAGCATATGAAACTGACAATTTAAAGCCCTTATAGCCAAGGTTGCAGAAGTGCAAATCTTTTTTCCCCATCTGTCCAGAGCCCTAGAATCTCTGTCAGAGGGGTAGGGTTTCTTGCAGTGGAAGCCTTGACCCCTTTGGGACCCTGAGAGATAGTTTCTGGGTCTGTAGCAGGGTTTTTGAAAAGGAATTTATGAGAGTCAGGAACCCTGTAATATCTGTCAGGCTTAACAGGAGCTGGAGGTAAGGAGTCAGAGGTCAAACTAGACTCTGAAAACACATCATCTACAATGTCTAACACAGGTGGAATGGCTAGAGGCCTGTGTTGTGGTAGTAAAAGGAAGTCTCTGAGCCTTTTCTTAGATTCTGAAAAATCTTAGCTCTCCCAGTGGAAATGCTCCCTCATGGTATGCAGGGTTTCCCCAAAAGAGTGGTCCTCAGGAGGAGAGGCTGAAGGGATAGATTCTTCAGCATCAGAATCCTCATAAGGAGGAAGGGAGTATTCCTGATCAGAAGAGGAATCAGATATAGAGGAATCTATACCAAGCGATTGCAGCCCCCCAAACATCTCCAACGCCCAAGTGAGAACTGCTCTCTCCAAAGCAAAAAACACAGCATCCATGGGACCTGATGGTGTCCCCGGCTGTGTGCTCCACGAACTCAACGAGGAATTAAACCCACAGCTAGGACAGCTGTTTAATCATAGTCTTACCTCTGGATACGCACTCCAGGAGTGGCGACTGCAACTGTGGTCCCACTTCACAAAGGCGGTGCCTCCACCGACCCTGGAAATTACCGCCCATTAGCTTGACAAGCCTTATCTGCAAAGCCATGGAGAGGATCATAATGGACCTCATAAATAAAGACATAGGAATTTGCAGACTTTGGATCCATCCCAGTTTGGCTTTGTCAAAGGCAGATCATGCCTTCTAAACTTGGTTGACTTTTTCAAACAGTCACCAAAGCCACTGATGAGGAAAGGCAGTCCATACAGCCTACCTCGATCTGGCGAAGGCCTTCGATACAATACCCCACTCGGGTATCATTGAAAACTCATCAGCTTAAATGTTAACCCATACATCACAAGATGGGTTGCAAACTGGCTGAGTGACAGAACCCACAGGGTTAGAGTTGCTGGCGCCATGTCAGACTCAAAGCCTGTCACAAGTGGTGTACCACAGGGCTCAGTCCTGGCCCACTCTTGTTTGGCATCTACTTTTCAAGTACAAGCAAACACAGGAGGGTTATGGCTGACAAAGTTTGCAGATGACTGCAAACTGGCCATAGTAGAAAACACATCTGACACAGATATCCTTCAGAAGGGTCTCACAGAAACGGATAACTGGTGCCAGAGCCATGGCCTAAAGTTAAATGCCAAAAATGCATAGTCATACCCTTCGGAAAAACAAGGTTACCCTAGCTACCAAATAGGTGGCAATCCACTGAGCACAGAAGAAGTTATCAGGGACCTGGGGACCCAGGTTGATAGTAGTCTGTCATTCGACACCCATGTAGCTAAAGTAGTTAGGAAGACCTTCTACATTGCCCACCTTATCATGAAGGGATTCTCATCTAGATCAAGGGAGGTCATAGTCTCCTATACTCATCACTCATCAGACCAATGATTGAGTACAATGCCCCATTCGGAATGTATCTGACCCAACACTTGCAGCAGCTGGAGAGGCCACAAAGTTCCTCACCAAAAGGATAAAGGGTCTCAAACATCTGTCCTATGCTGCCCGACTGAAAGAACTCCAGCTCTATTCAGTCGCCACCGCTTGCTCAGAGGTGACCTTTGCCTAACATACGAGGCCATGTCAAACCCAGATTTGATGAATATGCTTCACCTCAAAAATCTAGATCCGTCAGAGCCACAAGGGCGGGAGACTTAAACCTCGACACGGCTATTAATAGGACGTGCTGGAGGGATAGATTCATCACCCAAAGACTCCCTATGCTGTGGAATAAAATCCCGGTATATGTGAGGCAGAGCACCTCGCTGGCCTTGTTCAAGAGAAATCTTGACCAATGGATGGGAGATCACAGATATACCCCAGGGATTACCTCAGTGTCACTGCTCAACAGAGGCACAGCAAAATAATGGGTATAGTTCCCCATACTAAAGGGGTGGCGTAAGCCACAAAACTATGGGCTAGGCTTGTAAATGCCCTCGGGCAGATAGCCTAGTATGAACCTATGAACCTATGAACCTATGAAATGGAAACCTGATCTGAAAATTCATAGTCTGTCTCTTGCCTAGGCCTCTTATCAGGAGGGGGTTGGGAACCCCCGATCAAAGTAATTAAGTCTTTGGCCATTTGTTTTTTTGGGCATAGAGGCCTATCCATGAGGCTGTTGTACTTGTTTCTTTGTCTTTAAAGGTGCTTTAGTCTTTGCCTTTGAAGCTGAAGTCGTTTCAATGTATAATTGCGTAGGTCTGAATACACCCTCAGAAGCCGATGCCTGCTCAGCGGCTCCGGACCCATCTGAGGGAATATTCTCTGAGAGTCCAATACCTTGAGTTTCCAGCGGCCTAGTCGACTCCACGTGGGAGTCGGTAGGGGCCTGCGGCTCTAAAGTAGCGGGCGTAAGGGGCTGCGAAAGCACCTCACTGAGAACCGAACTTCGAAGAAGCCTCGTCGTCGGGTTTCATAGGTTCATAGGTTCATACTAGGCTATATGCCCTAGGGCATTTATAAGCCTAGCCAGAATGTGTTTGGCTTTCGCCACCCATTTTAAATTTATTTTGCTATGCCCTTTTTCGAGGTTAGTATACTGTGCCTCTGTCTAACAGTGACACAGAAGTGATACCCGGGGTAAACCTACGATCTCCCATCCACTCATCGAGATTCCTCTTGAAGAGAGTCAATGAGGGACTCTGCCTAACCTGGACTGGGATTTTATTCCAGAGTGAAGGGAGCCTCTGGGTTATGAATCTGTCCCTCCAGCATGTCTTATTTATTTCAGTGCTGAGGTTCAAGTCTCTCGAGCGGGTAGCTCGATGGGATTTGGATTTTCTGAGGTGCAGCATGTCCATTAATTCCAGGTTGGACATGGCTTTATACATCAGGCACAGATCGCCTCTGAACAGGCGGTATGCCACTGAGTAGAGCTGGAGTTTCTTTAACCGGGCAGCATATGGCATCTGTTTGAGCCCTTTGATCCTCTTGGTGAGGTACTTTTGGGGTCTTTCCAGTTGCTGCAGGTGTCTGGTAAGGTACATCCCAAAAGGGGCATTGTACTCAATTATGGGCCTGATGAGGGATGAGTAAAGAGTTTGGACCTCAGTTGCCTGCCTTTTTCTTTTTCTTTGCATTTCTTGTGAACTCCGGTAGTCGGATAGCTATCCGACGACATTGTATAATTAAATCTTCGGCCAAAATAACGAAATGCAAAATCGTACCGACGCTTAATAGTGCATTGGTTAAAATCTACCACAAAATCGACAACTAGCAACGTCGTGGTCAGAGCCTAGGCAAGGAATACAGTAAGAATGAAAGTCCTTATGAGGTATTTGCTTCCCACA
The DNA here is from genome assembly GCF_019279795.1 of Protopterus annectens. Classification (NCBI taxonomy): domain Eukaryota; kingdom Metazoa; phylum Chordata; order Ceratodontiformes; family Protopteridae; genus Protopterus; species Protopterus annectens. Next base: position 1,858,103,012 of record NC_056729.1, on the reverse strand, counting down.
AGAAATACAATTAAGTTTTTCTGACTCGGTCTGGGGCAAGAAAAAAGTTTCCCCAATGGGGTACTTAGCTTTTAATGAAGACTTTGGATCTGAAATTCGAACACGAAAATCTCAGGAGTCGGCCGACCGGCACTTGCGAACTGCTTCTGCTTCGGGCACCGCCTGGCAAGAAAGACTAAAGAAAATGGCGTCGGTTGCTTCTTTTATACCCCTGATGACCTGACGTCAGGGAAGGGGTGACAGCAGCCTACGCAGGTCCCAAGACTTTGGAATTCAGGCCGACTGAGGCCAACCTGCCAGCAGGATTACTCAAATTAATGACTGCAACAGTGAAACACGAAGAAAATCTCCAGTAATGTACAATCTTCTCTGGAATCTCTCACTTTCATCTTACAAATGGTACTGAAAGATACCAGAACACTAATACAACAAAGTGTGGCTTCTTATAAACAACTAGCAGTACTGGATCAGAACTCTATAAATAAAGTACATAAGTAACTGCAGGCTGCCATGATTGATCAGACCCATCAGATAAACTGACGTCAGGCATGGAACAGAACTGAATTAAAATTACATGACAAATAACACAGCTGACAGAAATGAACTGTAGGTTACTGGACAACCTGAGGGAAAGTTAAGAAACTGGTACCATTTATAATGTACAAATTTATTAAATTACTGGATAAACATACTGACTAAGGAAGGGACAGCCCACAAGGTCAATGGCAAAATGCAGTCCCCCTTTGCAATATTTTATACTAAAATTGTTAAATGTGTGTCTTGCAGTTGACATATGACTAAGGAGCTGTTACTGAGCTGTTTCCTGTGGTCTGATGGTGCAAGGTTTGATCACCTCAGCCTCTACTGCCTACCTGTGTGACTCTGAGCAAGTCAATTAACCAAACATCTCTTATAAATAAATAAATAAAAACAAATTAAATAATAAAATTCTTAAATGTGTGTCTGGCAGTTGACTGAGATGATTAAGGAACTGTTACTGAGCTGTTTCCGTTGGTCTGATAGTGCAAGGTTTGATCACCTCAGTCTCTACTGCCTACTTGTGTGACTCTGAGCAAGTCAATTACCCAAATACCTCTTATGAATAAATAAATACAATTCCTAAAATTTTCTTGAGAGATGAAGTACTGAAAAAAAATCAAGATGCAACTTCCAACAGGCTATATCATTCAGTTTGCCACAGACTACACTGCTGTATTATTCAGTAAATACAAAGTACCTGCACCAACAATGTGGAGATTCACAGAACATGGTATGATTATGCTTTCTAACAGCCTTAATTCCATATTACCTCAGAAGAAAGCACCACCTCAATATCATCATCGGTTTTATTTGTACCAATCCCAAAATGTCCCAAGACATAAAATGTAAGGCATAACTGGCTCCTGGTATCCGGAGGGGAAAAGGAACCTTCCCGTCTGTGTCTGTAGAAGGGCAAGAACTACCAAATCATGTCAAGACTGATGCACAGCTTCCCATTTCAGAGAAAGTCTGTAATCATTTTTGACCTTTGGCACACTAACCAACCTACCTTCAGAAAAGTATACTGCTCAAGTCAGAAACTGATCTACTAAAGAAAGCTTCTGGTGTCATTCTAAGGGGATCCAGTGTCTGTCTGCCTGGCACGACATGATTGACAGACCATGATGCTTTGCCAGAGATGGCCTGCACCTGTCGCCCCTGGGATACCGGATACTGGCTAAGGCTCTTGCCTCCCCTATAGTGCCTTTTTTAGGCAAGGTTCAAATGACAAACTCACCACTGTAGCAGGTATAAGCACGCAAAATCTGAGGGTAATGCTACTCAATGCTAGAAGTCTAAACCTCAAAATGCACTCACTCGGGGCACTCCTTAAAATGGAGAACATCAACATCTGTGCAGTGATGGAGATCTGGTTCAAGGCTCCAGAGAACACCTCAGCATTACCAGTCTATAACTCATGCCACACCTTTCGGTCACCTAACCTGGACCGAAACACTAAAGGAGGAGGTGTGTCCATATTCACTAAGGATATCCACACCTCCAGGCTAGTTGCTCAACATAATGTATTCGAAATTATCCAAGTGCAGCTAACACTGGGCAAGACTGCAATCCAGGTTGTAGCTTGTTACAGATCTCCCGCCATGCCCCAGGATGCCCACTCCATGTTTCTTGATATACTGGGTAATATTAAGGTACAGCCCAATCCCCTAATAATGGACGATTTCAACTACCCCACCATCAACTGGGAAAACTACTTGTGTACCAACTCATTTGCTCAACGCTTTCGGGAATTCATAAATTCCAAAGTCTTGGATCAGCTTGTCTACACCCCCACCAGGGGCAGCAATATCCTGGACCTGGTCATTACCAATATAGGCAACCAATGTTCCATGCCAGAGGTCAACTCTTCGCTGGCCAGATCTGACCACGAGCTAATCACCCTAGACATCAATACCCCGCCCTCACCCCCCGTTAACGAAACCACTGTAAAAAACTTCTCCAAAGCCAACTTCATGCTTCTTAAGACAGAAGTGACAAGCTTCACAACACCCATACAAATGGAAAATAGAGGTACGACTGCTGAATCCTATACAAATGCACTGTATAAGCACATACATGAGTGCATGGATGGTGCCATCCCCAACAGAACCAAGACACTATCCTCCAAAAAAGGAAGCCAATATGGTGGTCCCCTGCCATAAACAGACTCTACAACAGAAGGAAGAAGCTGCTGCAAAAAAGAGTAAAATCCCCCGATTGCAGGAACTCCCTGGTCAGCCTCAGTAAGAAGCTGTGATCCCTCATAAAATCCTCCAAAGCTAGTTACAAAAATAAAATCATCACTGATTCTAAAGACAACCACAAAGCATTCTAAAGCTATGTCAAAAATCTCAATGGCGACACTCAGATCTGCTTTGAGCTACAGCACAATGGCACTAGATATACAGAACCAACTGATATTGCCAACATCATGGCAGATAGGTTCAGTGCCAACTTCACCCCCCCAAAGTGTCCATCACTATATCAGAAGAATGCAAAGCCCCTGTAATCAGGGCTGCACAAGTAAAGAACACACTCTTCAAAACCAAGAACACAGCATCCATGGGACCTGACAACATCCCAGGCTGCATTCTGCATGAACTACAGAACAAACTGGTACACCACCTAAGTACCATGTTCAATCATAGCCTCACTTCAGGCTTTGTGCATACTGAATGGCGCACATTGATGGTTATCCCACTCCACAAAGGGGGCGCCACCAAGGACTTCAGGAACTACCGCCACACTAGCCTGACGAGCCTGATCTGCAAGGCCATGGAACATATCATCTTGGAACTTATAAAGAAGGACATAGCTAACCTCCAAACTCTGGACCCCACTCAGTTTGGGTTTGTAAAAGGTAGGTCATGTCTCCTAAACCTGATTGACTTCTTTGAAGCAGTCACCAGAGCCGTGGATGAGGGTAAGGTGGTGCACGCAGCCTATCTTTGACCTCGACAAGGCTTTCCACACCATCCCCCACTCCGGAATTATAGATAAACTCACTAGACTGGGCATAAATCCCTGTGTCACAAGATGGGTGGCCAACTGGCTTACTGACAGAATCCACACAGTGAAAGTTGCAGACTGCAAAACCAATTTCAGACCAGTGATAAGGGGAGTAACACAGAGCTCAGTCCTGGGTCCTCTCATGTTTGGCATCTACTTCTCAGAATTCCAAGCCAATACAGCAGGTCTTTGGCTAATGAAGTTCACAGATGACTGCAAACTAGGTGCCATAATAGAATTGCCTGATGATATGGACATTCTACAAAGGGGCCTCACTGAGACTGATGCTTGGTGTCAAAGTCATGGCCTCAAGCTCAATGCCAAGAAGTGCATTGTCATCCCCTTTGGGAAAAACAATGTACCTATGAACTACCACACAGACGGTAGCCTACTAAACACCGAAAGTGTGATAAGAGATCTTGGGACACAGATGGACAGTAGTCTCTCCTTTGATAATCACACCGCCACAGTGGTCAGGAAATCCCTCTTCGTGGCACACCTCATCACAAAGGGGTTCACCTCCAGAAAAAAGGAGGTCATTGTTCCTCTCTACTCATCAGACCCATTATAGTGTACAACGACCCATTTTGTATGTACCTCACAAGACATCTACAACAACTAGAAAGGCCACAGAAATACCTCACTAAGGGGATTACCAGCCTCAAATAACTGCCATACGCAGACCGTCTCAAAAAACTCCAGCTCTACTCCATCACATATCACCTACTCAGAGGCGACCTCTGCCTAACATACAAAGCCATGTCAAACCCAAATCTGTTGGACATGCTACACTTAAAGAAACCCCAAACCCTCCAAGCCACACACTCCCGGGACCTAAACCTTGCCACCACAATAAACAGAACATGCTGGAGGGATAGATTCCTGTCCCAGAGAATTTCCTTGCTATCGAAAAGACTACACATTCGTGTCAAGCAAAGCTCTTCAAGAAAAATCTCGGCAATTGGATGGGAAATAGGAAATTCACCCCGGGGATCATTTCTGTGGCTCTGCTAGACAGGGGCGCAGGGAAAATAACTTTCTTGGATGGCAAAATCCAGGGAACTTTTTTGGCTAGGCTTATATAGGCCCCAGGACCTAAAGCCTAGTACCTACCTATGAACCTATTTAAAAAGATGTTAGCACGGTGACAAGAAAATGACAAAAGTTACTTGAATCACTGAACAAGTTAGTAAACTAGTTTGTTCTCACTTAGAAAGTCCCTACACTACACTACCGACCTGATGTTTTTCAACTTGAAGACAACTGACTAAAAAGGAAGGTCGGAAGTGCAGTTAAACATTTTACGACTGTACTCTGACACAGAATCAGCCAAGGTAGAAATGAGAAGTATGTCTCCTTTAACCCTATATTGTCAATAGTTCCACTGTTTGCTTCTCACATATGATGCAGATGCATCTGGGATTATAAAGAAAACTGTGAAATGCTAAACTCTCACATTCATAACATCACACAGTGGAGAACGTGCTTCTTTAAGACATATTAATTCAAGTGTCAGATTATTATGGTAACAGTACTAGTACAGCAAAATGCCATTTGACCTTAAACTTGAAATATCACTGGTTGACAACACTTACACACTAGGTAACAATGAGAATTCATGAAAGCTCTCCTACATAATTGAATACACTGGTTGATAGACTCATATTCTGAAATACAGTGAGAGCAGAAGAATTCTGAAATTTATGTTAAAAATATATAATTTCTACCTCATCTCTCTGCCAATTTTGACCGGGCTGATCCTTCTCATCCCCCCACTGACCCCATTCACTCCCTGTGGTGAAATTCATTCTCCAATGTGACATTATTATGATTCCAGAGCAAGATCAGTCATCTATGTGGTAGGGAACAGAATTTACTATTTGCCCCAAGACCCTGGATGTGCCCACAATGCCATAGGGGAAGCATACAATGGGCTTGTTGCATGCATTATCCATGTGTCTTATGTATGATGCAACCAAAGATCCTCCCCTTTCTATAAGACTGCACCTCTGCATGATCCCAATCTATGCCAGTAGTTCTTCAATGAAGACTGTGTTTCTGCATGCACTCCCAACTCCTCCCCCAAGGACAGGTGAACAGGTTCTGCCTCTCCCACCCTAGCTCCAACAGGCACCTCAGACACTAACTAAATGGTAGGTCCCCTGTAGTGTAACCAATACTCCTCCATGCCAAAGAAGCTAGATAAATTACTGTGTTTAGTCTGATTTCACAGCATACATGTGACATTCACCAAGCTACAAGGATCTGAAGATAAAACATGTGTTGCTAAGTTTAAGGTAATGAAGAATAATGTTTGCATTCCCGGGAAAGATTTGATTGTGCATATATTTTAATAACTCACTCCTACCAACAAATGCATTTTTTTCCTTTTTGAAGGGTTCGGACTGCAGTATGTTAGTTACCCAAAAGCTTTTTATTTAGGGATGATGTTTTGAAGGGAATTGTGACAACAATGCTCAAATTACTCTGTCATCACACTGGCCCAGATCCATTTCAAGGGGGACTATGAGAAATTATACATTTTGCCTTTCAACATTAAAGGTCTTATTGCCAGTGTCAAAAGTTACATTATTGTGTGCTACTTTATGACCACTTAATATTCAGATTTACTTTCTTATAAAAAACTAAAAAAAATTTCGGACAATTTTAAAAGATTGGCAAAGATGGGGAGCTATTTCTTCTAAAGTTAATACCAAAGTGGAAAGTCAGTACATTTCTCATTTTAATTTTTATAAATTTTCTGTTAATACAAAGGAAGTACAGAAATGGTACAGATGGTAGTGGATTTTGCGAAAAGGATGGACATGGCAGTGGTGAATACATATTTTAACAAGAGGGAGGAGCATAGGGTGACATACAAGAGTGGAGGAAGGTGCAGACAGGTGGATTATATCTTATGTAGAAGGGCCAGTCTGAAGGAGATTGGAGACTGTACAGTGTGGCAGGTGAAAGTGTAGTTAGGCAGCACAGGATGGTGGTTTGTAGGATGACACTGGTGATCAAGAAGAGGAGGAGGAGTGTGAGGGCTGCACCAAGGATCAAATGGTGGAAATTGAAAAAGGGTAATTGTGAGGTGGAGTTCAGGGAAGAGTTAAGACAGGCACTAGGTGACACTGAAGAGTTACCGAATAGCTGGGTAACTACAGCAGAGCTAGTAAGAGAGATGGCTAGAAAGGTGCTTGGTGTGACATCTGGAAAGAGGAAGGAGGACAAGGAGACCTGGTGGTGGACTGAGGAAGTACAGGAGAGTATACAGAGAAAGAGGTTGGCAAAGAAGAAGTGGGATTGTTAGAGAGATGAAGAAAGTAGACAGGAGTATAAGGAGATGAGGTGCATGGCAAAGAATGAGGTGGTATAAGCCAAGGATAAGGCGTATGAAGAGTTGTATGAAAGGTTGGACACTAATAAGGGGGAAAAGGACCTGTACCGATTGGCTAGACAGAGGGACCGAGCTAGTAAAGATGTGCAGCAGGTAAGGGTGATAAAGGATAATGAGGGAAACGTACTCACAAGCCAGGAGAGTGTGTTGAGCAGATGGAAAGAGTACTTTGAGGGGTTGATGAATGAAAAGAATGAGAGGGAGAGAAGGTTGGATGATGTGCGGATAGTGAATCATGAAGTGCAGTGGATTAGCAAGGAGGAAGTAAGGATAGCTATGAAGAGGAAGAAGAATGGAAGGCTGTTGGTCCAAATGACATACCTGGGGAAGCATGGAGGTGTTTAGGTGAAATGGCAGTGGAGTTTTTAACTTGATTGTTTAATGAAATCTTGGAAAGTGAGAGGATGCCTAAGGAATGGAGAAAAAGTGTTTTGGTACCGATTTTTAAGAATAAGGGTGATGTGCAGAGCTGTAGTAACTACAGAGGGATTAAACTGATCAGTCACAGCATGAAGTTATGGGAAAGTAGTGGAGGCTAGGTTAAGAAGGGAGGTGATGACTAGTGATCAGCAGTATGGTTTCATGCCAGGAAAGAGCACTACAGATGCGATGTTTGCTCTGAGACTGTTGATGGAGAAGTACATAAAAGGTCAGAAAGAGCTGCATTGTGTCTTTGTGGACTTAGAGAAAGCATATGACAGGGTGCCTAGAGAAGAGTTGTGGTATTGTATGAGGAAGTCAGGAGTGTCAGAGAAGTATGTAAGAGTGGTACAGGACATGTACGAGGGTAGTGTGATAGTGGTGAGGTCTGCAGTGGGAGTGACAGATGCGTTTAAGGTTGAGGTGGGATTACATCTAGGATCAGCTCTGAGTCCTTTCTTATTTGCAATGGTGATGGACAGGTTTACAGATGAGATCAGACAGGAGTCCCCATGAACTATGATGTTTGCAGATGACATTGTGATCTGTAGTGAGAGTAGGGAAAAGGTGGAGGAGACCCTGGAGAGGTGGAGATATGCTCTAGAGAGAAGAGGAATGAAGGTCAGCAGGACTAAGAATATATGTGTGTTAATGAGAGGGAGGATAGAGGAATGGTGAGGATGCAGGGAGTAGAGGTGGTGACGGTGGATGACTTTAAATACTTGGAATCAACAGTTCAGTGTAATGGTGAGTGTAGAAGAGAGGTGAAGAAGAGAGTACAGGCAGGATGGAGTGGGTGGAAAAGAGTGTCAGGAGTGATTTGTGACAGACGAGTACCAGTAAGAGTGAAAGGGAAGGTCTACAAGAGGGTAGTGAGACCAGCTATGTTATATGGGTTGGAGACAGTGGCATTGACAAAAAGGCAGGAGTCAGAGTTGGACGTGGCAGAGTTAAAGATGTTAAGCTTTGCACTGGGTGTGACGAGGGTGGACAGGATTAGGAATAAGTATATTAGAGGGTCAGCCCAGGTTGGAAGGTTTAGAGACAAAGCCAGAGAGGCAAGATTATGTTGGTTTGGACATGTCCTGAGGAGGGATGCAGAATATAGTGGGAAAAAGATGCTATGGATGAAGATGACAGGTAACCGGAAAAGAAGAAGGCCTAAGATAAGGTTTATGGATGTGGTGAGAGAGGACATGCAGGTGGTTGGTGTGACAGAGCAGGATGCAGAGGACAGGAAGAAATGGAAACAATGATCCGCTGTGGCGACCCCTAACGAGAGCAGCCGAAAGAAGAAGAAGAAGAAGACAAAGGAAGTACAGAAAAAATTAGAAATTTATACAGAATACAATTTAAAACATAATACAAAAATTTCTCATGCATAACAATGCAACTGATATTAGCTCATAGTTTTAGGGTTAGTTATATTGTTACTTGAGGCCATGTGCTAACTATTTGCAATGCGGGTTAGTTATACTGTTACTTGAGGCCATGTGCTAACTATTTACAAGGTGGGTTAGTTATACTGTTACTTGAGGCCATGTGCTAACTATTTACAAGGCGGGTTAGTTATACTGCTACTTGAGGCCATGTTCATAGGTTCATAGGTTCATAGGTTAGTACTAAGCTAACTGCCCTTGCGAGCCATTTTAAGCCTAGCCAATTATCCATTGTGAGACTCAAACATTGCACCTTGTGTTTGTAAGGCAAACACCTTAACCATTAGGCTACCCTCCCAACCCCAAATGTGCTAACTATTTACAAGGCGGGTTAGTTATACTGTTACTTGAGGCCATGTGCTAACTATTTACAAGGCGGGTTAGTTATACTGTTACTTGAGGCCATGTGCTAACTATTTACAAGGCATGTCACGTTTATAGTACAAACATCAACATATCAAAAACTATCAACTACCTGCTGTATTACAGGTTCTTAGGCACGTATTAGGCTAGCAGCCTTGTGGGACATTTTAAGCCTAGCCAATTTCCCTTTTTGTGCTTGAATTAACCTATTTCATTTTTTATTAAGCTGGCCTTACCTATTCCATGATCAATATTTATATATTACCCCTAGCAAGAATAACTAGGATCATGCCATAAATAATTTGAGGGGACCCATGCATGGAGCTGTCTCTGTCCAGTAGTAATACAGGGGGCAGTCCTTTGGTAAATTTTATATTTCCCATCCACAGATCCAGGTTATGCTTGAATATGGACAGGGATGAGCTTTGCTTTACATATATGGTGAGTCTGTTTCACAGCAGTGTTATCCTGTGCAAGAAGTACTTATCCTTCCACACCTTTCTGTTGATGCTGCAGAATAGACAATAGGATTTCTGATGACATATAACTTGCTGATGTGCAGTAAATCCATCAGTATTGCATCAGAGGATGCTTTGTATGCCAGATAATTCACTTCTTAGCACTCTTGAAGGATACAGAGTATACTGACATGGTTATGAGTTGGTCGATGTAGGACATATTGTTTAGGCTTTGTATCCTTTAAGTAAGGTACCTTTGTGGGTGTTCCAGTTGTTGCATGTGTCTGAACAGATGCATGCTGAAGGGGATACAGCATTCAATGATTCACCTGAGACAAGGGGACACTGACATGCCAGGATCTAGACACAATACCCTTGTTTATAAGTTCTGTAATATAAAATTACTTCCTTATGATAATGTACACATGTTGGTCGAAAGTTAGGTCACTCTCCACTTACGTCCCTAAATCCCATACAACTGGAGTCAACTCTTGGGTGCATACTGTCAATTGGTAGTCTCCTGAGGTAGATGACATCCCAAAAGATAAGAAAAAATAAGAAAATGCATTTTTTTTTTTTTTTTTTTTTTTTTTTAGCATATAGCTTCAGTCCACGATTCTGGCATCAGTTATTTGCTTGAGACAAACCTTCTTGCAAGATGTCATTTGAGGACTCAGTGCCTGTTCCTAGCTTGTAGTCTTCTGCAAGTCCTTTGGTACTGGCTTTTATTTCAGAGAGGAACATGCCAAACAGGAGAGGCTCCAGCACAGAATCCTAGATTATTACATGGTGATTATGTTTTTTTTTTGTGGAGGAAACCACCCTTATTTTGGATTTCCTGAATACTATATGTGAACCAGTTCGCAATCCAGTGGGTGACATAGGGATTTATTCCCAGTTTATTTAGCTTTTCTCCTATGTCTGACTGGGGTGTGGTGTCAAAAGCCTTGGCCAGGTTAAGGTATGCAACGTGTGTTGTTTTACCTTCATCAAAAAACTTCACCAGGTTGAGTAAGCCTGCCTTTGTCAAATCCCAACTGACATGGGTCTAGTGTCTGAAGGTTCCCTATGTCCTTGTTAGTATAGTGGTGAGTATCTCCGCCTGTCACATGGGAGACCAGGCTTCGATTCTTAGATGGAAAGTGTGTAGCTTTTTTTTGGGCAGCGCAGTGATGCAGCAGTTAATGTTGTCGCCTCACAGCAAAAGGTTCTCTAGTTCGATTCTCAGCTAGGGTAGCTTCTGTGTGGAGTCTGCATGTCTGTTCTGTGTTCGCATTGGTCTCTTCTGGGTACTCCAGTTTCCTACTACACTCCAAAGACATGTGTCTGGAGTGTTTTGCCCTGGGCATCCACTGAAAACAGGCTCTGTCCTAGTTGGACTTTCCCAGTCAACAAATGTTAGATAAAATAAGTTAGTTCCATAATAAATCTTTCCATGGATGTGCATATGAGACTGGTCAGACTTCTGGAAGGGTAACTGCCTGGCTCTGTGAAAGGTCCCTCTTATGCAGGGGACCTTATCTGTTCTCCATTTGCTTGATACAAAACCTGTCTAGAGGGAGGATGAACAGCTATTTCAGCCTCAGGCTTGGTTTTGGTAGACTTGATTAAGCTCCTGAGTAGTTTGTTTATTTCGGTGATGAGAGCTCGGTCATTCAGGGAGTTACTCTTCTTACTTTTGGTCAGCATTCTCTTCCTTTTATTGTAAAGATTGATGATATTATTGTTCCACCCACGTGGCTTCTTTCTGGGGTTTTATATTTTTTATATGCTCTTAATTGATGATGTTTTTTCATTGGTTGAATTTAGTATTTAAACTTGGCTATCTGTATTCTGATGAAGTCTTGGACGAAAGCTTGGAATAAAGTGTTGTGTACGCTCATTCTGCCTGTGTTCTTCAGCCTAGTTCCAGTTTTGTTTTTCTATTTTTTTTACTGGATGTACGGATTTTTTATTGTTTTTGAGTCTGGTGTTCCGTGTAGTATGGCTGAGAGCAGAGGAGACTCACTTGTTGATGTGAGTGTGCATTCTAAACCTGGAAGCAGTGAAATTGGAATAATTTCACAGTTGGTGAAAACCATGAATAACATTCAAAAAAACTTGCAACTTTTATTCTTGGATAAAGCAGTAGAACCTGAAGGGTATTCTAGTTCAGAGGATGATACAGAGACTGTAGTGGAGTACAACATTTTTCATGGTAAACAAGGTAATCGTCATAATAAAATTTTTAGGACCTATGCTGATGTAGCGTCTGTCCTTAATACTGCAGCGGATCCTTTTTCGGCTTCTGAAAGACTTATAAGCACCTTTGAGTTTCAGACATATAAAGAAAATTGTGAAATAATATGTAGACTGCTTAAGAAATATAAGAGCTTGGATCTTGAAAACAAGTACCTTTTACGCTGTATTGAATTGGGCATGGTCCCAAAAGGGTTAAGTTTTTTCAAATGTCCAAACTGTGTAGAAATTGCTGATCCTTTCTATACCACCTTAAAAGAATTTTTCAACACTGCTGGCATAAATTTCTTCAAATTATTGGTGGACAACAATCTCAAAATCATGCCCAGCCTAAAAGAACAAATCACTAAAGTAGATCTACAGTTGCAGAGACTTTCACAGTAAGATAGGGGAGCATAGTGAATATCGTTCAGTGTTTGATGAAGTGCGGAAACATGAGGAACTGATTATAAGACGCAAAAATCACAAACTGAATAGGGTGCCATTGAGTATGAGAACGATACTGCCTAAGTGTTCATTAGTGGCACTCTTGAAAAGAAGATTAATTATAACAACAAGCATCCGTATTCTAACACTGGCTTCTCTCACTTTAAGAAGCCCATTATTGAACCACCAATAGAAAGTAACAGCATCACCAATGTAATTCCAGGAAGTGACGTTGCCAGTACTTTGGTTGTGAATATTATGCATGGTGATACAACGAATGCATTTGGAGTTAAATATCCTAGCAAACCTTCTACTTCAAATGAGTCAGGGGCTGGACCAAAACGTCCGAGGAGGACGGGAAGGCCCAGAGAACCAGAACAGCAAAGAAAACGTAGAGAAAAATGTCGGACTCTTCAACGGACAATTAATTAATAGTAAGACTGCAAACAACGTCTTGAATTTGTCTACATTTAATTTAAGTGCTGATCACTTAAATGTGTTAAAGCTGGGCTTAAATTTTGTCCCATCTATGAAAGTGTATATTACAAATACTTCATTAGAATTAAAAAAATATATGAGGTTGTTAAATTTGAAGTATATACTAAAAGATGTAAACTTGAATTACACTATGTTCATTAAGCCATCTTGTTACAACCCACCATTGATACATACTCTTTGAGTATTGGAAACCATTTGTGAAAATTAGATCGGGGAGTTGCTACAAGATAAAAGCAGGAAATATTATAACAATATGACTAGAAATGATAGAATAGCATTGAACGAATTAAAAAACAATAATTGTTTGAATTATGAAAAGTGATAAAGGGGGCACTTTGGTGTTAATGGATCAAGATGAATAATATACATAACATTGAAGTTACATTGAGTAATATACACGAATATGAACTTACTGACATAAACCAAGTGCTCACCTGTTATAGAAGGGTATATTCCTTTTTATTTGAAAGTCTGATGAACAGTAATTTAGATAAAACCATTTATGACTTTTGCAATACAGAGAAACCTAGACTTGGGAATTTATTTGGAATACCCAAAGTCTGTAAGTCTGTTACTAACCATCCATTCAGACAGTACAGTTATGTACATGTGCCGTAAATGTAGATGTTCGAGTGTATTCACTGTTGCAGTCATCAAATATGGGTTATCCCTGCTGTGGTAGTCCTCGGTATGCCCGAATACCAGAGTCTAAGTATTTGTGCGTTGGCTGCCGGTGCCTGCAGACTGACGTCAGGTCATCAGTGCTATAAAAGCAGGCAGCTGGTGCCATTACATCAGTTTTTCTTGCCCTAACCAGTCAGGAGTCCCACAGTGTGGTAAGATGGTCATGGTGGCCAGGGGGCAGCTGTAGCAAGAGATGGCTCCCCAAGGAAAAAGATATAAGGGGGATGGAGGGTGGGAAACTAGGACAGCAACAGTGAATACACTCGAACATCTACATTTATGGCAAGTGTACACAACTGTACTATGTTCTTCATGTTGCACTGTTGCTGTCATCACATATGGGAGGATTCCCAAAGCTGAGGATGGGGTGGTAGGTTTTCTAGGAGACCTAGGAGTTGGTGAGCATGCCCTGCAGGACTGCAGAGGCAACTCCTGCCATGGTCTTACAGAAGAGGGGTAGGTGGTAGTGCTTGGTAAAGGTATGGACAGATGTCCAGGTGGCAGTTTCCAGGATGTCCCTAGTGGAAACCCATCTGAGGAATGCTGTGGAAGTGAAGGCTGCCCTAGTGGAGTGGGTTCAGATAGCTTTAGAGGGAGGCTTTTCATGCAATCTATAGCAGTAATGGATACAATGGGATATCCATTTGGAAATAGTTTGTTTGGAGTTGGCCTTCCCCTCTGCCCCTGGGGAAAAGCTGACCAGCAGCTGGTCTGATTTCCTGAATGTCTTAGTGCGTTCCAGATAGTATCTGAGCTGTCTGTACATGTCTAATGAGTGCAGGATTCTTTCCCCCTTGTTTTGTGGGTTAGGAAAAAAGTTGGGAAGATGTATGGCCTGATTGAGTGTTATGCTAGATACCACCTTGGGCATGAAGGAGGGGTTAGTCCTGAGGGAGACCCAGTCTGCATGGAAAATGATGAAGGGTTCTACTGCCATCAGAGCCTGGAGTTCTGAGACTCTTCTGGCTGAGGTAATAGCTACAAGAAAGGTGGTCTTCCATGAGAAAAATTTTTATTCTGCTGAAGCAGCCGGTTCAAAAGATGGCAAAGTGAGTTTTTCCAAAACAAAATTCAGGTCCCAGGCTGGAGTGGGTGGCCTTCTGGGAGGTATGAGACTGGAAGCCCCTCTAAGAAATTGTTTAATCAAAGGATGGGAGAACAGGGGCTGTTCTGTGTGAAAGTGAGCTAAAATGGCTAAGGCGTGAATCTTAATAGATGAAAAGGACAGACCACTATTAAGTAGCTCCGCTAGGTAGCCCAGGATAAGAGGGATGGACAGTTGTGAAGTACTGGCCCCTCTGACCTGGGTCCAGGAGCAGAATCTTTTCCACTTTTGTGCGTAAGATTTTCTGGTGCTGGACCTTCTGGCCTCTAAAATAACATCTAGGACCGGTTTACTTAACTGTGGCTACTTGTTTGTCTCTATAGAATTAGCTATGCTGACAGTTTGAGAGTCTGTAGGTCTGGATGCAGCATCCCCCCCTTGGGTTAATAGGTTTGGGATCAGGAGTAGCTGCCTGGGGGGTTGTAAGGTCAGGCTGCTTAGTAAGGGGTACCAATGTTGCCTGGGCCAATCTGGAGTAATAAGGATGGCCTTCGGTCTCTCCTCCTTTATTTTGATCAGTACCTTTGGAATAAGAGGCAGGGGAGGGAATGCGTAAACATAATTTTACTCCAGTGGAAGGTCAGGGTATCCATCCTCCATGCTAGGTGGTGGTACTCCCTGGTACAGAATTCTTTCAGTTGGTGGTTGTGGTGCGACACAAAGAGATCTACCTCTGGGGTCCCCCACTCCTGAGTAATTTGCAAAAATGCTTCTCTGTGAAGCTGCCATTCATGGGGGTTTAGTAGGTTTCTGCTTCAGTGGTCTGCCAGGGTGTTGTTGATTCCTGGCAGGTATTGGGCTATCAGGTGTAGGCCCATGGAAGAGGCTGTTAGCCAGAGATTCATGGCTAGCCTGCATAGAGGGTAAGATTGTGGCCCTCCCTGTTTGTTGATGTACCACATTACTGTGGTATTGTCTGTCTTTATTAGGAGAACCCCTGGCTTGAGATAGGGTTTGAAGGAAGTCAGAGCCTGTTGCACTGCCAACATTTCTTTCTGGTTGATGTGCAAGGAAAGCTGCTGGGCATCCCAAGGACCTTGGATGCACCTGCCTTCTAGGTGAGCACCCCAACCCAAGTCTGAGGCATTGGTGGTAATGGTCCGTCCGATTGGGCAGAGGGTGTAGGGGAGACCCTTGTTCTGGGCACAGGCCCTTGTCCACCAGAGAAGCTCGGCCCTTATACAAGGGATCAGAGGTAGAGAGGTCTCTAGGGGTTGTGAGTGCTGACACCAAAGCCTCTTCAGGTACCACTGAGGCTTCCTCATGTGAAGCTTGGCCAGAGGAATGAGAAGAATGCAAGATGCTATGTAACCCAAGGCCTGCAGGAACTTCCTCGCAGTGAGATGGCTTTGTGCAGCCAGCTGAGCAAAGTATTGAGGCAGGAAGCTCTGTTTTTCTGGTGTTAGAAAGGCCATTTGGGATGCTGTGTCTAGCAGAGCTCCCAAGAAAATGATCCTTCTGGAGGGTATTTGTTTTGATTTCTTTTTGTTGATGGTATACCCTAAGGAGGTGAACAGGGTTTTAACAAAAAGAAGGTCCTTCAAGAGCCTCTCTTTGCCTTCTGCCTGAATGTGGCAGTCATCCGGGGAATGTAAATTTGGATGTTTTTCTGTCTGCAAAATGCTATGGCTGGGGCCATGAATTTGGTGAATACCCTGGGCACACTAGATAAGCCAAAGAGAAGTGCAGAGAACTGCAGTTGCTGTGAGCCTGCCCTGAAGCAAAGGAATTTCCTGCCGGAATTCCTGATGGGAATGTGAGGGAAGGCATATTTTAGGTCTAAGGTTACTAATCAGGCATCTTTTGTCAGCATAAGCAGCAGTTGTTGCAAAGTTAGCATCCTGAATTTGGGAATCACCAGAAAGATGTTAAGAATGGTAAGGTTCATGACTGGGTGCCAAGTGCCCTGTTTTCTGGGAACCAGGAATGGTCTGGAATAAAATCCTTGGCCAGTTTGGTCTAGAGGGACGG
Organism: Protopterus annectens; assembly: GCF_019279795.1. Lineage (NCBI taxonomy): Eukaryota > Metazoa > Chordata > Ceratodontiformes > Protopteridae > Protopterus > Protopterus annectens. The sequence continues at coordinate 1,858,086,461 of NC_056729.1, read as the reverse complement.
GTTCTACTGACCCTATGGAAATGAGGGATTGAACTTCTTTTAATGCTTCTGCCCACTGGTTTGGAGGTAAGTCTGGGTACCACTTTGGTATTGGGAGTTCGAGGAAGGAGGGCTTGTATCCCTGAGAGAGGATTTTTAAGACCCACTGGTCCTTTGTTATGAAGAACCAATTTTCTTTGCAGAAGGATAGCCTTCCTCCTAATGTTTGGTGACTGGGCATAGGGCAGAGGAGGGGGAGGGAGTCATTGCATGTTTTTTTTCCATAGGGGGGCTTAGAACTCCCTACCTTTGAAGTGGAAGCCGCCCAGTGCCTGGATCACTGCTGACCCTGGGATAGGGGTCTGGATGGTCTGTCCCTGCGGGACTTTGCTTTACCTTGTTTGCTAGGGACAGGAAAGGACCAGTGCTTGGAAGGAAAATTCCTGCTGAATCTAGGGGGTAGCACCTGAAGAAAATCTTTTACTGTTTGCAATGATTTAGCCTTTTTTCCATCTTTTTGACCACCTCTTCTGCTTTTGCTCCAAATAATCTGTCCTTGTCTAAGGATGCATCAATTAATTTAGATTTGACATGGTCAGGTAGAAGTTGTTCCTTTAACCATGCACGTCTCCTAATCACAGAACCTGACACTGCTGCACTGCAAGAAGCCTCTAGGGAATCATATCCACAGTGTAAGGAGTGCTTAGTCACTTGCAAAATAGAGTGCATTAAATCTAACTCTTGAATCTGCACAGTCAGGAAAGGTTGCAATTTTTTATTTTAATAGTTGCAGAGTGTATTGCTGCTACTTCAACATATGAAACTGACAATTTAGTGCTCTGATAGCTAAGGTAGCAGAGGTGCATACTTTTTTACCTCATCTGTCTAGACCCTGGAATCCTTATCTGAGGGAGTAGGATTCTTAACAGAACTTGTATTAGCTCTTTTAGGCCTTCTGCTATTGGGTTTCTATAGAGGTATTTGCAAGTGTCAAGAACTCTATAGTAGTACAGAATCCCATGAGTGGAGGAGCTCCCTGGTTAGCCTCAATAAGAAGCTGAGATCCCTTATAAGAGCCTCCAAAGCTAGCTACGAAAACAAAATCACCACTGATTCAAAGGGAAATCACAAAGCATTCTATAGCTATGTCAAGAACCTCAATGGCAACACCCAGATCTGCTCTGAGTTACAGCACAACGGCACAAAAATCACAGAACCAACTGATATTGCCAACATCCTGGCAGATAGGTTCAGTGCTAACTTTACCCCCTTCTCACCCCCTAAAGGGCCCATATCTATACAGGAAGAATGCAGAGTCCCTGTAATCATATCTATGCAGGTAAAAGCCGCACTATCTAAAACCAAAAACACAGCATCCACGGGACCGGACAACATACCAGGCTGTATTTTACACAAACTTCAGAACAAACTGGCTCCCCACCTAAGCACCATGTTCAATCATAGTCTCACATCAAGCTTTGTGCCACTGAATGGTGATCAGCAACAGTTATCCCACTCCACAAAGGGGGAGCCACCACTGATCCCGGGAACTATCACCCTATTAGCCTGACGAGCTTGGTCTGCAAGGCCATGGAACGTATCATCATGGAATTCATAAACAAAGTCATTGGTAACCTCCATACTCTGGACCCTACCAAGTTCAGGTCTGTGAAAGGCAGATCATGCCTTCTGAACCTGATCGACTTCTTTGAGGCAGTCATCAAAGCCGTAGACGAGGGTAAAGTGGTTCACACAGCCTATCTTGACCTCTCCAAGGCTTTCAACACCAACCCCCATTCTGGAATTATAGTTAAACTCACTAAACTAGGTATAAACCCCTACGTCACAAGATGGGCTGCCAACTGGCTCACTGACAGAACCCACACTGTAAAACTTGCAGACTCCAAATCTGACTTCAAACCAGTGACAAATGGAGTACCACAGGGTTCAGTCCTGGGACCTCTCCTGTTTGGTATCTACTTCTCTGAAGTGCATGCTAACACAGAAGGCCTCTGGCTAATGAAGTTTGCAAATGACTGCAAACTAGGAGCCATAGTCGAGTCCCCAAATGATGTGGACATCTTATAGAAGGGCCTCAATGAGACAGATGCCTGGCGTCAGAGCCATGGCCTCAAGCTCAATGCCAGGAAGTGCATTGTCATCCCCTTTGGTAAAAACTCTGTACCCATGAACTACCACATTAACGGCAGTCTACTTAATGCCGAATGTGTGATAAGAGACCTTGGGACCCAGGTGGGCAGTAGTCTCTCCCTTGATAATCACATTGCCACAGTAGTCAGGAAATCCTTCTATGTGGCACACCTCATCACAAAAGGGTTCTCATCCAGGAAAAAAAGAGGTCATTGTTCCCTTCTACTCAGCACTCATTAGTCCCATTATAAAGTACAATGCCTTTTTTGGAATGTACCTCACAAGACATCTGCAGCAGCTGGAAAGACCACAGAAGTACCTCACAAAGAGGATTACTGGCCTCAAACAGATGCCTTACACTGACCGTCTCAAAAAACTCCAGCTTTACTCCGTAGCATATCGCCTACTCCGAGGAGATTTCTGCCTAACATATAAAGCTATGTTAAACCCAGAGCTGTTGGACATGCTACACTTAAAGAAATCTCAATTCCTCCGAGCTACATGCTCTAGGGACCTAAACATTGTCACCACAATAAACTGGACAAGCTGGAGGGATAGATTCCTGTCACAGAGACTTCCTATACTCTGGAACAAGCTACCCATTTATGTCAAGCAAAGTTCCTCATTAGCACTCTTCAAGAAAAATCTTGATGAGTGGATGGGAAATAGGAAATACACCCTGGGGATCACTTCTGTGGCTCTGCTTAACAGGGGCACAGGAAATTAATGTTCTTGGGTGGCATAAGCCAGGGAATCCTGTTGGGTAGGCTTACTTAGGCCCTTGGGCCGATAGCCTAGTACCTACCTATGAACCTGTCAGGTTTTCTAGGAGCAGGGGGGTAGGGTGTCAGGAGATGAACTAGACTCATGGAAGACATCATCCACCACCTCTAGAACTGGGGGGATGGCCAAGGGTTTATGCTGTGGTAGGTCTAGAAACTCTGAGTCCTTTCTTAGACTGAGGAAATCCTGGGACTCCCAGTGGAAATGCTCTCTGAGGGTGTAAATGGTTTCCCCAAAAGAAAAGTCTTCTGGAGGGGAGGCAGAGGGAATGGATTCTTCTGCATCTGAATCCTCATATGCAGTGGGAGGTTGCTGTTCCTCTTCAAATTCAGAGTAATCAGACTCAGAGTCTTTTTGCAGAAGGAGCCTGGCTGCCCCTGATAAGGGAAATAAGGTCTTCGGCCATTTTGAGCATCTGAGCTTGGGGAGATGGGCCAGGGGTAAAATGGTGGCTAGAGGTTGTTTTCTTAGGAGTGTCTTTGCCCCTGGGCCAAAGAGAATACATTGGTCGGTGAACAACAGTAGTTGGAGAAGATGTTGTTTTTTGTCTAGAATCAGTAGAAAGAAAGACATCCTCGGAAGCCGGTGCCTGCACAGCGGCTCTGGACCCAACCGAGGCCGAGACAGCCACACGACAAGAAGAAGGAAGAGATTTCTGTGACATACCGGACTCGGAAAGGGTCTTGGTAGAGGCCTGCAATGCTACTGAACCAGGCATCAGGAGCTGCGAAGGCACCTCACTGAATTCCGGGGAACCGATGACCTGCTTAGCGGAGGAGTCATCGGAAGGCTTAGCCCTATGTGGTCTGTCTCTATCCTTATCCTTGCACTTTTTCGGAATGCCTGCGATTTGCTGGCTGATGGAAGACATCTCCGACTGCAAAGACGGAAAAGAAAATACCTGGCTACAATAAGAGCTCTATGGTGAATTCTTCTGGCATTAAAGAGGGCGCAAAAGTGACAACAAGGGATCTCGTGGTCTGGGCCTAAACAAGTGACACAGTAAGAACGGAAGTCTCAGTGTGGCATCTGCTTTCCACAAGCGAGATGATTATTAACGTTTTCTGACATCGGTTAGTGCAAAAAAAAAAAAAAAAAAAAAAAAAAAAAGGATCCCCAACGAGGCACTTAGCTCTAGACATTTTCAGCTGTAGTTCGAACTCTGGTAATGACCGACTGGCACCTTTGCGAACTGCTTCTGCTACAGGCTCCACAGCAAGAAAGACTGATGTAATGGTGCCGGCTCCCTGCTTTTATAGCACTGACGACCTGAAGTCAGTCTGCAGGTAACGGCAGCCAATGCACAAATACTTAGACTCTGGTATTTGGGCCGACTGAGGGCTACCACAGCAGGAATAACCCATATATAGGTTCATAGGTTCATACTAGGCTATCAGCCCTAGGGCATTTATAAGCCTAGCCAGAGTGTGTTTGGCTTTCGCCACCCATTTTAAATTAATTTTGCTATGCCCTTTTTCGAGGTTAGTATACTGTGCCTCTGTCTAACAGTGACACAGAAGTGATACCCGGGGTAAACCTACAATCTCCCATCCACTCATCAAGATTCCTCTTGAAGAGAGTCAATGAGGGACTCTGCCTAACCTGGACTGGGATTTTATTCCAGAGTGAAGGCAGCCTCTGGGTTAAGAATCTGTCCCTCCAGCATGTCCTATTTATTTCAGTGCTGAGGTTCAAGTCTCTCGAGCGCGTAGCTCAATGGGATTTGGATATTCTGAGGTGCAGCATGTCCATTAATTCCGGGTTGTTCACGGCTTTATACGTCAGGCACAGATCGCCTCTGAGCAGGCGGTATGCCACTGAGTAGAGCTGGAGTTTCTTTAACCGGGCAGCATATGGCATCTGTTTGAGCCCTTTGATCCTCTTGGTGAGGTACTTTTGGGATCTTTCCAGTTGCTGCAGGTGTCTGGTAAGGTACATCCCAAAAGGGGCATTGTACTCAATTATGGGCCTGATGAGGGATGAGTAAAGAGGCACAATGACCTCCCCTGATCTAGATGTGAATTCCTTCAAGATTAGGTTGGCTATATAAAATGTTTTCCTAACCACTTTGGCCACGTGGTTGTCAAATGAGAGATTGCTATCAACTTGGGTCCCCAGGTCCCAAATTACCTCTTCCGTACTTAATGGATTACCACCTATGTGGTAATTTGTGGTCACTTTGTTTTTGCCAAAGGGGATGACTATACACTTTTTGGCATTTAGGTTGAGGCCATGGCTCTGGCACCAGTTGTCTGTTTCTATGAGGCCCTTTTGGAGGATGCTTGTGTCGGCTGGAGAGTCGATTATGGCACCCAGTTTGCAGTCATCTGCGAACTTGGTCAGCCACAGTCCTTCTGTGTTGGCCTGTACCACCGAGAAATATATACAGAACAAGAGAGGTCCCAGGACTGAGCCTTGTGGGATGTCACTTGTAACTGCTTTGGAGTCTGACATGGCTCCAGCAATTCTAACCATGTGGGTTCTGTCCTTGAGCCAGTTTGCAACCTATCTAGTGACATACGGGTTTATATTTAAACTGGTGAGCTTATCTATAATGCCCGAGTGGGGTATTGTATTGAAGGCTTTTGCGAGGTCCAGGTAGGCTGTGTGGACCACCTTCCCCTCGTCAATGACCTTGCTGTTTCAAATAAATTGACCAGGTTTAAGAGGCAGGATCTGCCCTAAACAAATCCGAACTGGGTAGGATCCAGTGTCTGTAGGTCCCCAATATCTTTATTTATGAGGTCCGAGATGATCCTTTCCATAGCTTTGCAGACCAAGCTAGTCAGGCTTATGGGGCGATAGTTTTCAGGATCCGTTGAGGCACCACCTTTGTGGAGAGGGACCACTGTTGCTGTATGCCACTCTTTGGGTACATATCCTGTAGTAAGGCTGAGATTGAATAGTAGTTTTATGTTTGGGTTTAGCTCTTCTTGGAGTTCATGTAGGACGCAGCCCGGGACACCGTCTGGTCCCACTGATGCTGTGTTTTTTGATTTGGAGAGGGCGGCTCTTACCTGATATTCTAAGATGTCAGGGGAGCAGCATTCTGCTGGGACAGATATTTGCCCTTTTGGTGTGGGGGGGGGGGTTGCGCTGAACCTGTCAGCTAGGTTGTTGGCAATGTCTGTGGGTTTGGTGTATTTTTTTCTCATTTTGGACTAATTCTGAGCATATCTGGGAATTCCCACCCAGGTTCTGAACATAACTAAAGAAAGCCTTATGATTATCCTTAGTGTCCTGTGCAATTTTTCTCTCGAAGCCGGCCTTAGACGATTTTATGAGTGCCCATAGTTTTTTGCTAATACTGATCAGAGATGCCTTCCCTTTTTGGGATTTTGCTCTATCATGTAGTTGCTTCCTCCTTCTATTGTATAGTTTGTTTATGGCTGGGGTCCACCAGACAGGACATCTGCCTTTGGAGGATTGGGTCTTGGTTTTATTTGGGATTGCATGATCCATGCATTCCTGAAGGTGTTCATAGAATGCGTTTATAAAGGATTCTGCGGTCTGGGCCGTATTTTCCACTGGCTCGGGGGCTTTGAAGGATTCCACCTTGGTTTTGAGGAGTGTGAAATTTGATTCAGAGAAGTTTTTCACTGTGGTTTTCTGGGCAGGGGGTGGGGTCAGGATGTGAATATCCAGTGAGATTAGTTTATGGTCTGATCTTACCAGTGAGGGATACACTTCTGGTCTGGAGCATAGAGTCCCCATGTTGGTGATGATCAGGTCCAGTATGTTTTCCCCTCTTGTGGGAGTGGTAACAAGTTGTTCCATAGCATCTGAGTTTATAAATTCTAGGAACCTTTGGGCTAGGGTGCTGGAGCTAGACTAATGCTCCCAGTCTATGTTTGGGTAGTTGAAGTCACCCAATATAATGGTGTTTGGCGAGACCTTCATATTTTCCAGTGTTCTCAGGAAGGCTGAGTGGGGTTCCTGGGTTTAGGAGGGTGGTCTGTAGCAGGCTATAAACTGGAAGGCAGTTTTACCCACTGTTAGTTGCACATGAATAGTCTATGATGCTTCGAGCTGTGCCACCAACCTGGAGGTGTGGGTATATTTGACGGATATTGATAGTCCCCCTCCTTTTGTGGTTGGGTCCAAGTTTTGGAGCCGAAAAGCATGGTATGAGGTATAACCTGGTAGTGCTGGGGTGATCTCGGGAGCCTTGAACCAGGTTTCTGTTACTGCACAGATATTGATGTTCTCCATGCAAAGGAGAGTTTCGAGTGCATGCATCTTGAGGATTAGACTTCTGGCGTTGACTAGCATTACTCTTAGTTTCTTATCCCTTGTGATACCTACGGAGATGGGTCTGTCTTTTGAGCCTTGCCTAAAAAAGGCACTATGGGGGTAGCAAGAGCCCTTGCCAATATCCAAAAGCTCAGGGGTGACAGGTGCAAGCCGTCCCTAGCGAAGCATCGTAGCTTGTCGAGCATGTCATCCCAGGCTGACAGGCATTGGATCCCCTTTGAATGATACCAATACTTAAGCCAATTGTTGAAATTGATCATCTTGTCTTCATATTGTGGCATAATTCTTGGTGAGGGTAAGATGCTACTCAAGGTCAGGGTCATACCGGCCTGGGCTACATGCTCAGAGAGCTCCTCTATATCTCTTTTCATGTAGTCCAGGGAGGTACGTCTCAGGTCATTCACACCAGCATGGACAATGACCGAGTCATATTTGTACTTGCCTTGGAGTGACCTGAGTGCTTGTGTTATGTGGCGGAACCTAGCGCCCGACAGGCAGCTCACCGTGACCTTCTTCTTGTTCAGCCTGGTGAGTGGGACGTCAGTGGGCCTGACGATAGAGTCACCTATTACAAGTGTATCAGGTGTGTTGTTTTCCCTTAAGGGATGTGACTGTTCAGCACACTGACCTTGTTAGCTATGTGTTGCACGTGTTTTGTTTTGGAGTAGCGGTTGCTTGGGTGTCTGCTTTGGAGGTCTTTACTGCTTAGGCAGATTTTTATTTAGAGCCTCCGGATATGTTTTTGTGTGTTTATGTGTTTGGTTTGCTGTCATGGTAGGTCTATGTGAGACTGGAATTGTAGTGAGTGTGGTTTCCTTCTCCTCCTGACTGGTTATGCCAGTAATGAGTTGAGAGAGCTTAGCCTCCAGTTTGGCTATAAGGTTGCATCTCTCACATGTGTTGGAATTTGTTGGGAGGAGGAGAGGGTTGTCTGTGTACATGAGGGAGTTGTAACATTGCCTCAAGATTCCCAGATTCACCAGGTGGACTGGAGAGGAGACTGACAAATGACCTTTGGACATGCTAGAATAGTATTGGGAATTCCTTTATAATTGAAAAAAAGGGCTAATGGGGAACAAGGTACTCAAGGGGAGTTTGTGAGGGTGTAGTGCTTTTCATTTTTTAGGGCTGACTTATATAATTGCTTTAGCGACCAAGTGCCAGGTAACTTAAATGCAATGTGTTACAGGTAACTTAAAATGCACAAACGACAAACAGTAACTTTCTTTCAAGTGAAACAAGGAAATAACTACAGTAACCAATGCAGGTATCACTAGGGATCCACAGAAGCGCTGAAAAGCCACGTTTTAGGTGGAATTAGCGTTTCAGGGAAATAACAAGCAAACAAACAACAAGCATACAAACAAAGCTAGACTCAGCAGGCCTGGATCTAGTCTATGCTACAGCAGACAAGGTGTATCAATTTCAGTAAGAAACACTTCAAATATGCAGGCACTATAAGCCTTTAACCAGAAATTCCCAGCTCAGAAGGGTAGAGTCCAGCCTCTCCTCCCACAAGAGTGCAGACCACGAACCTTCTTAATGTAAAATAACTGTCCTGAAGCCCAAGTGCTTAAACCAGAACTAATACACTTTTAGAATAACAGAGACTGAGCCCGCAATCAGCAGTTCCCAACTTAGAAGGAAGTAAGCTACCTGTCATGCCACCACAGTGCAGGCCACAAATCTTCCTAAAGTAAAACAACTGGTCCGAAGCCCAAGTGCTTAATCCAAAAGACTTAGAATGATAGCTACACTTTAATCAAGTTACTAACAAGCAGTAATAAATACAATTGAATACTTTAAAGAATGCCTGGATTAGTGCTCAGGTTATTCAAATAAAGCTAGATTCAGCAGACCTGGATCTAGTCTATGCTACAGCAAACAAGGTGTACCAATTTCAGTAAGAAGCAGTCCAAATATGCAGGCACCATAAGCCTTTAACCAGAAATTCCCAGCTCAGAAGGGCAGAGTCCAGCCTCTCCTCCCACAAGAGTGCAAACCACGAACCCTCTTAATGTAAAATAACTGGCCTGAAGCCCAATTGCTTAAAACAGAATTAATACACTTTTAGAATAACAGACACAAAGACCTCAATCAGCAGTTCCCAACTGAGAAGGATGTAAGCTACCTGTTCTGCCACTACAGTGCAGACCACAAACCTTCTTAATGTAAAACAACTGGTCTGAAGCCCAAGTGCTTAAACTAAAAGGATTAGAATTAGTTACACCAAGCAGTAATAAATACAATTGAGTAGTTTTAAGATGACACAAAAGCAAAATAAAGTAGGAAAAAACACAAATACAGAGACATTTTTTTTTGAGTGAGCAAATGAGATGGGCCCAAGAGGAGTATCCAAGTGCAAATTTACAAGAGGGGCGGGCAGTTTCAAAGCCACCAAGATTAACACCAAAACAAAAACAGGGACGGTGGGCGTGGACATACTGAAAAAAACAGAGTCACAACTTCCAGCTAGATATTGCTCAATGCAACACAAACAAATTAATTTAAATTGTGTATTATTTGAAAAAAGTGCATATGAAAATTTACTTAACTCACTTATGCGTTCAGTTGATTGCATGCAGGTCTTAGCTGGCCAAAGCTCACAGTTTAAACAGAAAATAATTCACTGTACCACTTGTATAAGACAGAAACTGAATAACAATGAAGTAAACTACCCCCACTTATCACTGGCTATGCAGGTTTTTTAACAAGCCTTAACTGAAAAAAACAGAGTCACAACTTCCAGCTAGATATTGCTCAATGCAACACAAACAAATACATTTAAATTGTGTATTATTTGAAAAAAGTGCAGATATAAATTTACTTAACTTCACTTATGCATTCAGTTGATTGCATGCAAGTCTTAGCTGTCCAAAGCTCACAGTTTAAACAGAAAATAATTCACTGTACCACTTGTATAAGACAGAAACTGAATAACAATGAAATAAACTACCCCCACTTATCACTGGCTATGCAGTTTTTTTAACAAGCCCTAACTGAAAAAAAAAACAGAGTCACAACTTCCAGCTAGAAATTGCTCAATGCAACACAAACAAATTCATTTAAATCATGTATTATTTGAAAAAAAGTGCAGATAAAATTTTACTTAACTTCAGTCATGCGTTCAGTTGATTGCATGCAGGTCTTAGCTGGCCAAAGCTCACAGTTTAAACAGAAAATAATTCACTGTGCCACTTGTATAAGACAGAAACTGAATAACAATGAAGTAAACTACGCCCACTTCTCACTGGCTATGAAGGTTTTTAAACAAGCCTTAACTGAAAAAAAACAGAGTTACATCTTCCAGCTAGATATTGCTCAATGGAACGCAAACAAATTAATTTAAATAGTGTATTATTTGAAAAAAGTGCAAATAAAAATTTACTTAACTTTACTTATGCGGTCAGTTAATTGCACGCAAGTCTTAGCTGGCTAATACTCACAGTTTAAACAGAAAATAATTCACTGTACCACTTGTATAAGACAGAAACTGAATAACAATAAAGTAAACAACCCCCCCTTATCACTGGCTTTGTAGGTTTAACAAGCCTTAACTGAAAAAAACAGAGTCACAACTTCCAGCTAGATATTTCTCAATGCAACACAAACAAATTAATTTAAATCGTGTATTATTTGAAAAAAGTGCAGATAAAAATTTACTTAACTTCACTTATGGGTTCAGTTGATTGCATGCAGGTCTTAGCTGGCCAAAGCTCACAGTTTAAACAGAAAATAATTCACTTTACCACTTGTATAAGACAGAAACTGAATAACAATGAAGTAAACTACCCCCACTTATCACTGGCTATGCAGGTTTTTTAACAAGCCTTAACTGAAAAAACAGAGTTACAACTTTCAGCTACATATTGCTCAATGCAACACAAGCAAATTAATATAAATTGTGTATTATTTGAAAAAAGTGCAGATAAAAATTTACTTAAGATCACTTATGCATTCAGTTGATTGCATGCAGGTCTTAGCTGGCCAAAGCTCACAGTTTAAACAGAAAATAATTCACTGTACCACTTGTATAAGACAGAAACTGAATAACAATGAAGTAAACTACCCCCACTTATCACTGGCTATGCAGGTTTTTTAACATGCCTTAACTGAAAAAAACAGAGTCACAACTTCCAGCTAGATATTGCTCAATGCAACGCAAACACATTAATATTAATCGTGTATTATTTGAAAAAAGTGCACATAAAAATTTACTTAACTTCTCTTATGCATTCAGTTGATTGCATGCAGGTCTTAGCTGGCTAAAGCTCACAGTTTAAACAGAAAATAATTCACTGTACCACTTGTATAAGACAGAAACTGAATAACAATTAAGTAAACTACCCCCACTTATCACTGGCTATGCTGGTTTTTTAACAAGCCTTAACTGAAAAAAACAGAGTCACAACTTCCAGCTAGATATTACTCAATGCAACACAAACAATTTAATTTAAATTGTGTATTATTTGAAAATAGTGCAGATAAAAATTTACTTAACTTCACTTATGCGTTCAGTTGATTGCATGCAGGTCTTAGCTGGCCAAATCTCACAGTGTAAACAGAAAATAATTCACTGTACCACTTGTATAAGACAGAAACTGAATAACAATGAAGTAAACTACCCCCACTTATTACTGGCTATGCAGGTTTTTTAACAAGCCTTAACTGAAAAAACAGAGTCACAACTTCCAGCTAGATAATGCTCAATGCAACACAAACAAATTAATTTAAATCGTGTATTATTTGAAAAAAAAAGTGCAGATAAAATTTTACTTAACGTCACTCATGCGTTCAGTTGACTGCATGCAGGTCTTAGCTGGCCAAAGCTCACAGTTTAAACAGAAAATAATTCACTGTACCACTTGTATAAGACAGAAACTGAATAACAATGAAGTAAACTACCCCCACTTATCACTGGCTATGCAGGTTTTTTAACAAGCCTTAACTGAAAAAAACAGAGTCACAACTTCCATATTGCTCAATGCAACACAAACAAATTAATTTAAATTGTATTATTTGAAAAAGTGCAGATAAAATTTTACTGTTCAGTTGACTGCATGCAGGTCTTAGCTGGCCAAAGCTCACAGTTTAAACAGAAAATAATTCACTGTACCACTTAAGACAGATACTGAATAACAATGAAGTAAACTACCCCCTCTTATCACTGGCTATGCAGGTTTTTTAACAAGCCTTAACTGAAAAAAACAGAGTCACAACTTCCAGCTAGATATTGCTCAATGCAACACAAACAAATTAATTTAAATTGTGTATTATTTGAAAAAAGTGGAGATAAAAATTTACTTAACTTCACTTATGCATTCAGTTGACTGCATGCAGGTCTTAGCTGGCCAAAGCTCACGGTTTAAACAGAAAATAATTCACTGTACCACTTGTATAACACAGAAACCGAATAACAATGAAGTAAACTACCCCCATTTACCACTGGCTGTGCAGGATTTTTAACAAGCCTTAACTGAAAAAACAGAGTCAGAACTTCCAGCTAGAAATTGCTCAATGCAACACAAACAAATTAATTTAAGTATTTGTATTGAAAAAGTGCAGATAAAAATTTACTTAACTTTACTTATGCATTCAGTTAATTGCATGCAGGTCTTAGCTGGCCAAAGCTCACAGTTTAACCAGAAAATAATTCACTGTACCACTTGTATAAGACAGAAACTGAATAACAATGAAGTAAATTACCCCCACTTATCACTGGCGATGCAGGTTTTTTAACAAGCCTTAACTGAAAAAAACAGAGTCACAACTTCCAGTTAGATATTGCTCAATGCAACACAAACAAATTCATTTAAATTATGTATTATTTGAGAAACGTGCAGATAAAAATTTACTTAACTTCACTTATGCGTTCAGTTGATTGCATGCAGGTCTTAGCTGGCCAAAGCTCACAGTTTAAACAGAAAATAATTCACTGTACCACTTGTATAAGACAGAAACTGAATAACAATGAAGTAAACTACCCCCACTTATCACTGGCTATGCAGGTTTTTTAACAAGCCTTAACTGAAAAAAACAGAGTCACAACTTCCAGCTAGATATTGCTCAATGCAACACAAACAAATTAATTTAAATTGTGTATTAATGCAAAAAGTGCAGATATTATTAAATGTGGTATTATTTCAAATTTCATGCTCAGTTGTTTGCATGTTTAAAGCTCAACAGTTAAAACAGAAAAAACAGAAAATAATCACTTGTACCACTTGTATAAGACAGAGACTGAATAACTATCCTTCACCCACCCCCTTTTATCACTGGCTATGGTTTTAATTAACCATAACTGAAAAAACAGAGTCACAACTTCCAGCTAGATATTTCTCAAGTCAACACAAACAAATTAATTTAAATTGTGTATTATTTGAAAAAAGTGCAGATAAAAATTTACTTAACTTCACTTATGCATTCAGTTGATTGCATGCAGGTCTTAGCTGGCCAAAGCTCACAGTTTAAACAGAAAATAATTCACTGTACCACTTGTATAAGACAGAAACTGAATAACAATGAAGTAAACTACCCCCACTTATCACTGGCTATGCAGGTTTTTTAACAAGCCTTAACTGAAAAAACAGAGTCACAACTTCCAGCTAGATATTGCTCAATGCAACACAAACAAATTAATTTAAATTGTGTATTATTTGAAAAAAGTGCAGATAAAAATTTACTTAACTTCACTTATGCGTTCAGTTGATTGCATGCAGGTCTTAGCTGGCCAAAGCTCACAGTTTAAACAGAAAATAATTCACTGTACCACTTGTATAAGACAGAAACTGAATAACAATGAAGTAAACTACCCCACTTATCACTGGCTATGCAGGTTTTTTAACAAGCCTTAACTGAAAAAACAGAGTCACAACTTCCAGCTAGATATTGCTCAATGCAACACAAACAAATTAATTTAAATTGTGTATTATTTGAAAAAAGTGCAGATAAAATTTTACTTAACTTCACTTATGCGTTCAGTTGATTGCATGCAGGTCTTAGCTGGCCAAAGCTCACAGTTTAAACAGAAAATAATTCACTGTACCACTTGTATAAGACAGAAACTGAATAACAATGAAGTAAACTACCCCACTTATCACTGGCTATGCAGGTTTTTTAACAAGCCTTAACTGAAAAAACAGAGTCACAACTTCCAGCTAGATATTGCTCAATGCAACACAAACAAATTAATTTAAATTGTGTATTATTTGAAAAAGTGCAGATAAAAATTTACTTAACTTCACTTATGCATTCAATTGATTGCATGCAGGTCTTAGCTGGCCAAAGCTCACAGTTTAAACAGAAAATAATTCACTGTACCACTTGTATAAGACAGAAACTGAATAACAATGAAGTAAACTACCCCCACTTATCACTGGCTATGCAGGTTTTTTAACAAGCCTTAACTGAAAAAACAGAGTTACAACTTTCAGCTAGATATTGCTCAATGCAACACAAGCAAATTAATTTAAATTGTGTATTATTTGAAAAAAGTGCAGATAAAAATGTACTTAACTTTACTTATGCGTTCAGTTAATTGCACGCAGGTCTTAGCTGGCCAAAGCTCACAGTTTAAACAGAAAATAATTCACTGTGCCACTTGTATAAGACAGAAACTGAATAACAATGAAGTAAACTACCCCCACTTATCACTGGCTATGCAGGTTTTTTAACAAGCCTTAACTGAAAAAAACAGAGTAACAACTTCCAGCTAGATATTGCTCAATGCAACACAAACAAATTAATATTAATCGTGTATTATTTGAAAAAAGTGCACATAAAAATTTACTTAACTTCACTTATGCGTTCAGTTGATTGCATGCAGGTCTTAGCTGGCCAAAGCTCACAGTTTAAACAGAAAATAATTCACTGTACCACTTGTATAAGACAGAAACTGAATAACAATGAAGTAAACTACCCCCACTTATCACTGGCTATGCAGGTTTTTTAACAAGCCTTAACTGAAAAAAACAGAGTCACAACTTCCAGCTAGATATTAGTCAATGCAACACAAACAAATTAATTTAAGTTTTGTATTATTTGAAAAAAGTGCAGATAATGATTTACTTAACTTCACTTATGCATTCAATTGATTGCATGCAGGTCTTAGCTGGCCAAAGCTCACAGTTTAAACAGAAAATAATTCACTGTACCACTTGTATAAGACAGAAACTGAATAACAATGAAGTAAATTACCCCCACTTATCACTGGCTATGCAGGTTTTTTAACAAGCCTTAACTGAAAAAACAGAGACACAACTTCCAACTAGATATTACTCAATGCAACACAAGCAAATTAATTTAAATTGTGTATTATTTGAAAAAAGTGCAGATAAAAATTTACTTAACTTCACTTATGCGTTCAGTTGATTGCATGGAGGTCTTAGCTGGCCAAAGCTCACAGTTTAAACAGAAAATAATTCACTGTACCACTTGTATAAGACAGAAACTGAATAACAATGAAGTAAACTACCCCCACTTATCACTGGCTATGCAGGTTTTTTAACAAGCCTTAACTGAAAAAACAGAGTCACAACTTCCAGCTAGATATTGCTCAATGCAACACAAACAAATTAATTTAAATTGTGTATTATTTGAAAAAAGTGCAGATAAAATTTTACTTAACTTCACTCATGCGTTCAATTGATTGCATGCAGGTCTTAGCTGGCCAAAGCTCACAGTTTAAACAGAAAATAATTCACTGTACCACTTGTATAAGACAGAAACTGAATAACAATGAAGTAAATTACCCCCACTTATCACTGGCGATGCAGGTTTTTTAACAAGCCTTAACTGAAAAAAACAGAGTCACAACTTCCAGCTAGATATTGCTCAATGCAACACAAACAAATTAATTTAAATTGTGTATTATTTGAAAAAAGTGCAGATAAAAATTTACTTAACTTCACTTATGCATTCAGTTGATTGCATGCAGGTCTTAGCTGGCCAAAGCTCACAGTTTAAACAGAAAATAATTCACTGTACCACTTGTATAAGACAGAAACTGAATAACAATGAAGTAAATTACCCCACTTTTCACTGGCGATGCAGGTTTTTTAACAAGCTTTAACTGAAAAAAACAGAGTCACAACTTCCAGCTAGATATTGCTCAATGCAACACAAACAAATTAATTTAAATTGTGTATTATTTGAAAAAAGTGCACATAAAAATTTACTTAACTTCACTTATGCATTCAGTTGATTGCATGCAAGTCTTAGCTGGCCAAAGCTCACAGTTTAAACAGAAAATAATTCAGTGCACCACTTGTATAAGACAGAAACTGAATAACAATCAAGTAAACTACCCCCACTTATCACTGGCTATGCGGATTTTTTTAACAAGCCTTAACTGAAAAAAACAGAGTCACAACTTCCAGCTAGATTTTACTCAATGCAATACAAACAAATTAATTTAAATTGTGTATTATTTGAAAAAAGTGCAGATAAAAATGTACTTAACTTCACTTATGCGTTCAGTTGATTGCATGCAGGTCTTAGCTGGCCAAAGCTCACAGTTTAAACAGAAAATAATTCACTGTACCACTTGTATAAGACAGAAACTGAATAACAATGAAGTAAACTACCCCCACTTATCACTGGCTATGCAGGTTTTTTAACAAGCCTTAACTAAAAAAACAGAGTCACAACTTTCAGCTAGATATTGCTCAATGCAATAGAAACAAATTAATTTAAGTTGTGCATTATTTGAAAAAAGTGCAGATAAAAATTTACTTAACTTCACTTATGCATTCAGTTGATTGCATGCAGGTCTTAGCTGGCCAAAGCTCACAGTTTAAACAGAAAATAATTCACTGTACCACTTGTATAAGACAGAAACTGAATAACAATGAAGTAAACTACCCCCACTTATCACTGGCTATGCAGGTTTTTTAACAAGCCTTAACTGAAAAAAACAGAGTCACAACTTCCAGCTAGATATTGCTCAATGCAACACAAACAAATTAATTTAAACCGTGTATTATTTGAAAAAAGTGCAGAAAAAAATGTACTTAACTTCACTTATGCGCTCATTTGACTGCATGCATGACTTAGCTGGCCAAAGCTCACAGTTTAAACAGAAGATAATTCACTGTACCACTTGTATAAGACAGAAACTGAATAACAATGAAGTAAACTACCCCCACTTATCACTGGCTATGCAGGTTTTTTAACAAGCCTTAACTGAAAAAAAACAGAGTCACATCTTCCAGCTGGATATTGCTCAATGCAACACAAACAAATTAATTTAAATTGTGTATTATTTGAAATAAAAGTGCAGATAAAATTTTACTTAACTTCACTCATGCGTTCAATTGATTGCATGCAGGTCTTAGCTGGCCAAAGATCACAGTTTAAACAGAAAATAATTCACTGTACCACTTGTATAAGACAGAAACTTAATAACAATGAAGTAAACTACCCCCACTTCTCATTGGCTATGCAGGTTTTTTAGCAAGCCTTAACTGAAAAAACAGAGTTACAACTTTCAGCTAGATATTGCTCAATGCAACACAAGCAAATTAATTTAAATTGTGTATTATTTGAAAAAAGTGCAGATAAAAATTTACTTAAGTTCACTTATGCATTCAGTTGATTGCATGCAGGTCTTAGCTGGCCAAAGCTCACAGTTTAAACAGAAAATAATTAACTGTACCACTTGTATAAGACAGAAACTGAATAACAATGAAATAAACTACCCCCACTTATCATTGGCTATGCAGGATGTTCGTCGTCTCCCATTGCTGCAGTCCTGACTAATGGGTACTCCGCTGCCCTCCATCGGCCCGAATACCAAAGGGCTAGATATGGCGTCGGTCATGGCGCCCAAGACTGACGTGGTGTCAGTATAAATGCGCATGACCGACACCATAACTTTAGTCTTTCTTGCCGCATGGTCCTGAGCAGAAGCAGAATTTGCAAGTGCTGTTCGGCGTTCTGGAATTGTCGGTTTTCGAGTTTCAGACCGGAGACCAAGTTGGGCTAAGTACCCCATTGGGGACATTTTGTTTTTTGTCTTTTTCTTGTCTCAGTATTGTCGGATGTCAGAAAAAGTTAACTGTATTTCTTGTGGGAAACAGATTCCTCATAGGGATTACCATTCACTCTGCATTCCTTGTTTAGGGCCTGAGCACGTTGTTGGGTGTCGCTTTTGTGCTACTTTTAATAAGCGTGCTATTAGCGTCGGTTGGACTGTGCTAGGCTGGTGTTTGGTAAACGTTGTAATTACAACATGCCGTCGGATTCTCCGACGACTGGCTCTTCTAAGATGCGCAAAGAAAAGTCTTTGCGGTCCAAGCAGGATGAGGCATCCGCTCCGGACGTCAGTCCTGTAGAACCACTGGCTGCTTCAGTGGCTCTTTCTGACAGTGTGCCTGAGTGTCAAGCGGAGCCTTTGTTACTACAGGGGGTGGCTTCTCCTTTGTTAGGCCAGGTTGAGGGTGCTCCTCTGTTGTCTGTGGCTCCCTCCCCTCGTAGGGTGGTTAAGCCTCCTCCTTCTCTAGGCAGAGGCCATTCTAAGTCTAAATCTGCCCCTGCGGGTGCTTTTCCCCAGGGTCCAGCTCCTAGGAAGCACATGTTGAAGATGGCTGAAGATTTGATTACTTTAATTAGGGTTCCATGCCTCCCTCAGAAGAGGCCCAGGGTAGAGTCAGAGTTGGAGGGTTTGGTTCAGTCTTCCATTGAGTCAGATTCCTCTGTGGAAGACCTTCAGGATTTCCCTCCCTATTCTGATTCGGAAGCTGAGGATGCTTCTCCCTCTGCGTCCCCTCCAGAAGATTTTTCTTTCTCTGAAACTTTGCATTCCATGAGGGAACATTTCAAATGGGAGGGCCAGGATTATTCTGATTCGTAAAAGGCTGAGAGAATTTTTGTTTTGCCTCAGCACAGGCCCTTGGCTATTCCTCCTGTACTGGATGTTGTTCAGGATGTGTTTTCTGAGGCTGCCCTTAACCCAGATTCTCTGCCTCCTGCCCCTGTTAAACCAGATAGATACTACAGGGTTCCGGAGGCTCACAAGTACTTGTTTAAGAGCCCTAGAGCTGATCCTGAAACTATTTCTCAAGGCCCCAAGGGCGTTAAGGCCTCTGTGGTTAATAATCCAGTTCCTCTGGACAAAGATGCTAGGGCCCTGGATAGGTGGGGTAAAAAACTGTATACCTCTTCTACTTTGGCTATGAGGGCTTTGAATTGTCAGTTTCATATGCTCAAGTATCAGAATTTTTTGTTGAGTCAATTGAAATGTAAAGTGGATGCTTTAGCTGAAGGTATTGACTGTAAGGAGCTTCAGGATTTAGTGCATGCTTCAGACCAGGTTGGGAAGCATTCTCTGCAGTGTGGTTTTGATGCTTTACAAGCTTCTTCCAGGGTGGCTGCTACTAGTTCTGTTGTTCGCAGACATGCCTGGCTTAAAGGTCAGTCCTTGTCAGAGCATGTTAAAGCTCGTATTATGGATGCTCCTTTGCAGTCTGATGTTCTTTTTGGCCCTCCTGTGGAATTAGTTTTGAAAAAATGGAGGAAAAGCTAAATCTATGCAGACAGTTAAGGAATTTTTACAGGTTCAGCCTCCTAAGTTCAATAGGAATTGGCCTGCTAAGGGATGGTCTTTTCCCTCTTTAGATTTTCATTCTAGAGGCAAGTCGAGGCATGGTAGAGGTAGGGCTTCCTTTCAGGGCCCTGTTACTTCTAGGTCTTTCAGTTCCTCTACCCCTTCTGCTGGGGAGGGCAAGGGTCAGTCCTTTCGGAAGCAGACCCAATGACCTGTGTCTTTGGCTGCCGGACTCTGCTTTGCTGGCAGCTCCTCTGGGCGGAAAACTGGGACTTTTCAACGGAAATTGGCATTTGGTTACCCAGGACAAATGGGTGTTGGACATTGTAACTCGAGGCTACAAATTTTATTTTCACACTTTCCGCCTTTCAACGGTATGCGGATGTGCCTCATCAGCAAAATTGGAAGCACAGGCACAAGTTTCTTCTCTGCTCCAGTTGGGGCAATACAGGAAGTTCCTTCTGCGGAAAGGGGCACAGGGTTTTATTCCGTCTTTTCTTAGTGCCAAAGAAGGGAAATACTTGGAGGCCCATTCTGGATTTATCCATTCTAAACACCTTTCTAGAAATTCAAATTCAAGATGTTAACACTGCAACAGCTGTTGCCTATGCTGGGCAGGGATCACTGGATGGTGACTTTGGATCTCAAGGAGGCCTATCTCCACATTCCTATCAGGCCCAGTTGCAGGAAATTCCTGAGGTTTCGGACTGGGAATTTGCATTATCAGTTCTCTGCATTGCCCTTTGGCTTGTCTACTGCGCCCAGGGTATTCACGAAAGTCCTGGCTCCAGTAATAGCTTTTCTCAGACTACGGGAATTCAGATTTATCCTTATCTGGACGATTGTTTGATACTGGCTCAAGACAAGCACGAACTACTTCGACATCTGCAGTGTGTGATGACAGTTTTCAGATGCCTGGGGTATTCTGTGAACGAAATAAAGTCCAGTCTAGTACCCTCACGAGAGATGTGTTTTCTGGGTGTGAGTCTGAATACAGCGACTCAGATGGCATTTCTTACCCCGGACAAACAAAGAAATCTTCACCAATACTTCCTACAGCTATCAGTCCTGTCCAGGCTGACTGCAAGGACAGTCCTTCAAGCCTTGGGGTTCATGGCATCTTGCATTCTAGTACTTCCCAATGCCAAACTGCATATGAGGAAGCTACAATGGTATCTCAAAAGCGTTTGGACTCAACACAGCCACGATTTGGACACTGTCATTCGGATTCTTCCTTGCATCCAGAAGGAATTTGTGTGGTGGGCTCAGGAATGTCACCTAAACAAGGGACTCTCTGTGACCCAACCAGAGGCAAGTCAGATATTAACGACAGACGCCTCGAGTCAGCCTGGGGTGCTCATTTCAAAGGAAAATGGATTCAAGACCTTTGGCCCCGGAGTTGCTTCACTTGCATATCAATATGAAGGAGATGCTGGCAGTTCAATTTGCCTTAAAAGCATTCAAGGATCTGCTTCGCCGGGACCAGTGTTGATTCGAACAGACAACACAACTGTCATGTGGTACATCAACAAGCAGGGGAACTCATTCTTACCCTCTTTGCAGACAAGCAATGCTGTTATGGGAAACTGCTTTGGATCTGCACATCACTCTTCGAGCACAGTTTCTGCCAGGGGAACAAAATTCGTTAGCAGATGTTCTGAGCAGACAAATGGTGGATCCTCACGAATGGAAGTTGGATCCTCAGGTGTTTATCAGTTGACCATGGCTTGGGGAACTCCAGACATAGATCTGTTTGCTTCTCCTCTGAATTTCCAACTACCTCTGTTTTGCACAAGGCTGTTTCATCCGAAAGCCTGGAAAATAGATGCACTATCCTTCAGTTGGAGCAACCTTCACGTGTATGCCTTTCCTCCTCTGCCTCTTCTTCCAAAAGTCCTGTTGAAAGTCAGGAGGGACAAACCGTGCATGATCCTTATAGCACCAGATTGGCCTCGTCAGCATTGGTACCCTCTGTTGAGGAGTTTAATTCAGGGGGCCCCTTGGCCATTACCACGGATTCCTCACTTATTGTCTCAAGAAAACAATCATTTTCTCAATGTCAGGGTGCGATCCCTACACCTGACGGCCTGGCACATTCAGTTTTAGAGAATGAGGGCCTTCAGCTCCCTCAACAAGTTTCGGATGTTCTTTTGGAAGCCAGGCGTCCTAGTACTCGAAAAGTTTATGCTGATAAATGGAAGAGATTTTTTCTTTGGAGTTCAGCTAAAGGCTTTGATGTCACATTGCCTGATTTGAGTTGTAAATTGCAATATTTGACTATGTTATTGGACAAGGGTTTGTCTTTCTCTTCTATTAAAGTGCATGCTGCAGCTATTTCTGCTCACTATGTTGGTGACCCTCCTTTATTTTCACATCCATTGCTTAAACAGTTTCTTAGAGGGGCAAAGAATATAAGACCCCCACCGAGGGCTCCTACTCCTACTTGGGATCTTAATTTTGTTTTGGAGAAGCTGACTCTGCCTCCCTTTGAACCTGCAGCTACGGCTGACTTGAAGTTGTTGTCTTGGAAGACTGCTTTTTTGTTGGCTGTTACTTCTGCTAGAAGGGTATCTGAATTACAGGCTCTCATGGCAGTGGAACCTTTTCTGATTTTTCACAGGGACAGAGTTTCCTTGCGTACTAATCCTACTTTTCTGCCTAAAGTAGTTTCTAATGTGGCATTGAACCAGTCTATACATTTGCCTACTTTTTATGCTAACCCCCAAACTGAAGGGGAAAAAGTTTTGCATTCTTTGGATGTACATAGGCAGTTACGATATTATTTGTTCAGAACCAAGGAGTTCAGAAGTTCTCATCAGTTGTTTGTGCCGTTTGCTGTGACTTCTCCTGGAAAAGCTGTCTCGAAACAAACTATTTCAAGTGGATTGGCCATTGTATTGCTTTTTGTTATTCTCATCATGGTAAAGAAGTTCCAGTTGGGATCAGGCCTCATTCTATTAGGGCTACGGCCACATCTACTGCTTTTTTAAGAGGGGTAGCTACTAAAGACATTCTAGAGGCAGCTACCTGGAGTTCTGTACATACCTTTACAAAGCATTATCATTTGCCTCTTTATTCTAAGTCTAGGGCTGGGTTTGCCACTGCAGTCTTACAGGGCATGTCTGCAGCTCCTCAGGCTATTTAGTTGTCCGACCTCCCTTTTGTTTTTCCGTTGCTCTGGGATTCTACCCATTAGTCAGGACTGCAGCAATGGGAGACGAGAACATAGTACAGTTTTGTACCTACCATAAATGTAGATGTTCGAGGATCTCCATTGCTGCAGTCCAATTTTCCCTCCTCCTTCCCCTTTTTCTTTTTAGATTGGGGTTTTTGGGTGGTGTTTTTTTTTTGCATTCTGACATCTGAGGCAAGAAAGACTAAAGTTATGGTGTCGGTCATGCGCATTTATACTGACACCACGTCAGTCTTGGGCGTCATGACCGACGCCATATCTAGCCCTTTGGTATTCGGGCCGATGGAGGGCAGCGGAGTACCCATTAGTCAGGACTGCAGCAATGGAGATCCTCGAACATCTACATTTATGGTAGGTACAAAACTGTACTTTTTTTACCAAGCCTTAACTGAAAAAAACAGAGTCACAACTTCCAGCTAGATATTACTCAATGCAACACAAACAAATTAATTTAAATTGTGTATTATTTGAAAAACAGTGCAGATAAAAATTTACTTAACTTCACTTATGCGTTCAATTGATTGCATGCAGGTCTTAGCTGGCCAAATCTCACAGTGTAAACAGAAAATAATTCACTGTACCACTTGTATAAGACAGAAACTTAATAACAATGAAGCAAACTACCCCCACTTATCACTGGCTATGCAAGTTTTTTAACAAGCCTTAACTGAAAAAAACAGTCACAACTTCCAGCTAGATATTGCTCAATGCAACACAAACAAATTAATTTAAATTGTGTATTATTTGAAAAACAGTGCAGATAAAAATTTACTTAACTTCACTTATGCGTTCAGTTGATTGCATGCAGGTCTTGGCCAAAGCTCACAGTTTAAACAGAAAATAATTCACTGTACCACTTGTATAAGACAAAAACTGAATAACAATGAAGTAAACTACCCCCACATATCATTGGCTATGCAGTTTTTTTAACAAGCCTTAACTGAAAAAAACAGAGTCACAACTTCCAGCTAGATATTGCTCAATGCAACACAAACAAATTAATTTAAATCGTGTATTATTTGAAAAAAGTGCACATAAAAATTTACTTAACTTCACTTATGCGTTCAGTTGATTTAATGCAGGTCTTAGCTGGCCAAAGCTCACAGTTTAAACAGAAAATAATTCACTGTACCACTTGTATAAGACAGAAACTGAATAACAATGAAGTAAACTACCCCCACTTATCACTGGCTATGCTGTTTTTTTAACAAGCCTTAACTGAAAAAAACAACTTCCAGCTAGATATTGCTCAATGCAACACAAACAAATTAATATTAATCGTGTATTATTTGAAAAAAGTGCACATAAAAATTTACTTAACTTCACTTATGCGTTCAGTTGATTTAATGCAGGTCTTAGCTGGCCAAAGCTCACAGTTTAAACAGAAAATAATTCACTGTACCACTTGTATAAGACAGAAACTGAATAACAATGAAGTAAACTACCCCCACTTATCACTGGCTATGCTGTTTTTTTAACAAGCCTTAAATGAAAAAAACAGAGTCACAACTTCCAGCTAGATATTACTCAATGCAACACAAACAAATTAATTTAAATTGAGTATTATTTGAAAAAAGTGCAGATAAAAATTTACTTAACTTCACTTATGCGTTCAATTGATTGCATGCAGGTCTTAGCTGGCCAAAGCTCACAGTTTAAACCGAAAATAATTCAGTGTACCACTTGTATAAGAGAGAAACTGAATAACAATGAAGTAAACTACCCCCACTTATCACTGGCTATGCAGGTTTTTTAACAAGCCTTAACTGAAAAAACAGAGACACAACTTCCAACTAGATATTACTCAATGCAACACAAGCAAATTAATTTAAATTGTGTATTATTTGAAAAAAGTGCAGATAAAATTTTACTTAAGTTCACTTATGCATTCAGTTGATTGCATGCAGGTCTTAGCTGGCCAAAGCTCACAGTTTAAACAGAAACTAATTCACTGTACCACTTGTATAAGACAGAAACTGAATAACAATGAAGTAAACTACATCCACTTATCACTGGCTATGCAGGTTATTTAACAAGCCTTAACTGAAAAAAAACAGAGTTACAACTTCCAGCTAGATATTACTCAATGCAACACAAACAAATTAATTTAAATTGTGTATTATTTGAAAAACAGTGCAGATAAAAATTTACTTAACTTCACTTATGCGTTCAATTGATTGCATGCAGGTCTTAGCTGGCCAAATCTCACAGTGTAAACAGAAAATAATTCACTGTACCACTTGTATAAGACAGAAACTTAATAACAATGAAGCAAACTACCCCCACTTATCACTGGCTATGCAGGTTTTTTAACAAGCCTTAACTGAAAAAAAACAGAGTCACAACTTCCAGCTAGATATTGCTCAATGCAACACAAACAAATTAATTTAAATTGTGTATTATTTGAAAAACAGTGCAGATAAAAATTTACTTAACTTCACTTATGCATTAAGTTGATTGCATGCAGGTCTTAGCTGGCAAAGCTCACAGTTTAAACAGAAAATAATTCACTGTACCACTTGTATAAGACAGATACTGAATAACAATGAAGTAAACTACCCCCTCTTATCACTGGCTATGCAGGTTTTTTAACAAGCCTTAACTGAAAAAAACAGAGTCACAACTTCCAGCTAGATATTGCTCAATGCAACACAAACAAATTAATTTAAATTGTGTATTATTTGAAAAAAATGCAAATAAATATTTACTTAACTTCACTTATGCGTTCAGTTGATTGCATGCAGGTCTTGGCCAAAGCTCACAGTTTAAACAGAAAATAATTCACTGTACCACTTGTATAAGACAAAAACTGAATAACAATGAAGTAAACTACCCCCACTTATCATTGGCTATGCAGTTTTTTTAACAAGCCTTAACTGAAAAAACAGAGTCACAACTTCCAGCTAGATATTGCTCAATGCAACACAAACAAATTAATTTAAATTGTGTATTATTTGAAAAAAGTGTACATAAAAATTTACTTAACTTCACTTATGCGTTCAGTTGATTGCATGCAAGTCTTAGCTGGCCAAAGCTCACAGTTTAAACAGAAAATAATTCACTGTACCACTTGTATAAGACAGAAACTGAATAACAATTAAGTAAACTACCCCCACTTATCACTGGCTATGCGGGTTTTTTAACAAGCCTTAACTGAAAAAACAGAGTCACAACTTCCAGCTAGATATTACTCAATGCAACACAAACAAATTAATTTAAATTGTGTATTATTTGAAAAAAGTGCAGATAAAAATTTACTTAACTTCACTTATGCGTTCAGTTGATTGCATGCAGGTCTTAGTTGGCCAAAGCTCACAGTTTAAACAGAAAATAATTCACTGTACCACTTGTATAAGACAGAAACTTAATAACAATGAAGTAAACTACCCCCACTTATCACTGGCTATGCAGGTTTTTTAACAAGCCTTAACTAAAAAAACAGTCACAACTTCCAGCTAGATATTGCTCAATGCAACACAAACAAATTAATTTAAATTGTGTATTATTTGAAAAACAGTGCAGATAAAAATTTACTTAACTTCACTTATGCGTTCAGTTGATTGCATGCAGGTCTTGGCCAAAGCTCACAGTTTAAACAGAAAATAATTCACTGTACCACTTGTATAAGACAGAAACTTAATAACAATGAAGTAAACTACCCCCACTTATCACTGGCTATGCAAATTTTTTAACAAGCCTTAACTGAAAAAAACAGTCACAACTTCCAGCTAGATATTGCTCAATGCAACACAAACAAATTAATTTAAATTGTGTATTATTTGAAAAACAGTGCAGATAAAAATTTACTTAACTTCACTTATGCGTTCAGTTGATTGCATGCAGGTCTTGGCCAAAGCTCACAGTTTAAACAGAAAGTAATTCACTGTACCACTTGTATAAGACAAAAACTGAATAACAATGAAGTAAACTACCCCCACTTATCATTGGCTATGCAGTTTTTTTAACAAGCCTTAACTGAAAAAAACAGAGTCACAACTTCCAGCTAGATATTGCTCAATGCAACACAAACAAATTATTTAAATCGTGTATTATTTGAAAAAAGTCCACATAAAAATTTACTTAACTTCACTTATGCGTTCAGTTGATTTAATGCAGGTCTTAGCTGGCCAAAGCTCACAGTTTAAACAGAAAATAATTCACTGTACCACTTGTATAAGACAGAAACTGAATAACAATGAAGTAAACTACCCCCACTTATCACTGGCTATGCTGTTTTTTTAACAAGCCTTAAATGAAAAAAACAGAGTCACAACTTCCAGCTAGATATTACTCAATGCAACACAAACAAATTAATTTAAATTGAGTATTATTTGAAAAAAGTGCAGATAAAAATTTACTTAACTTCACTTATGCGTTCAATTGATTGCATGCAGGTCTTAGCTGGCCAAAGCTCACAGTTTAAACCGAAAATAATTCAGTGTACCACTTGTGTAAGACAGAAACTGAATAACAATGAAGTAAACTACCCCCACTTATCACTGGCTATGCAGGTTTTTTAACAAGCCTTAACTGAAAAAACAGAGACACAACTTCCAACTAGATATTACTCAATGCAACACAAGCAAATTAATTTAAATTGTGTATTATTTGAAAAAAGTGCAGATAAAATTTTACTTAAGTTCACTTATGCATTCAGTTGCTTGCATGCAGGTCTTAGCTGGCCAAAGCTCACTGTTTAAACAGAAACTAATTCACTGTACCACTTGTATAAGACAGAAACTGAATAACAATGAAGTAAACTACATCCACTTATCACTGGCTATGCAGGTTTTTTAACAAGCCTTAACTGAAAAAAACAGAGTCACAACTTCCAGCTAGATATTACTCAATGCAACACAAACAAATTAATTTAAATTGTGTATTATTTGAAAAACAGTGCAGATAAAAATTTACTTAACTTCACTTATGCGTTCAATTGATTGCATGCAGGTCTTAGCTGGCCAAATCTCACAGTGTAAACAGAAAATAATTCACTGTACCACTTGTATAAGACAGAAACTTAATAACAATGAAGTAAACTACCCCCTCTTATCACTGGCTATGCAGGTTTTTTAACAAGCCTTAACTGAAAAAAACAGAGTCACAACTTCCAGCTAGATATTGCTCAAAGCAACACAAACAAATTAATTTAAATCGTGTATTATTTGAAAAAAGTGTACATAAAAATTTACTTAACTTCACTTATGCGTTCAGTTGATTGCATGCAAGTCTTAGCTGGCCAAAGCTCACAGTTTAAACAGAAAATAATTCACTGTACCACTTGTATAAGACAGAAACTGAATAACAATCAAGTAAACTACCCCCACTTATCACTGGCTATGCGGATTTTTTTAACAAGCCTTAACTGAAAAAAACAGAGTCACAACTTCCAGCTAGATATTACTCAATGCAACACAAACAAATTAATTTAAATTGTGTATTATTTGAAAAAAGTGCAGATAAAAATTTACTTAACTTCACTTATGCATTCAGTTGATTGCATGCAGGTCTTAGCTGGCCAAAGCTCACAGTTTAAACAGAAAATAATTCACTGTACCACTTGTATAAGACAGAAACTTAATAACAATGAAGTAAACTACCCCCACTTATCACTGGCTATGCAGGTTTTTTAACAAGCCTTAACTAAAAAAACAGAGTCACAACTTTCAGCTAGATATTGCTCAATGCAACAGAAACAAATTAATTTATATTGTGTATTATTTGAAAAAAGTGCAGATAAAAATTTACTTAACTTCACTTATGCATTCAGTTGATTGCATGCAGGTCTTAGCTGGCCAAAGCTCACAGTTTAAACAGAAAATAATTCACTGTACCACTTTTATAAGACAGAAACTGAATAACAATGAAGTAAACTACCCACACTTATCATTGGCTATGCAGGTTTTTTAACAAGCCTTAACTGAAAAAAACAGAGTCACAACTTCCAGCTAGATATTGCTCAATGCAACACAAACAAATTAATTTAAATTGTGTATTATTTGAAAAAAGTGCAGAAAAAAATGTACTTAACTTCACTTATGCGCTCATTTGACTGCATGCATGACTTAGCTGGCCAAAGCTCACAGTTTAAACAGAAGATAATTCACTGTACCACTTGTATAAGACAGAAACTGAATAACAATGAATTAAACTACCCCCACTTATCACTGGCTATGCAGGTTTTTTAACAAGCCTTAACTGACAAAAAACAGAGTCACATCTTCCAGCTGGATATTGCTCAATGCAACACAAACAAATTAATTTAAATTGTGTATTATTTGAAATAAAAGTGCAGATAAAATTTTACTTAACTTCACTCATGTGTTCAACTGATTGCATGCAGGTCTTAGCTGGCCAAAGATCACAGTTTAAACAGAAAATAATTCACTGTACCACTTGTATAAGACAGAAACTTAATAACAATGAAGTAAACTACCCCCACTTCTCATTGGCTATGCAGGTTTTTTAGCAAGCCTTAACTGAAAAAACAGAGTTACAACTTTCAGCTAGATATTGCTCAATGCAACACAAGCAAATTAATTTAAATTGTGTATTATTTGAAAAAAGTGCAGATAAAAATTTACTTAAGTTCACTTATGCATTCAGTTGATTGCATGCAGGTCTTAGCTGGCCAAAGCTCACAGTTTAAACAGAAAATAATTAAATGTACCACTTGTATAAGACAGAAACTGAATAACAATGAAGTAAACTACCCCCACTTATCACTGGCTATGCAGGTTTTTTAACAAGCCTTAACTGAAAAAACAGAGTCACAACTTCCAGCTAGATATTGCTCAATGCAACACAAACAAATTAATTTAAATTGTGTATTATTTGAAAAAAGTGCAGATAAAAATTTACTTAACTTCACTTGATTGCATGCAGGTCTTAGCTGGCAAAGGCGCTAGCAAAAAACAGAAACAAAAAATAAAATAATCTTGTGCCTCTTGTATAAAACAGATACTGAATAACAATGAAGTAAACTACCCTGGCTTATCAGGTATTTTAACACTTTTAACTGAAAAAAACAGAAACAGAATCAAACTTCCAGCTAGATATTGCTCAATGCAACACAAACAAATTAATTTAAATTGTGTATTATTTGAAAAAAAAGTGCAGATAAAATTTTACTTAACTTCACTCATGCATTCAGTTAATTGCATGCAGGTCTTAGCTGGCCAATGCTCACAGTTTAAACAGATAATAATTCACTGTGCCACTTGTATAAGACAAAAACTTAATAACAATGAAGTAAACTACCCCCACTTCTCACTAGCTATGCAGGTTTTTTAACAAGCCTTAACTGAAAAAAACAGAGTCACAACTTCCAGCTAGATATTGCTCAATGCAACACAAACAAATTAATTTAAATTGTGTATTATTTGAAAAAAGTGCAAATAAAAATTTACTTAACTTCACTTATGCGTTTAGTTGATTGCATGCAGGTCTTGGCCAAAGCTCACAGTTTAAACAGAAAATAATTCACTGTACCACTTGTATAAGACAAAAACTGAATAACAATGAAGTAAACTACCCCCACTTATCATTGGCTATGCAGATTTTTTAACAAGCCTTAACTGAAAAAAACAGAGTGACAACTTCCAGCTAGATATTACTCAATGCAACACAAACAAATTAATTTAAATTGTGTATTTGAAAAAAGTGCAGATAAAAATTTACTTAACTTCACTTATGCGTTCAGTTGATTGCATGCAGGTCTTAGCTGGCCAAAGCTCACAGTTCAAACAGAAAATAATTCACTGTGCCACTTGTATAAGACAGAAACTGAATAACAATGAAGTAAACTACCCCCACTTATCACTGGCTATGCAGGTTTTTTAACAAGCCTTAACTGAAAAAAACAGAGCCACAACTTCCAGCTAGATATTGCTCAATGCAACAGAAACAAATTAATTTAAACTGTGTATTATTTGAAAAAAGTGCAGATAAAAATTTACTTAACTTCACTTATGCGTTCAGTTGACTGCATGCAGGTCTTAGCTGGCCAAAGCTCACAATTTAAACAGAAAATAATTCACTGTACCACTTGTATAAGACAGAAACTGAATAACAATGAAGTAAGCTACCCCCTCTTATCACTGGCTATGCAGGTTTTTTTAACAAGTCTTAACTGAAAAAAAACACAGCCAAAACTTCCAGCTAAATATTGCTCAATGCAACACAAACAAATTAATTTAAATTGTGTATAATTTGAAAAAAGTGCAGATAAAACTTCACTTACGCGTTCAGTTGATTGTATGCAGGTCTTAGCTGGCCAAAGCAGTGAAACAAGAACATCCATAGTTTCTGCTCCCAATTATATCACCAAATATATTTATTTGGTAGTGAGCTACATGTTAAATCCCTTGTTTAAGAAAATTAATTCTTATTTAAAAGATTTTGGGGATTTGCTGGACAATAGAGTTTTTACCAATGAGCCTGTTTCTGATTTTCAGAGTTGTATTATGTTTACTATTGATGCTACATCTCTATTTACATATATTCTTCACACAGCTGGGATTGAATATGTACAGGAATTTTTGAACAAATTTTCTGACTTTATGAATTGCAAATGCAATTTTTGCTGTGATTTAACTGATGTATTGTTGAAGTATATATTTGTTATGTTTAACAAAAAAATATATAGACAAGTCAGGGGGTTGCTATGGGTTCACCAGCAGACCCTTCTTTTGCAAATATTGTGATGGCTTAGTGGGAGTTTTCTGTGTTAGAACCTGTAATGAAGCAATACAGTGTTTTGTATTTTAAGAGATTCATGGATAATTTGTTTTTATAATGTTAGGAGATTTAAGAAAGTTGAGTGAGTTTATCAGCAGTTTAAAATTAAAATCTGAGTTTTTAAAGTTCACTTGGGTGATGCTGGCTTCAAAGTGAACTTTCTTGACATTGCATTGAAATGGGATTTTGGTATAAACATATTCACAAGTAGCATACATCGTAAAAAAAACTTTCACGAATAGTTATTTACATTATAGTAGTTTACACCCATGTTTTATAAGGGAAAACATACCGACAGGACAGCTTATCAGATCAAGTTGCATGAACAGTGAACAAAGGCATTTGGTCGAGGAATTTGAATTTATCATATCCTTGTTTATTGACCGGGGTTATGATGAAAATTCTTTAAGGGAATTAACTAGAATTGTGTTAGAAAAAAGAGAAGCACACTATCCTCCCATTTTAAAAGCGCCATTTATTAACTTCCAAGATAATGACAGTAAGTTTAAATCTGATACTAATGTATTTTGCAATTTAGGCATGACTTTGGATAATGGGGCTATAATTTTACACAACTATACTATGTCCTTACGTTCACTGCTGCAGTATTCATTACAAATGGGAGGATGCCAAAGCTCAAGAGAGAACTTTGGAGGAGGAAGGAGCAGAACAGCAGTCTAAAAAGCCATGAAGAATGGCACTAGCTTAACTAACCCTAGCTCTAGAAACACCAACTAACTTGTAGTGCCTGGTAAAAGTATGCACAGAAGTCCGGGTGGCACTAGCTTAACTAGCCCTAGAAACACCAACTAACTTGTAGTGCCTGGTAAAAGTATGCACAGAAGTCCAGGTGGCTGCTTCAAGAATAGAATTAGTATCCAACCCCTTAGGTTCATAGGTTGGTACTAGGCTATCAAGCCCAGCCGTAACAATTCCCTGGCTATTTCTTCCCACACTATTTACTTCCCTGGACCCCTGTCTAGCAGGGTGACTGACGTGATCCCCGGGGTGAATTTCCTTTCCCCCATCCAATCGTCAAGGTTCCTTTTAAAGAGTGCCAAAGAGGCACTCTGCTTGACATGTATGGGCAATCTATTCCAGAGTCTGGGGAGTCGCTGGATCAGGAACCTATCCCCTCAGCATGTTTTGTTTACTGTGATGACAAGATTTAGATCCCTGGAGCGTGTGGCTCTGAGGGACTGGGATTTCTTTAAGTGTAGCATGTCCAACAGCTCTGGGCTTGACATGGCCTTGTATGTTAAGCAGAGATCGCCTCTGAGTAGACGATATGCAACAGAGTATAGTTGGAGTTTTTTAAAGCGGTCAGCATATGGCATCTGCTTTAGGCCTGTGATTCTTTTAGTGAGGTATTTCTGCAGCCTTTCCAGTTGTTGCAGATGTCTTGAGAGGTAAGTACCAAATGGGGCATTGTATTCTATAATGGGTCTAATGAGGGATAAGTACAGTGGGACAATGACCTCCTTTTTTCTGGATGAAAAGCCCTTAGTGATGAGGTATGCCACATAGAAGGATTTCCTGACTGTTGTGGCGATGTGATTATCGAAGGTGAGACTACTGTCCACCTGTGTCCCTAAAGTCTCTTATCACACTTTCAGTGTTTAGTGTACTGCCACCTATATGGTAATTCAGGGGTACATGTTTTTTCCCAAAGGGGATAACTATACATTTCTTGGCATTGAGCTTGAGCTCCAGAAGAGGCCACAGCTCTAGTAGAATGAGCCTTTACAGAAGAAGGAAGGCTCTTGTCATGAAAAGTGTAACAAGAAGAAATAGCTTGACTAGATACAGCTAACTGATGAAAACAAACAACTGATCAGATTTTGTAATAACCTTTGTCTTACCCAAATAAAATCTGAGTTGTCTATGCACATCCAAAGAATGCCGCTCCCTCTCACTGTCAGATTGCGGACAGGGGAAAAAAAGAAGGCATATGAATAGACTGAATAAGTGACAACTCATTAACCACCTCAGGCATACAAGTATTAGTATGCAAAACACCCTATACTTATGAAATATCAAAAAAGGAGGACAAGCCATAAGGGCTTGCAGCTCAGACACCCATCTGGCAGAAGTAAGAGCTAACAAAAGGACTGTTTTCCAAGAACAAAGTTGCAAGGAAGCTGAAGCAACAGGCTCAAAGGGAGACCGAGTCAACTTTTCCAAAACAAAATTAAGATCCCAGGGAGGAGGAATAGGCTTCCTGGGAGGTCTGATATGAAGGATGTCTTTTAGAAATTATTTAGCCTCAAATCTAGAAGCTAAAGGAGGCAATAAAGACAGAGAAGCAGATAAAGCTGATAAGCCTTAATAGAAGAATAGGCCAAACCAGCATTGAGCAACTCACACAAATGAGAGAGAACCAAAGGAATATCCATAGTAAGTTACAAGAGAGACACCAAATAGAAAACCTCTTCCATCTGGATAAGTAGAATTTCGTAGCAGTGCATTTTCTGACCTCCTGCAGGACCCACAGCATGTCCTCAGAAAAAAGTGTCTATGAGGAAACAAAATCCTATCACCTACAGGGTCAGTTAAGCATGGACAGGTGGGGATGGATGAAAGATCCCTTCTCTTGTGTGAGGCGATCCACCCTGTGAGGTAACTTGTGATGATTGCCCTTGGCTAGATGCAGAACTAGAGGGAACCAGTGCTGTTGTGGACAAAAGGGAATCACCAATAAGATTTTGGGAGCATCTTGTTGAACCTTGAGCAGGACTTTTGGAATGAGACGAAGGGGAGGAAATGCATATGCATAAAGAAACATCCGCTTCCAAGAAAATGAGAGGGCATCCACCTTCCAAACGACCTGAGACTCTGACACAAAATAGAGGAAGTTGTCTGTTCAGAGGGGAGGCAAATAGAGCTACTCGAGGAGTACTCCACCAATGGACAATGTCCAGAAATCCATCCCTGTGACTCATCCATTCATGGGGCTGAATTAAGAACCTGCTCAGTGTCTGCCAAAATGTCATCAGCTAAAGGGATATAAATTGTCTAAAGAGTTATCGATACTTGAGAGCGAGATCCCAAACCAGTAGTGCCATCTGGCAAAGAAGGTAAGATACTGTTCCACCCTATTATTTACAGAGCACATCACTGTAGTATTGTCTGTGAATACTTTCAGAGGCCCCGGAGAGAAAAGAGCATGAACAAAGCCTGAAGAGCCAGCACTGCAGTTCTTACCTCTTTGACACTGATGTGCTCCTCCTGCTTTAGGGGTGACCACACCCCCTGTACCTTTAAGGAGTCAATGTCACCCCATCCCATGTCTGAAGCATCCGTGAACAATTTGAGAGGGAAGATGGGAATGAAAAGCAAGCCCTGGATTTAAAGACAACTGTGAATCCACCAGTGAAGTTCTAAAGGATGTGCATGTTGATGCCAAAAAGACTTCAGAAACCACTGAAACTTTATCGTGTGGAGTTTGGTCAGACGGAGCATTGAAATGGTGGATGCCATAAAACCCAGATCTCTCAGAAACTCCATGACTGTAATGGAAGCCAGAGGAAGAAGACTTTGAAAGAAGGAAATGAGAGTTGAGACCTTTGGAGGAGCAAGGGGTGCTAGCCTAAGCACTGTCTGAATCCTGCAACCCAGAAAGGCATGATCCTGAGAGGGAGTCAGACAGGAATTTTTGAAGTTTATTGTGAACCCTAGACTCTGAAGAGAAATGGCAAAATAAAGATTTTGCAAAAGGATCTCTGGAAAAGAAGCCTGAATCAGCAGATCATCAAAGTAGGGAAATATTTGGACCCTTTGAAGCATACAAAAAGCGACACGTTTGGAGAAAATCTCTGGGGTGGTAGAAAGGGTCCCTATCAGAACAGTGAACTCTTAAAATAGCGAACGCTCTTCTGTCGAACTGAAAACAGCAAAAGCTGACAATGTCAAAGGAATGTCACTGGGCCGCTCTCGGGACTTTGCTGTTTTCTCCACTGTGGTGTGATCTCTGAGTTGGTATATCTAAGTGGGGGATATGGGGGGCACAGCCCCCCACATCGATGGGCGTGGGGGCGAAGCCCCCCCTACTTTATTTTGTTTGTATATTTTATTTTATTTTTTTTTTTTGGATCAGCCAATTTTTTTCTCTGGAAAAAAAAATTGCTGTTCTGTGCGTCCAACATTTTAAGCTTTCGTGCATTATGGTTCGACAGAAGAGCATTTGCTTATTTTAAGCATTCGCTCTTCTGATATAGAAGCAGTAGAAAGGCCAAAGAGCAAAGCAGAGAACTGAAAATGCCAGGAAGCAGAGAAATGCAAAAGCTTCTTGAAAAGAGGATGAGTCGGAATACAAAGATAACCATCCTTGAGATCCAGAGACACCATGTAGGCTTGAATCTGAAGGGGCAACATTGGAAAGGATGGCACCTTCAGAGAAGTGTTTAGATGAGAGAGGTCTAGAACAGGTCTTCAAGTGCCCTCTTTTCTGGACACTTGAAACATTCTTGAGTAAAACCCCTTCCCCCTTTGGGTAAATCTTGAATAGTTCCCTGAGTCAAAACAGCTCAAAGAACCTCTGGGAAAAAAGGAAGTTGCTCCTGAGCAGGTTGAGGAATGATCATAAAAGGAGGGCAGGATTTCCACACCATGAAGTACCCCTGATGAATGACAGAGAGAACCCATCAATCCTGAGTAATCTGAAGCCAAGCAGGAAGAGAAAGGCAAATGTGGCTGAAGAGATGGATAGTCATACAGCACCTGGTTTATCAGGAAAGGAGGGTTTCTGAATCTTTGAAGTCTGAGGGGCCTTAGCAGGAGGAGCCCACTTCGCTTGCCACTCTTTTTACTTTTAGTAGGGGGGCGAGACTGCCTACAAACAATGGCTGGCAGTTTCTCTGAAATTTAGGCCCAGAAGAAACAAACACAGTTTTAAGCTTCTGTAAGGCCTTCCCCTTGTCCTGAAGGGACTTAAACCAGCAGCTGCTTCCCCAAACAAAGGTTTATTATCCAGAGGAGCATTCATCAGCTTAGTCTTAATATCATCAGGTAAAGGTTAAAGCCTAAGCCAAGAACACCTCCTCATCACTGAACCAAAGGCAGCAGCACTAGAAGAGGCATCTGCTGCATCATAACTACACTTGATAGAATGACGAACCACTTGAGAGGAAGTCCCTAGTAAGGAAAGAGCAGAAGAGTTACCCTCCAAGTCTGGAAGATCAGAAATAAGCTGACAGACCTGAGGAAGAAGAGCTAACACATACCTAGACATATGAGTCTGATAATTAACAGCCCTAAAACATACAGTAGCAGAAGTGTAAACCTTCTTACCCAGTCTTTCCATGGTTCTGCTGTGCTTGTCAGAAGGCAGTAACTTGGGTGGGTCTGATAATTAACAGCCCTAAAACATACAGTAGCAGAAGTGTAAACCTTCTTACCCAGTCTTTCCATGGTTCTGCTGTGCTTGTCAGAAGGCAGTAACTTGGGTGGGTCTGATAATTAACAGCCCTAAAACATACAGTAGCAGAAGTGTAAACCTTCTTACCCAGTCTTTCCATGGTTCTGCTGTGCTTGTCAGAAGGCAGTAACTTGGGTGGGTCTGATAATTATCAGCCCTAAAACATACAGTAGCAGAAGTGTAAACCTTCTTACCCAGTCTTTCCATGGTTCTGCTGTGCTTGTCAGAAGGCAGTAACTTGGGTGGGTCTGATAATTAACAGCCCTAAAACATACAGTAGCAGAAGTGTAAACCTTCTTACCCAGTCTTTCCATGGTTCTGCTGTGCTTGTCAGAAGGCAGTAACTTGGGTGGGTCTGATAATTAACAGCCCTAAAACATACAGTAGCAGAAGTGTAAACCTTCTTACCCAGTCTTTCCATGGTTCTGCTGTGCTTGTCAGAAGGCAGTAACTTGGGTGGGTCTGATAATTAACAGCCCTAAAACATACAGTAGCAGAAGTGTAAACCTTCTTACCCAGTCTTTCCATGGTTCTGCTGTGCTTGTCAGAAGGCAGTAACTTGGGTGGGTCTGATAATTAACAGCCCTAAAACATACAGTAGCAGAAGTGTAAACCTTCTTACCCAGTCTTTCCATGGTTCTGCTGTGCTTGTCAGAAGGCAGTAACTTGGGTGGGTCTGATAATTAACAGCCCTAAAACATACAGTAGCAGAAGTGTAAACCTTCTTACCCAGTCTTTCCATGGTTCTGCTGTGCTTGTCAGAAGGCAGTAACTTGGGTGGGTCTGATAATTAACAGCCCTAAAACATACAGTAGCAGAAGTGTAAACCTTCTTACCCAGTCTTTCCATGGTTCTGCTGTGCTTGTCAGAAGGCAGTAACTTGGGTGGGTCTGATAATTAACAGCCCTAAAACATACAGTAGCAGAAGTGTAAACCTTCTTACCCAGTCTTTCCATGGTTCTGCTGTGCTTGTCAGAAGGCAGTAACTTGGGTGGGTCTGATAATTAACAGCCCTAAAACATACAGTAGCAGAAGTGTAAACCTTCTTACCCAGTCTTTCCATGGTTCTGCTGTGCTTGTCAGAAGGCAGTAACTTGGGTGGGTCTGATAATTAACAGCCCTAAAACATACAGTAGCAGAAGTGTAAACCTTCTTACCCAGTCTTTCCATGGTTCTGCTGTGATTGTCAGAAGGCAGTAACTTGGGTGAAGGAAGGAACTGAGATGGCTTGTCAGAAGCTACAGATACCACAGAGGGGTCAGCAGCAGGACATTGGTACAAAAGTTACAATCCTCAGGCATCCTATAAAACCTATCAGGCTTCTTGGGAGCAGGAAGCAGAGAATCAGGTGCTTTAGAGGAATTGGAAAAAGCATCCAACAAAGCAACCAAAACAGGGGGAATAGCAGCAGGTTTAGAGGATTCCATCTGCAGCAACTCATAGTACCTCTTATGGATATCAGAGACCTGAGCACAATCCCACTTAAAAAATTCCATTATCCTAGAGATTGTGTCCTCAAAGGAAATTTCCTCAAAAGTAGTATCAGGACTGTTAGATTCCTCCTCATCTGACCCATAGTCCAAAGGAAAAGGAATTTGAGTAGAATAAGCCAGGGATTCCTCATTAGAATCAGACTCTGCCTCAGAAGAATCCTGTTCTCCAGGCTTTTTAGGGGGAGTAGAGGACCAAGGAGGAGCAGGAACAGAAACTGTCTAAGGAGGTTTTAATGTCATTAAAACATTAAACAACCCCCGAGTAAAGGCCTGCCACTCATGTTGTGGATTCGTAAGAGCAGAAGAAACATGATTAGTTTTTTGTTTCTTCTTTAAGGGAACATATGTCCTATAAAACTTACAAGGTTCTGACAAAAGATGGCATTCAATAACCATAGTAGGAACTTCTTCCCTGCAGAACCCCCTTGGGCCCCTCGAAAATAATCAACTGTGGTTCTACTGAATGTCCAAAATGGATGCTTGAAAAGCCTCGTCAGACTTGCTGTCAGCCAGATCCTCATCGGCCTCCAACCCAGTCATGGCAGTGGAATCCAAGAGCACAGCCGGACGAGCCTCTGGGTTCTTACTGACCTTGGGAGAAACACCTGGCAGAGAATGGACAGCAAAAGATTATGGTCTTACCTTTTTCACCTTCTTCTTCCCTAACGGCTGTCGCTCAGGGTGGGAATTCCTTCCACTGTAGTGAGAAGCTTAAGGCGCTGGTTCTCAAGATACAAAGAAAGGGAAGAAAGCCGACTATGAAGGGGGTTCTCAAGGTACAAAGAAAGGGAAGAAAGCCAACTATGAAGGGGGTTCTCAAGGTACAAAGAAAGGGAAGAAAGCCAACTATGAAGGGGGTTCTCAAGGTACAAAGAAAGGGAAGAAAGCAGACTATGAAGGGGGTTCTCAAGGTATAAAGAAAGGGAAGAAAGCCAACTATGAAGGGGGTTCTCAAGATACAAAGAAAGGGAAGAAAGCTGACTATGAAGGGGGTTCTCAAGGTACAAAGAAAGGGAAGAACGCCAACTATGAAGGGGGTTCTCAAGATACAAAGAAAGGGAAGAAAGCCGACTATGAAGGGGGTTCTCAAGGTACAAAGAAAGGGAAGAAAGCCAACTATGAAGGGGGTTCTCAAGATACAAAGAAAGGGAAGAAAGCCGACTATGAAGGGGGTTCTCAAGATACAAAAAAAGGGAAGAAAGCCGACTATGAAGGGTTTGGGAACAAAACCCCGGCAAACAGGATAGGTCGGATGGTCGTGAGAAGCTCCTAGGCAAAAAACACACTTACCATGGTGGCCTTTATGGGGAATCTGTCTACTACACTGACATTTACCCTTCCTGGATAACACTAACACCCACGCAGCAACAAAAAAGCCAAGAAAAAACAAAACCCGAACGGGGTATTTATCTGCAATGGTTAGGACTTCAGCAAAGATGACGTAGGTAATAACCAGAGAAAGAAAGTACATTCAAACTGGCAGAAAAAGGACACAGACAAACAGACTGACAATCTGAAGAAGTATTCAGACTGCCGACAAAGAAGTTCTCAGGATGGTATGCCTAGATATCACCTTTATGCCCTAGACTATGCGAGAAGCATAAGGGTGACATTCAGCATATCTTAAAGCAACAGTAGGCTTTGGTATACTGGCTGGATGTCAGGCTTCCATGGCAGGGAATCCCATATGTAATTCATACTGCAGCAATGAATTTAAGGTCATCTACTCTGTATTAAGTTTGCTGTTGACTAATTGTTCTGGCACTCAAACCCCACCAAGTACTAATTTTGACTCAATGACCACTCTAATAAATTACTCATCCTTACTAGCCTACATTAAAATTTTCTGCCTTGTGGTTTGATCTTTTGTGTTTCCATGGTTTCATTTCTATTCTTCACACCTAATCCCTTCCATATTATGCTATAAATCAGCCGCTCATTATTCTTACATAGCAAGTTCCTATTTCAGTCTCTTAACTTCTAACCAGCCCCTCCATAACCTAGGTACATATTATATATCCTTCCCTCCAAGGGCGCCCGCAGGCAGGTGCAAGGGGGTGCACTTGCACCCCCCTGGAATCTGCTGACTAGTTAATCTTTTCATTTAAAATTACAAAAAAGTTTTTTGGGCGTTCTTTAAGAACGCCCTTGAAGTCCAGGCGCAGATGCTGACATCATTGCGCGGTGCACAGTTTGCGAGCGGGAACTGAAACAGACGGTTTCAGGTTTTGAAATGGGTTTACTTTACCTGCGACTCGGACTTAACAGACAGGACGCTTGTCAGAGTGAGTACGGTGTGTGTGTGTGTGTGTGTGTGTGTGTGTGTGTGTGTGTGTGTGTGTTTGTTAGAGTCCTGAAGTATTCCTGGTATCTTTATCTTGTGCTGATGTTTTATAATCTGGTGTTGATTTACCTGGCTTCTGATACAATTGTATGGTTTTGTTATCTGTTCATGATAATGAAAGTTATACTATTTAAAACAAAATCGCTGCTTCAAAAGTCAAACAATCAAAGCTTTCTGACTAATTACATTCTTTTGTTGAAAACCATGTTGCCAACACAGAGTAAGGTTAACATGTCAAGATATCTATTGATACAAAATTCCCCTAGAGGGGAAAAAGCAAGCAAGACTTTATGTGAGTGTGTCTGTATGTTTGTGTGGGTTTCCATTATTTGTGCAATTGTTTATGACTGAGTTCCAAATGACTGAGCTTCATTGCTCAAGATAGTTATCGCTCATCTATGCTTGCTTGCTTGCTTACTTACTCTGTATAGGAGCAGTATGTTTTTCCTTGGACTGTAGTACAGTTTTACTTGTCCGAGATAACAGCACCTTTATGTTTTAAATTATTATTATTTATCTGAGGTGCAGTGACCTCAAACTATGAATAATAAAGTACGGAGGTCCCTAAATGGGGGTGTGGGGACTTGCCTCCTGCAAAGAAACTATTTTGTGCATATTTTCCTCACAAAGTAAAGGCCTTGAGTATATGTGCTTTAAATGTACGTATTTAAAGTGTCATTTACTAGGAATGTAACCCAGGAAGTTCTAATATGAAGAGTCTAGTTGTGAGGACTGATATGGGATCCTGCCTTCTGAGATTATACTATGCCGATAAGATAGTAGCATGTCAGAACAGTGGTTCCACAGGTAGACATCAATACAGATTAAACTCCTCCCCATTCACAAACTGCCCTAATCAAACATCATGCCCTCCTACCTGAATGCAGCTAGGGTACGCTGCCTTCTGCCCTCTTGCTCTGAACTCTTGAATATTTCTGCGTCTGCTCATATTCTATGCATGCTTGATGCATAGAAATATGCAGAATATATCTTGTATGGACGGATTCTAACATGTGCTAAACCTTGGACTGTAATTACTTTGGAATAATTCGGACTGACCTGTTTCCTAGTTTTACACCAGTAGCTCAGCATTTGCTGTTGTATAAAAGGAATATGTCTTAGGAATGCAACTGTGCTTGATACATAGTACCCTTTAATCAGTTTTAAATAAGAATTTAGAACATAAGGGCAGTCAAAAGAATTTGATTGCAGTACATTGTCATATGTTACTTGCTCTAGAATTCCTTTATTGAGCCATGCTTACAGATAAAGGCACACTAGCGTTTTGCCAGTACGGCACACGTGTCACTTCTGGAAACAACATAACCATAATGATGTGGTCATTTTCATGATTGTCATCTCAGTTTGGTAACTCACTGCACTTAACATCTGATCATTTAAATAATGCAAGAACCTACCATGTTCATGAATCCAGTGTCCCTCCGCTGTAGCCAGCCCAGGACTGAGGAATGGTGGTCACTGGTAAGTGCCTTCTAGCCAGGTTTACTGTGTAGCCAAGACATGGTCAGCCTGGAAGAACTGTATGTGAGCTCACTAGCCTTACTAAAGGTGGGACTGAATATGATGACAACGGAGTGGCAGGCAGCAGAGGGATGGCTTAAGGTGGACTAGGCATTTGCAAAGGGTGCTGACTCCTGCAACATGAAATGACACCTCACTTTTAGGGAGGAAGCCTACATTTCTATGGGAAGTTGAAGAGCAGCATATAGATTTAGTAGGGCTTACCTCAATGCATAGCACCAGTCCAAGAACCAGACTCCTTGAATAAAGGTGATCCCCCCCGGCAGGTGTATGGATACTTGCAAGCTCTTGTTTGTTGGTTATGCAGTTAGAGGTTTCTGCAAGTAGACAACAGGGTCACTGTAATGTGACTGCATGCTGCAGAAATGGCCACCATCTAAGTCTGTTGATTGCGCATATGCACCTAAGATTAATATATATATATATATATATATATATATATATATATATATATATATATATATATATTTGCATGTATACACACGCACACATATATATATTTATATGTGTATGTATATATATGGGTCTACTACTAATGCCCGAAACGACGATTCCCCGACGGAAAACTCACCGACGCCAGATGACCGACAGGTAAGTGTACCGACAGGGTGATTTGCCGACAGCGGAAAGACCGACAAGGGAATGTGCGACGCGACGGTAAGTGTGCGATGGTGACGGAGTTAGGAGCGGTCAGGTAAGTGCTCGAGATTGTGGGATGTCGGGTTAGGCTGTGGGAAAGGTGAGTGTGTGTTCATGTCGGAGGTATGGTTCGGGTAAGGTAAGTGTGTGCTAGTGAGGGACTGTAGTTTAGGGACGGGTTAAGTGAGTTAGGGTTAGGGTGCAGGTAGGTGATGTGTGCGTTAGTGTCGGAGCTTGGGCTAGGGGTGGGTTAAGTGAGTTAGGGTTAGGGTGCAAGTAGGTGAAGTGTGCGTTAGTGTCGGAGCTTGGGCTAGGGGTGGGTTAAGTGAGTTAGGGTTAGGGTGCAGGTAGGTGATGTGTGCGTTAGTGTCGGAGCTTGGGCTAGGGTGGGTTAAGTGAGTTAGGGTTAGGGTGCAGGTAGGTGAAGTGTGTGATAGTGTCGGACCTTAGGGTTAGGGTTTGGGTCAGGGCTAGTGTGTATGCTATGTAGTGTCGCGTGTTGTTTACGTTCCGTGTGTCGGTGTAATGGTGTTCGGTGTAATGGTGTTCGGTGTTTTGCGTTGTCGGGTTTGTGTGATGTCGGTCATCTGGCCGGGAGTTTTCCGTCGGGGAATCGTCGTGTCGGTAATTAGTAGTAGACCCATATATATATATGTGTGTGTATATATATATATATATATATATATATATATATATATATATATATGGTTCCCTATCAAAAGCCTGAAACACTATAAGCTTGAAAATCAAAATCCTGAAACCAAAAGCCTGAAAACTCAAAATCCTGAAAACTCAAAATCCTGAAAACTCAAAATCCTGAAAACCCAAAATCCTGAAACTCAAAATCCTGAAAACACAAAATAGACATACTGACGTCATTGTGGCTTTGCTATTGTTAGCCCTGTGGTGTTAGGTCATGCGTTGGGTTCAGGTAAGTGTGCGGTTGGTTTTATGTTAGGGTTAGGGGCGGTTTAAGTGAGTTAGGGTTAGGGCGCAGGTTAGGCATGTATGCAATAGTGACAGAAATTAGGGTTAGGGGCGGTTTAAGTGAGTTAGGGTTAGGGCGGGTCAGGTGAGTGTGCGATAGTGACAGACCTTAGGGTTAGGGTTAGGGTCAAGGTCAGTTGGTAGATATTAGTGTCTTTGTATTGGCATATTAGCATTATTTGTGTTTTCAGGATTTTGAGTTTCAGGATTTTGGGCTTTCAGGATTTTGAGTTTTCAGGATTTTGGTTTCAGGATTTTGATTTTCAAGCTTATAGTGTTTCAGGCTTCTAATAGGGAACCATATATATATATATTATTATTATTATTTATTTTTTTTTTTGGGAAGATCAAATAATTTTGTCTTCTTAGAGACTTTGGATACAGTGCTTGATTATTCAATGCAACCACCTATAGACTGTATTGGAAGACTTAAGCACTCAGGAATGATGGAGATACCTAGAGGGAGATGACAGGAAGGTCTGTTTTACCTGATCTGAACTGGAGTGGAAGTGCTTTTGGAATTCTGTCCTAGACTTGGATTGTTCATTACAGATTATATTTTGAATACAAGGATGCTTATATTCCTACTTGGTACCACAGCATCTGGGACCAGAGCTTAAAGATTAGTTTTGCACTTGTCATTGGACCTGAGGTATATGTTGCAAGCACTGACATCAAGAGAGGTGTTGAGTAGTCAACTCAGTCAATACCCGTTGGTTAACTGGGTCAGGTGGACAAAGCAGCATTTGAAGAGAGACAGTAAACTCAAATGTGTAATAAGGTATCTTGGAAATGTTTAGCAGATGCTTCTATGCAGAATGAGTTCAGCTCCTACCTCCAGAAGAGCTTCTTCATGTACTTGAGGAAGTTATGGCCATTAAGTCTGAGGGCGTCTTGTTCAAGGCCTTGTTAGTTGAGGTAGTGGGAGCTATG
Organism: Protopterus annectens; assembly: GCF_019279795.1. Lineage (NCBI taxonomy): Eukaryota > Metazoa > Chordata > Ceratodontiformes > Protopteridae > Protopterus > Protopterus annectens. The sequence continues at coordinate 1,858,041,464 of NC_056729.1, read as the reverse complement.
GTTAAAAGGTGCTCGATGTATGTCATGGTGCTGCTGACTGTAGAACCTGCAGGTAGGCACCAGCGGTGGGAGAAGGCATTAAAGTTAAAGAAATTGGCCTTCTCTACTTAGTTATAATGTTAGGGGTTCTGGATTTTATTACTAGGTGATAGCAGGCCATGAAAGTAACCGCTGCAGCAGTCACCAAATTAAGGACCCATAACTGGGAAGAATTTGATGAGGTCATAAAGAATGACTTTCAAATGAACTCAGGGAAGTTCATGCAAGCCATGTGGCAATTTAAGAGAGGGAGGCTGGACACTGTGAAGGCTGTTCTCAGCAAGGGTGGGTCACCTCATTTCTTTAAAGTCAAAGAAGTGATTTTTTAAATGTGATTTTCCTCTTTCTGTGTGTTGGCATGTGTTTGGGGGTGCAGTCCAAAATGTAAAAAAATAGAGTTTTTTTTATTTCAATGTAATTTACATGTAAGCACAATGCATAATGCATTTACATCTATGTGTGTAGTATTTCCAGGCATATTTTGTCTTTTAAACCTTGGGGGTTTAGTTTTTTCTCTTTCTTTATTGTTATTTCCATACTTCTGTCAATCCAACTTGTGTTTTTTTTCCTTTGTTTATCTAAGACCACTCTCAAAAAATGGAATTTTGTAACACTGCCTGTATGATTGTACTTCTATTGTATTCCTTGTCTTAATATCAATTTAACCTGATTACTTAAATATTACTTATATTTAATGTTCATCTGCTCTTCTGTTACCATTATTGTACTAAGTTTGAACTTCTGTAAAAACTCAAAAATCTGTAACACTGCTTGGCTGAAAGTATCTTTCAGTTATCCTTGTCTAAACAACATCAATACCCAATTGTAAATATTATTGTATAATCAATGTTACTTTTGCTCTTCTGCGACTTTGACTGTATTCTGCTGGAGCTTATCTCCCCGGGCCTCTGCTGAAAATGGACTTGGTTCCAGTCGGACTTACCCGGTCAACAAATGTAAAATAAATAAATAAATGTTACTATGTGCTATCCTGTTTGTAATGATGAGACGTTATTTTACATTAGTAAACTAGTGAGTAAAAAGGTCACACACACAAAACAGTTAGTAAAAACCAAAAGAAAATCCTGCAAGGATTCTTTAAACCCTCTTATATTAGAGGCAACATGGGATATATGCACATGTTTCATCTATATGGCAATTCTGAAGGTCCATGGCTTTTTTCCTTTTATAGACAAATTTTGTACAGCATTCCAAGAATAATGTAAATAAAACTTCTTCTTGAACTATGTGCATTCTTTGCAGTGGCATTTATAACTTGAGCTTTACCCTGAGATATTTTCCTGCATGCCAGCTGTGTATAACTTGAACTTTGCACATTGTAAGCTCTTTTGTGCTATCAGTCACTGCTTATCACGTGCATGCTTTAAAATATATGATGTGTTAACTGGAAAGCAAATCTCCCACCTTGCAAATCTGATACATCCTTTAAACTTTATCCTGTTTTAGCAAACTGTTTTTACAGAGTGCAAAAAGACCACTTTGTGGTTTTCCACATTTTGAGTTAACTGACTTGAGTTTCAGGCAGTGCAAAATATTATTATAGTGTTAGTGCATATCACATGTCCAAAATAACTAAAACAGTAGCACTGTGATTTCTTACAAAAATGCAGCTGTACCCATGATTTTAAAATAACAACCATTGTGGACAACTTTTTTTTACTAACATTTTGCATTTTCCCCTACATTACCCATTCTGCAATGTATACCCTTTTCTCTTCTTTTTTCCCTACTGTGCATATGTGCATGTGTGCTCTGCGAAACTTTCTTCCATGCTCTCCCTACTGTACGCTTTCGGCAAGGCTGATCTCACTTTCTCTATATTGCCATCTGACGTGGAACACAGTATTCCTAATGCAGGACATAGTGCTCACTTGTGTAGTGTGAGATGGTAACCACCACCCCCCCCCCCCACTGAGGAAAGATGAGCTGCCATTTATTAGTAAAAGGTATACAGTTGTACAGTGGCCATATACACTAGAAAGTGAAAAGAAATGCAACTGGACTCAAGTTCATTGTTGTACACTCTTCATAGATTACTCATACACTCTTCATAGATTACTCATAAATCTATCACCATAATTTAATGTATTTTAGAATGTGTCTAAATGTGTCATATATGCATTGTGTGTGTGTGTGTGTGTGTGTGTGTGTGTGTGTGTGTGTGTGTGTGTGTGTGTGTGTGTGTGTGTGTGTGTGTGTGTGTGTTCAGCTGTCCAGGTTTTATCAGAATGTTCAGATTTCTGCCCCATATTCCTCCTGAGCTTTTCTCCCCGGGCCTCCACTGAAAAAGGGATTTTACACAGATGGACCATTCCGGTTAACAAATGCCAAATAAATAAAAAGGATTGAAGTTGCTAAATAATAACAGACATTTGAGTTTTAGATGTCATATTCTTTAGAAAAATGCATACTAACACAGATCCTGTTATTCTACAATTATTACGTTCATGAGAGCAATATTTATAATCTGTCCGTATTTATTTTAGGCTTTGTCCAGATTTCTTGCACTAAGAGGTTGAGGTGTGCGTGTGTGACAGTGAAATGCCCTATTTAGAGTTAGCAGGTAGAATTTATTTTCACATACAATTTCAAGGAATTGTGAGCTTCAAGGGAAGAGATGTTTGCTGTTGTTCATGCGAAGTCTGCTTAAAATGTGCAACTGTGTAGTTTAGCAAATTGTATCACTGTTGTGGTGAAGAATTTCAAAACAGTCTTAGTAGCACAGCAGGTAGCATACTTGCATCTTGATGTAGAGGGCTGTAGGTTCTACTCCCACCAATTGTAGATTTGTATTTTAAGGGGGTGGAGTGCTGCAGTCCTGAGTATGTCCTCCTTTGGATGAGATGTCTAGTTACTATGAACCTGTGTTTCCGCTTGCCACTTATTTCTATTGCAATATACAAGCTTAGCATTTTTTTAAAATGCAACACAGGCAATTTATTGTTTAAAGGCAGTAGGCACTGAATTTGTAGATGAAACACTGAAATATAAAGCTGTTTTCTAGCAACAACCTCTCCATTAGTTTCAGATCTCTTTAATGTGAAATTATTCAGATGACTTTTACTTCTGCAGAGATTGTGCATATTGACTGATATTGGTAGATTGTAATGACAGACGTTTAAGTGGCCTTTTATGGTTGAAATGTTCTGAATTGGGCAATTTGTCATTATCGGTTCTTATGTTTTGTTTCATTGCTTAATGGAAAAAAATGTTCAAAACTATAAAACACACTCTAAGTGGTGCTGTATTAACAAGGGATATAATTCAGTTATTATATATTATAATTAATACAATCAGGAAGGTGAATCAAAGCAGTTATGCATGGTTCTGAAATGTGTGCAAGGGGCCTATGATTTGAAAACAGTCCATGGGCAGGATTCACGAAGCCTCCGTGTAAGAGTTATAACTCTTACACGGAGGCTGCAGTTAAACGGAGTGATGTCAGCATGCTCTGCATATTCATGAGAGCATGCTGAATCACATCTAAGGCTAACACGGTCCGTGTAAGACAGTAGGGGGCGTGTCCATAGGCTGAGCCCTGCAAGCGGACACGCCCCCAGAAGAGTAAAAGTGCCCAAAGTAAACACCCACGACAGAGTCCACGGAAATGTGAATAAACACAACACAACACATGCCCCCACAGACTATGAACAGAAAATATATAAATGAACACGTTATATATATTTTTTAAATTGTAAAGATGTTTGCCCGTGAGTGCGCTCGTTTTTGTGCGGGCGTGCCCGTAGCGAAGCTACAGTTAGCAGTCAGTGGGAAAGCATATAAGAACTAAATATGCAAAGTAAGCCAAGAAGCAATAGCGTAGCGATAGAGACATCAGCTGAAGAGCAGGCATTCATGGTTCGAGCCCCCACAACACCAACTTTTATTTTTAGAAAAATAAGCACGAAACAAGTCCCTGACAAACATGTACACATATAAAATCACATTTTATGTAAAATGTAATGAACTAGTCCATTTATTTTGAAGAAATGTGAGGTAACAAAACAATAAAAAAATGCCAGATGTGCCTATAGCTGAGCTACAGTTTAACAAGGTGAGTGCATCTGCTGAGCAGTGGTTTAACAGGTGCAAAATGAGTGCCCGTAGCTGAGCAGTGGTTTAACATGCTAAAACTGTGTGACCCTAGCTGAGATGAGCGTAATATGCGTGCTGACAGCCAAATGAGGCATAAACCAGCGCACCCCGTTTGCGCGGAGCTGCGCACCGCGCCAACAAGCTAACCGACGGGCAACGTTGAGCAAGCTGTAACAAAACTGCCTTTACACAGACACACCCCCTAGCCTGTCTAGACAGTCATAAAATATAAAAAGCAGTGGCCAGGTTCGAACACAGGATACCATGCACCATAGTCAAGGTACTGAACCACTAAGCTACGACAGCCATACTCAGAAATGCAGTAATAGCAAATATATAGGAATGAATAGAAAGTGGAGCATGACAACGCAGGTTTTGTGAAGTGGATACAATTCCAAAATGGCCAATCACAGATAAGTGCGGGAAAAACGGCATATATAAGCCCCATAGGCGGGAATACACAGCATAAACGATTGTAGAACTGACTTGCAACCAGAATGTCAGGTGTAGGTGAGGGTAGTTGCTTTCGAGCACAGAGGTGGGGCATTGAGGAGTCCAGATACATGGTCTGGCTCCTAATCCACAATCATGAGGCCCAACTCATGCAGGGCCAGGTCCTGTGGGGAGCATATAGGGCTGAGGCGTGGGACCGGTTGGCTCATGATCTTACCAGTGCCACAGGGATTCCAAGGACTGCTGAGCAGGTCCGTCACCACCATGCAGACCTGAAGAGAAGCAAGCAGGACCAATTGAACCTTTGGATCCAGGAGGCCCGGCAAATGCCCAACGCCCCACTACTGAGTAAGTTACATTTAATTATGTATGTAAGAAATTAAATTAGCTGATATTATGGAGATGTATATTCCAATATTACTTCATTTATATTATAGCTGCAGGTGTCCGTTCTGCGAACCGCAGAGCCTATGGCGATAGGCTGGTGCGGTTGCGCCACCAGGCAGGTCAGTAATCCACTCCCAGTAACTGTAAAGAAATATAAAAGTATGACAGTTAGCAAAAGAGTGCAGTGTAGTCACTAAGTAATAAAATGTGCAAGTAACAGTGTAAAAGTGTTTGCAAGTATTGCTTGATTACAAAAGTGTGTTGCAGTCTGAAATCCAAACAGAAAAATGAGAATGTCTGAAATAAAGATGCCCCACCTATAATATCATAGTGCATAACCTGCAGCAGGCTGAAAAGTACAGCTGCAGAAGATGAGCAACTCACATGTGTGAAATATATCCCTGTTGAAATACTGAAACATGACAGAAGTGAGACTGCTGGAAAGGATTGTAATAACTACAGGTAAAACATGTCAATAAAGCCTAGAAGTAAGTACCATACTGAATAGTAAAATGCAAAATCAGCAGAGACCAATCCTTAGCTCGAACAGGACCAAAAAATACGACGCCTTCCACTTGTAGTAGGTTACAATCCTTTTGTTTTATTCAAACAATCCACAAAGAACGAACTTCTATTACATAAAACACACTCCTGGTTAAGCGCTTTCATCTGAGGGACTCAGATTTCATCAGAACCAGCAACCATAAATATTGACTTCCTTTTATATGAACATTGGCGCCAAAAACATTTTATGTAAAACTTTTCTTTAAAGGTACATATCCAAAAATAATTAAAATTTTGTTTCCCAAAAAGAAACATTCATTACTGCTTGTGCAAAAATACATTGAGTGCAAAAAATGCAGTAAATGTCACAATAATGGAATAATATATTTAAATACATAATGTAAAGGATATTTATATATATATTTATATAAATATTACTTACAAATCCTAAAAAATGTCTTAAAATATTATATATAAATATATGTTTCTTTCTAAAAAGTATGTGATGTAAAAATATGAAAAAATAATAAAATAATACTCTATAGTACTAAAAATTAAACTTGATCAATGAATTCAGTATAACCTTGTGCAGTAAGAAATAAAAATGTTGAATAAGAGTGTAGTGGGTATCTCCTTATGACACATAATTATTGTACATCACATACTTTTTAGAAAGAAACATATATTTATATATAATATTTTAAGACATTTTTTAGGATTTGTAAGTAATATTTATATAAATATATATATAAATATCCTTTACATTATGTATTTAAATATATTATTCCATTATTGTGACATTTACTGCATTTTTTGCACTTAATGTATTTTTGCACAAGCAGTAATGAATGTTTCTTTTTGGGAAACAAAATTTTAATTATTTTTGGATATGTACCTTTAAAGAAAAGTTTTACATAAAATGTTTTTGGCGCCAATGTTCATATAAAAGGAAGTCAATATTTATGGTTGCTGGTTCTGATGAAATCTGAGTCCCTCAGATGAAAGCGCTTAACCAGGAGTGTGTTTTATGTAATAGAAGTTCGTTCTTTGTGGATTGTTTGAATAAAACAAAAGGATTGTAACCTACTACAAGTGGAAGGCGTTGTATTTTTTGGTCCTGTTCGAGCTAAGGATTGGTCTCTGCTGATTTTGCATTTGTGGTTTTACCTACGGGTTACTTTTTGTGTTTACTGAATAGTAAAATGAAAACAAGTAAGAGGGTGTTAGAAAGAGTTATGAATCCACCAATAAAGTAGTAATAACCCCTATATAAAGTATACTGCAGTCAGTACTGAATGAAATGAATGTGTCACGTAGAAGCAATCTGTGAAATGTGTCCAAAGTGTTGCTGCAGCTGGAATGTGTATCCCAAAATCTGGATATGTTGCTCTCAGTCTGCAATATGCAGATAGTATGATTGTCTGAAATATCAAACATCCACAGTTGTCTATAGCTATATAAAGCAAATGTAGCAGGATGATGTAGCTGAACAAAGCCAGATATGAACGTGTATTAATAACAATACAATGTATATTGATGTAGCAGTAACAGTCTTATCAGCAAATTGAAGTAGTTATCATATAGGAAACTGTAGTTAGAACAGTAGTGTGTATATATCTGTAACTATTAGAAATGTACAGCATATGTATTGGTATTCGAAGGTGTTAATAATAGTTTCTTCACCCCACCCTATAACCACATATAATCCATTCCACGTGAAAATGGTATGTGCAATCACAATTAACACCCCTGGACATTTGTCCTGATGGGTCATAAATATTTGCATGTCCGTTGATGCATCTGCCCTGTTCATACATCCAAACCTGATGGCCTGTTGCCATCAATCAACCCTGCATGTTGTTGGACTGTGTATTGCTGTTCAAATTATGCATGTGTTATGCTCGCTGTTCAATGGTGTGAATATCTGGGTGTTTGGTTAATGGGAATACTAATGCATGCCGTTACAACTAATTGCGAATGGTATTGTATGTTACTAACCCAAACTGTCATGACATAATGCAAAACATAGGACGACAGGGAAGGCATGTTCCAGTGGACCCACCTCTCCCACCTCAGCTGGCGAGTGCACCTGGCACTAGTGCCCAGTCTGGACCCTCCTCCGGTGGCCCTGTGCCACCTGCGGTGAGCTGCAGGGGATGGGGCCCGTCCCCCCTCTGCAAGTATGGCCAGAGGAGAACCACCACTCACCCTCCGTAGCATCCGGACTGTGGTGCGTAGGGAGATCCGGGACTCTGTTCTCGAGCCCCTACGCCAGCTTGAGGCACAGGTGGCACAACTTATGGGCATGCCTGTTGCCCGGCCTACACAGCCCCCAGCACAGCCCCGTCCTGGGCAGTGAAGGAACAGTGGCAACTGCCCTTGGGTGGGGATATCAGTTCCACTGTTGCCATCTGTGGGCTCATGGGCTCTGGTTAACCAAACCTTCGTCCCGTCAATTGTGTAACCCCCACACGTGTCATACACCGCCCCTGTATGTCTTGTATGTCTTATCTGTTGACCTACCCAACCTACCTCCCCAACTATACCGACTTCCTTCACCTGACATACCACTCTCACCTGAAAAAAAAAAAAGGGCACTCTGTACCCACAAAAAAATTACACCCCATACATAGCTGCCCATTCCGCACATATGTCTACCAGACATGGAAACTATCAATTACAATTGGCTTTACAACAAGTATTATTGTTGTCCTTACACCTCTCTCAGAGGTGGAAGGTATCAAATGTCACACCAAATTACAAACATATGCACAGCTGTTGCTGATGAAGAAATGGGCAGCTATGGGCCTTACCTACATCTCTCCTGCAAAACCCAAGCTTGTTTTCCTACTGTCTTACCCTCTTTGTGACCCCTTTTTCACCACTTTCCTGTCTCCCCATTTTCATTTCTATCAAAGAAAATAGCACGGGTGTGCGCAAGAGTAAGCACGTTTAAGCGGTTGTAAGCGGGTGTGCGCTTGTGTGCACGGAGCTAAATGCCAGTGTGTATGCGTGTGCTCCGTGCAAACCAGCGCTAACCCGGTTACAACTGCTTAAAAGTGCCTTAGTCACTTTGATTGACAGGTCCTGTAGTCAGTTCAGAAGCAAAATAAAATTCCACTGGCAGTCCCGAATCCAGGACCTTGGAAACAGTAGTCTGCATGATTTACCACTAAGCCATGACTGTTATACAAGAACATTGTGCTAAAATAAATATAGCATGTAATAGTAGGAATGAATGTAAAGGGAATATAGGATTTGTAGTACACAAAACATGTCATTTAGAATTACTGTCAAAACTAGTGGATTTCCATAATAGTAGTGTGTGAACAGAAACAGCCATGCTAGTTGGTAGCTAGTAGGTAATAATGTCACTGTAGCACCTTGCAAGCCACACACATACTCACAGCTGGATAATCACTGCCCATACCCCACAACCTCCTATAGGAACACATCCGGTCCAAGTAATAAAATAGGTGGAGCAAAGGCCCAAAACCAGGGACACATTACAAATAATGTTACAACAAACGCAGACAGTTCAGAGAGTAACAGGGTCTGCATTTTGTGGGATGTTTCGAAGGGTATGAAGTCTGAAACTTGAATGTTTGTCACTATATTCTGACTTGAGCCCAGAGTGATTTGCCAGAAAAAGCTGTGCATGAGATACTGACCAAAATATGAGGCGGAAATGTGGACAACCTGCAAATATTTGTACACATGAGAGGTCTGACACCACCATATTTGAATAGTTAAGAGCCTAGACATAGCAACATAGTTTCATAGTTTCATAGTATAGTACTAGGCTATCTGCCCTGGGGTATTTGTAAGCCTAGCCATAGTGATGTGGCTTTTCCCACCCCATGAAATGGTACAAAAATGTACAGAATAAATCAAGAATACTGTGCCTCTGTCTAGTAGTGACACAGTGAAGGTCCCCTATATAATAGAATTAGTTTACTGTGCCCCTGTCTAGCAGTGACACAGATGTGACCCCTGGGGTAAACTTACGATCTCCCATCCACTCATCAAGATTTCTCTTGAAGACAGTCAGTGAGGGGCTCTGCCTAATATGAACTGGGATCCTGTTCCAAAGCATGGGAAGCCTTTGGGTTATGAATCTATCCCTCCAGCATGTCCTATTCATACTTGTGCCGAGGTTTATGTCTTTAGCTCTCATGGTCTTGATGGATTTGGATTTTTTGAGGTGGAGCATGTCCATCAGATCCTGGTTGGACACGGCCTTGTACGTCAGGCAGAGATCACCTCTGAGCAGGCGGTATGCTACTGAATAGAGCTGAAGTTTCTTTAGTCTGGCAGAATAAGACATATGTTGGAGACCCTTGATCCTTTTGGTGAGGTACTTTTGTGGTCTCTCCAGCTGTTGCAAGTGCCGGGTGAGGTACATACCAAATGGGGCATTGTACTCAATCATGGGTCTGATGAGGGAGGAATATAGGGGTACAATGACATCCTTGGATCTGGATGTGAAACCCTTCATGATGAGGTGTGAAGGTAGAATGTTTTTCTAACCACTTTGGCAATGTGGATGTCAAATGAGAGATCGCTGTCTACTTGGGTCCCTAGGTCTCTGATTACTTTTTCCGTACTCAGCGGGTTGCTGTCTATGTGATAATTTGTGGGTACTTTGTTTTTTCCAAAAGGGATGACTATACATTTTTTGGCATTTAGTTTAAGGCCGTGACAACGGCACCAGTTGTCCGTTTCAGTGAGGCCTTTTTGTAGGATGTGTGTATCTGCTGGTGTATCGACTATGGCGCCTAGTTTGCAGTCATCTGCGAACTTTGTCAGCCACAGCCCTCCCATGTTTGCTTTAACATCTGAGAAATAAATGCCGAACAAGAGGGGTCCTAGGACAGATCCCTGTGGGACACCACTTGTGACTGGCTTTGAGTCAGACATTGCTCCAGCGATTTTAACTTTATGGGTTCTGTCCTTTAGCCAGTTTGCAACCCATCTAGTGACATAAGGGTTTACTTTTAAGCTGTTTAGCTTATCTATGATGCCTGTGTGGGGTATTGTGTCGAAGGCCTTAGCCAAGTCCAGGTATGCTGTATGGACTGCTTTGCCCTCATCAATGGCTCTAGTGACTGTTTCGAAAAAGTCAACCAGGTTTAAAAGGCCCTTTACAAAGCCGAACTGGGTGGGGTCAAGCGTCTGTAGGTTCCCTATGTCTCCGTTTATGAGTTCCATAATGATTCTTTCCATAGCTTTGCAGACCAGGCTAGTCAAGCTTATGGGGTGGTAGTTTCCAGGGTCTGTAGAGGCACCCCCCTTGTGGAGTGGGACCATTGTTGCTGTACGCCAGTGTTCAGGTACATATCCTGAAGTAAGGCTAAGGTTAAATAGCATTTTTATGTGTGGGTTTAGCTCCTCTTGGAGTTCACATAACATGCACCCCGGGATACCGTCAGGTCCCATTGATGCTGTGTTTTTTGCTTTGTTTAGGGCGGCTCTCACTTGGACATCTGAGATGACAGGGAGATTACATTCAGCTGGGATAAGTATTTCTTCTTTTGGGGGTGAAGGAGGCGAGACATTTGCACTGAACCTGCCAGCCAGAATGTTAGCAATATCTGTGGGTTCAGTGTATTTTTTGTTGTTGTGAACCAACTCTGAGCATATCTGAGGGTTTCTGCCCAGGTTTCTAACATAGCTGAAGAAGGCTTTGTGGTTATCCTTAGTGTCCTTAGCGATTTTTCTCTCAAAGTTTGCCTTGGATGTTTTTATGAGAGAACGTAGTTTTCTGCTAATGATGATCAGAGATGTCTTCCCTTCATCGGATTTCGCTCTGACGTGCAGTAGCTTCCTTCTTTTGTTATACAATTTATTTATGGCTGAGGTCCACCAGACAGGATGCTTACTTTTGGTGGAGAGGGACTTGGATTTGTTTGGGATTGCATGATCCATGCATTCTTGGTGATGTCCATAGAAAGCATTTGTGAAGGATTTGGCATTGTGGGATGTGGTATCCATTGGCACAGTGGGCTTAAAGGATACCATCTCAGTCTTAAGAAGAGTGAAGTCTGCTTTTGAGAAGTTTTTCACTGTGGTCTTTTGTGCTGGGGTGGAGGTGGGATATGTATATCCAGGGTGATTAGTTTGTGGTCAGATCTCACTAGTGAGGGTATACTTCGGTGTGGAGCATTTTGTCCCCATGTTTGTGATGATCAGGTCTAGTATATTATCTCCCTAGTGGGAGAGGTGACTAGTTGTTCCAGTGCATTTGAATTTATGAATTCCAGGAACCTTTGGGCTAGGGTATTAGGGCTAGAATAATGTACCCAATCTATGTTTGGGTAGTTGAAGTCTCCCAGTATGATGGTATTTTGTGATACATTCATATCTTCCAATGTCTTCAGGAAGGCTGAGTGGGGTTCTTGAGATTGGGAGGGTGGTCTGTAACATGCTACCAGTTGTATAGCAGTTTTGCCTATGGTTAGTTGCACCTGTATGGTCTCTGATGCTTCATGTGTTGCTACTAACCTGGAGGTGTGGGTGTCCTTTATGAATATGGACACTCCCCCTTTGTGGTTCGCCCGGTTTTGGGGCGAAAAGCATGATACGAGGTATAGCCTGGTAGCGCTGGGGTGCTCTCAGGAGCCTTGAACCAGGTTTCAGTTACTGCACAGACGTCGATGTTCTCCATGCTGAGGAGTGCATCAAGTGCCAGCATCTTGGGATTTAGACTTCTGGCGTTGAGCAGCATTACCCTTAGTTTTTTTCCAGTGAATGATTTACAGGGATGCTCCACAGACTCCATGTGAAATGTACAAACAGTAGGCAGAAAGGTGTAACAACACATGCAATGGTAACTATGGAGTCCTGAAAGTATTCACCACTTGCATGGCAGAATAAGTGCAGTAATACATATGCTCATGCTAACCCACAGTCACAACTGCAGCATAGCAGACAATTTAATGGGTGTACCCCACTGATATGTACCATTCCATGAGGCAGATAACAGATGAACCTGAGAGTCTCTGGGGCCTGCTCAGCAGCATACTCAAATACCCTAATAGATGTCAAGGTCCACACCATGGCCAGATCACACTGCATGCTGTAACACCCTAGCAGATATAGCAAGCATTCCAAGGTGTGAATGTACATGGAAAATAGGAAAGCCACAGCAGCACACTACAGTCAGGACACCTAGCAGGCATACAAGTGGTGACTGTAAAGGGCAAATATTGAAGCCTTAGCAACAAAGTGCAAGCAAAAATGAAAGGAAAGCACACACACACATTAACAGTAGTAGTAGTTGTAGGTGTCAGTGTACATACACAGTTAGTACAGGAAACTGGAGAAATGAATGGAGGAATGTTAATCTACAACACAGCTGGAAATATGAGAGAGATACCAGCCTTTACACTCACAGAACATTGTCCACAGCATACCAGCATGGTCCCTGCCCTTAAAATCTGAAAGGGCTATGCCTATCTCACATACCTTTTTATAGCACTGTTCTGAAATCACAGTGAGAACTGCAATCAGTACACAACTGGCTGCATGTAATTAGCAAATGCTGGCTAACAATTGGTGCAGAGGCCATCACATGGACATATGCAGATACCTACAAAAGTATGCTGTACTCCCAGTCCACACATGCAATACTTTCATTGCACCCTGAGGAGGACGTGAGAGACGGACAGAGAGAGAGAGAGAAAGACAGAGAAGATTGAAATTAAGCAGACACAAACAAAACTGTTCAGCAACAGCCACCTGAAAGCTGACAACTGGCAAGTGGAGCAGCAGGACAGAAAACCAGACGGCAACACAAGCAGCTGTGACAAACACAGGTAATGTAAAATAATACTATAAAGGTCTACATACTGTGAACCCTCCATATGTGTCATTGGTCTGTATCCATATGTATATGAAGATGTGTAAAGGGCAGGGGACATACAGCAACTATCAGTGAAGGCTGTACATACATCTGTATGTGAGAGCATCTATGTGCACATATCAATGTAGGCTGACTGTAGGTTGTAGTGCAATGTACAAAGTAAGTTTCACAGTTATGTATGTTTAGCAGTATGTTAGTGTGTGTATACAGTATGGTAGACAAACATGTTGATATACCTGTCTATCATATGGATACATATGTATGTCAAAATATGTATGTATGTATGTATATATATATATATATATATATATATATATATATATATATGATATGCCTATATGTATACATACATAGAGAGAGATGTAGGAATACATAGACAGATGTAGATAGATAGAATATGTACAAACATATATATGTAATGCACACATACAGATATAGATATATGTAGATACATATACATAGACAGACTGATCCGACTATCTACAGGTATGACTGTATATGATGACCTCAACACCCCCTGTCCCACCCCCTCTGTCACTCTCACCCCTCTGTGCCCCCTCTCCATATCTATAACAATATATGTACATCAATATATATATGTGTATATGTATACAGACATACATATATATACATATAGATATATCTATATATATATATATATATATATATAGAGAGAGAGAGATGTATATATATTCTGAGTGAGGCACATGTGTACAGATGTATTGCAACAGGTGCCTGGTGACAAAGGCATGGAGTGAACACCAGTGTCAAAACCGGAGTACCATACCCCATTTCAAGTCACCTACACCAGTAACCACCAGATATGTGATTGGCTGCCCACCACTGCATGTGTCAGGGGTGAACAGGGTCATAAATGTGTAGAATAGTGCCCCCAATGATATTCACAGTGGCACACTATTCCTGGAATACCTGCACATGGTATGTGTCAGCAGACATGGTGTGTCAGCTATGGACATGTAGGTCGGTGTACCCCTCCACACCACATAATGGATGCCATGGTATGAACCTCACATGACAGCTACAGATATGGAGAAGGACACAGTGACTTGTACAACACTGTGACAATGCACTCAAACACATTACCAATGCACAGTGACTGACAACACCACAGAGTACACACATACTACCCACATAGAGGTTACCACTCCCGGATTTACATACGTAAGTCACACCCATGACAGATGTCCAACAACCATAGTAACACCTCACACCATCCACAACCTAAATGACTGTTGTGTGTCGTCCATGCCACTGCAATAGAGAGCACATGTGTAGGTAAAAGTTCCTACCCACAGATAAGACATACCCTGCAATAAACCCCACAGTGTTAAGAAGCAAGAGTCCCCATGAGTACATGTCACACATACCCCTGCTGAACGTTAGTCAGATAAGTAATATGCCATATGAGTCACCCTGTGTGACTGTGTGACAGCAGCAGGTACCATCACACCACATGTGCACAATGGTCAGGGTAGCAGAACAGTATGCTGCTGTAGTCCCAGGGGCAATAGCATATTGTATAGTATTGTATTGTAATGTAACGTATTGTGTTGTATTGTATTGGTATGTTGAGGTGCCTCCTTCGTGGAGTGGAACCACTGCTGCTGTGCGCCAGTGTACAGGTACATATCTTGTAGTCAGGCTAGTGTTACATAGCACTTCTATATGTGTGTTTAGCTCCTGTCAGAGTTTATGTAGCATGCAACTGGGGATACCATCAGGTCCCAGTCATGTTGTGCATTCTGCTTTCATGAGGGCGGCTCTCACCTGGACATCTGTGATGACAGGGAGGTTACAGTCAGCTGGGATAACTATGTCTTATTTTGGGGGAGAGGGCGGGGTGACACCTGCACTGAACCTGTCTGCCACAATGTTGTCAATATCTGTGGTTTCAGGGAAATATTTGTTGTTGTGTACTAACTATGGGAATAGAGGATGGATTCTGACCAGGTTGCTAACATAACTGAAGAAGGCCTTCTCGTTATCTGTAGTGTCCCTCTTGATTTCCCTCTCAAAGTTGCCCATGGATGTTTGTATGATGGAAAGTAGACCCTTACTAGTGCTGCTCAGACATGCCTTCCCTTTATGGAATTATGCTCTGTCTTGCAGTAGCTTCCATCTTTTGTAATACAATCTGTCTATGGCTGGGGTCCACCAGACAGGATGCTGTCCCTTTGTGGAGAGTGTCTTGGTCATATATGGGATTGCATGATCCATGCATTCTCTGAGATGTCTGTAGAAATCATTTGTGTAGGGGTCAGCATTGTGGGTTGTATCTGCCACTAGCCCAGTGGGCTGAAAGGATACCATGTCACTGTTACAAAGTGTAAAGTTTGCATCTGCAATGTTATTCACTATAGTCGTTTGTGCTGGTGGTGGAGGTGGGATATGTATATCCAGGGCAATTAGTGTGTGGTCAGCTCACAGTAGTTGATGATGTAGGCCATACAGTACCTAGATACAAACCCCCAGAGTGAGGAGGTGCTCTGGACCTGAATCAGTGTTCTGACTGCTGGGGTTTGCTAGTATGTTGTATGGAGTGTGCCAGGTACTGTCGCACAGTTGCTGGCTGAGCACTGATATCTGGCCATTTACATGTGTATCCACCAATAGACAGACAGACGCTATATATGTGAGATATGTTGTATCATAACAGTCGAGTAGCATGTGTAGTATGTGTGCCAAATTCTGCTGACATATATTGCTGATATCAGGTTATTTTATTTTTCAGGTACATGGCTCACCCGCGGAATACCGCTTACTCCACAGCTGAGGATGAGGAGATACACCAGAGCCTGGTGCGGGATTATGCAATACTCTTTTCCCGCACCAGCCAGAATCAGCAGGAGAGGGCTGCGCTGTGGCAAGACCTGGTCCGTCGGGTAAATGACATAGGCACGCATAATAGGACATATGAGCAGGTACGACATCACTGCAGTGATTTAATCAGAAATGTCCGTCAGCGTGCGTCGGATATCCACAGGCAACAGGTCGCCACAGGTGGTGGGGTGGCTACACATCCCCCACTCACCAGACTGGAGGGACGACTCATGAGTGTAGTGGCTCCAGTCCGCCAGCAACAACAACAGCAGTAGACATGCATTATGATGGAGGCTGGAGCCACGCAGCAGCAAGACAGTAAGCGTGCAGGTAATATGCCATATGTATAGTTGACTGTTGTGTACACTGGTAGTTAATGCATGTGTGAGGTGTGTCCTTGGTTTGTAGCTGTCACCATAGTATTTAATGTGCAAGTGTGATATCCTCAATATTGGCAGCTGACCTGTGAAAGGCGACTGTTGTACTACTGACCTGTATCATACTCAGTAACAATGGCACAGTTGTGCCCACTGACATTAGTTTCTTCACATCTGCAGGTCCCTCCGGTGTAACATCAATGCAGCCTATCCATGCTGGTGAGTGTGTATTAACAATACCTGTAATAGTCTTGATAGTAATAGTAATATCAGGCTCACTTAGTAGTGCTCTTTGTATGCATGTAGGTGTGTCTGTGTGTTGATATCATGCATACTGAGTAGTATACAATTGTGTGCAACTGTGTGCATGCGTATGTGTGCATGTGGGCATGTGTGCACCTGTGCATGTGTGCATGTGTACACCTGTGCATGTGTGCATGTGTGCACCTGTGCACCTGTGCATGTGTGCACGTGTGCATGTGTGCACGTGTGCATGTCTGGACCTGTGCATGTGTGGATGTGTGCATCACTGGTAATGTGTAGACATTGTAAACTGTGTTTCCTGTTTCCCTCCCACAGGTTCTGGTGCTGCTCTGGTTTCATGTAGCAGGGAACCTGAATCAGGTGCCATGGGTACTGATAATGATGACATCTGTGTAATGGCACAGGAAGGTATGCCAGGGTCCACCATTGGTCAGCCGATTGAGAGTACACAGCTGTCGACCCCATCAATGCGCACAGTTATCCTGCCAATACAGCCTTTGTCACCAATGTCCCTAGGTGATGGACAGCATACAGTGGGCATTGACCAGGGTAATGTGGTATCTGTGGCACATGCCTCCCCACACAGCAGCCATGGGCATGGCCCAGAGATGGTACCACACAGACAGATGTCCAGGGGTTCTCGTGGGAGCATCCGTGGGCGTACTGCCCCTGTCAGAAGTGCCCACAGAGGTCTTACAACCTCAGCTATGTTTCGGACTGGCATGCAGGCACAGTCACGTATGTAACGGTACACCAGACAGGGTCTGAGGGAGCTGACAGCATGTCGCATAGCCATGACTGACAGTATGCGTGACATTGCGGCTGCCATCCATAATTTCACTGATGTCATAGACAGACATTGTGGGGACATATTAGACCAGTTCCACAACTACATGTCCATGAGCCAGGGCGATGGTGGACGGTTGAGGCGTCGATGTGAGTGTATGCCAGCAACAGCAGCAGCTTGCAGTCGTCGCGGACGACAACAGGGCCGCAGCCGCCCCCATAGTGCCAGCAGCAGCCCCAGCAATGCTGGGTCTGTGCTGTCATCAGACCGCCCCAGGAGACCACATGCACGTGGCTCTGGCCAGGCCCGACAGGGATCTGTGTCCAGTCAATGAACACCTGCTTCTGATGACAGTACCCAGTCTGGGTTGGTACCGGATACGATCCGTAGCACCCCAGCAAGGCACAGGTACCATGTCTGTGGCCAGAGACACTGATCTGTATGACCTGGCAGGTACAGTCTGTGGCTGTCCACAAACACCAGTATATAGCAGCCATGAGGTGGAACTGTGTGCATCCATACACACATGCGAATTGACAACACCTAGGGCTACTGCATACACGCACACACTGCATCAACATTGCCCCACCTTGTACTGCTGTCCCTCACCAACACACATACACATACATGTCAATCGGTGGTATCGGTGGCTGACTCAGGCATACCAAGTTCACACCCTGTGCATATGATGAAACTGTGCCACCTCCTGCAATCTGTAACATCAGTGCAGGTACAGGTTAACATGTTGCTGATGCACAGGGTGACTACATAGATGTGTAGTAATAGCATCATGTTGTTAACAGTACTGTGTACTGGAATAATTGTGGGTATATCACAGCATGCCTGATGCAGTAAGGGTGTGATTGTCGTGTACTGTTGTCTACACCTATGGTAAGTACAACAGTGTATCATCTGCACATGTTGGCATACTGGTGGTAAGGATGTCAACAGAAGGCTACATACATAGGTAGCACAGGGGATAAGGTAATGAATGAATTAATACGCAATGATGGACATGTAAACTGCAAGTGGCATGTTGCCCACACTGGACTCTGCAATGCGGATGTTTGAGGATGTTGATATGTGTGCAGTACTACACGACTGGTACAGGACACACAGGAGCACCCTAGCACTGCAAGTTCACATCTCATACCATGCTAGACAGCCCCAACACACAAAACTAACTGTCACAGGAGGGAGAGCCCCCATACATGTCAGGGATACTGTGGTGGCAGGCCAGGTAGCACACATCCTACTACATATGGAACCACTGAGTGAAGGCTCAGTGTCTGTTATTTGACATGTGTATTACTGCAGGTATGAGCACATGGGTTTCCATCCAGTTATTGTACATCCTGACAGTACATGGTCTGTACACTTGTGTGCGCTGAGACTGGGCCCTAGCCATCTGACCTGTGTATTTCCATGTACATGTGCATAGTGCCTGCATATTTGCAGTGTTACCTACTGGAAGTGGTACAGCTTGTTTGTTGCACAATGGACTACATGCAGCCCTGCTTACTGTAGCTTTGTTTGCATGCATGTTTGCTTGCAATTACTCTGGAATAATGATCCCACCTGCAATGCATAGTTACAGAGCTTCTGTGGACTCCTAGTGACATCTGCATAGCTTACTATATGTATGTCCATGTCTCACTTGACAGAATGTGACTGTTTGTCCTGTTCACATGTACGTTGCCTGTGACACATTGCATATGACTTACCTGGCATTTGTCCACGTGAGCAGTCATATATGCTACTGCTAACTAATCACAGGCACTACACCCTCACATATTAATCTTCTGTTGAACCACCTGCTTCGCTAGGGACGGCTTGCACCTGTCACCCATGGGCTTTCAGATATTGGCAAAGGCTCTTGCTACCCCCATAGTGCCTATGTTAGGCAAGGCTCAAATGACAAACCCACCTTCATAGGTATCACAAGGGATAAGAAATTAAGAGTAATGTTACCCAACGCCAGAAGTCTACACCTCAAGATGCATGCAACCGAAACTGTCCTTGGCATGGAGAACATCGATATCTGTGCAGTAACAGATGCCTGGTTCAGGGCTACTGTGAGCACCCCAGCACTACCAGGTTATACCTCATACCATGCTTTTCAGCCCCAAAACTTGGAAGAACCACAAATAGAGGGGGAGTATTGATATTCATCAAAGATACCCACACCTCCAGGATTGGTGGCAAAGCACCAAGCATCAGAGACTATCCATGTGTAACTAACAATGGGTGAAACTGCCTTCCAGGTTATAGCCTGCTACAGACCACCCTCCCAAACCCAAGAACTGCACTCGGCTGTCCTGTGAACAGTGGAAATATGAAGGTCTCTCCAAACACCATTATACTGGGCGACGTCAACTACCCAAACATGGACTGGGAGCATGACTCTAGTTCCAACACCCTAGGCCAAAGATTCCTAGAATATATGAGCTCAAATGCTATGGAACAACTTGTTACCACTCCCACTAGAAGGTGAAACATACTGGACCTGATCATCACCAACATGGGGACTCTATGCTCCTGACCAGAAGTGTATCCCTCACTGGTAAGATCGGACCATGAACTAATCTCATTGGATATTCACATCCCGACCCCACCCCCTGCCCAGAACACCACAGTGAACAACTTCTCTAAAGCAAATTCACACTCTTCAAAACTGAGGTGGAAACCTTCAAAGCCCCCGGGCCTGTGGAAACTACAGACCAGACCGCAGATTCCTCTATAAACGCATTCTATGGACACCTTCAGGAATGCATGTGTCATGTGATCCCGAATAAAACCAAGACCCAATCCTCCAAAGGCAGATGTCCTGTCTGGTGGACCCCAGCCATAAACAAACTACACAACAGAAGGAGGAAGCTACTAAATGATACAGCAAAATCCCAAAAAGGGAAGGCATCACTGATCAGTATTAGCAAATAACTACAGGCACTCATAAGATTGTCTAAGGCCAGCTTCGAGAGAAATTGCACAGGACACTAAGGATAATCATAAGGCTTTCTTTAGTTATGTTAGGAACCTGGGTGGTAATTCCCAGATATGCTCAGAGGTAGTCCAAAATGTCAATAGAAACACCAAACCCACAGACATTGCCAACATTCTAGCTGACAGGTTCAGTGCAAACTTCTCACCCCCCTCCGCACCGAAAGGGCAAATATGTATCCCAGCAGAGTACTGCCCCCCTGACATCTCAGATGCTCAGGTAAGAGCCGCCCTCTCCAAAGCAATACACACTGCATCAATGGGACCAGACAGTGTCCCGGGCTGTGTCCTACATGACCTCCAAGACGTGCTACAAACAAACATAAAACTACTGTTCAATCCCAGCCTTACTACAGGATATGTGTCCAAAGTGTGGCGTACAGCAACAGTGGTCCCTCTATAGAAAGGTGGTGCCTCAACGGATCCTGGACACTATCGCCCCATAAGCCACACTAGCTTGGTCTGCAGAGCTATGGAAAGGATCATCATGGACCACATAAATATAGATATTGGGGACCTACAGACACTGGTTCATACCCAGTTTGGCTTTGTTAAGGGCAGATCCTGCCTCTCAAATCTGGTTGATTTCTTTGAAACAGTCACCAAGGCCATTGACGAGGGGAAGGTGGTCCACACAGCCTACCTGGACCTCGCAAAAGCCTTCAAAACAATACCCCACTCGGGCATTCTAGAGAAGCTCACCAACTTAAATATGAGCCCCTATGTCACTAGATGGATTGCACACTGGCTCAAGGACAGAACCCACATGGTTAGAACTGCTGGAGCCATGCCAGACTCCAAACCAGTTACAAGTGGTGTCCCACAAGGCTCAGTCCTGGGACCTCTCTTGTTTGGTATATATTTATCGGAGGTACAGGCCAACACGGAAGGACTGTGGCTGACCAAATATGCAGATGACTGCAAACTGGCCGCCATAATCGACTCTCCAGCCAACACAAGCATCTTCCAAAGGGGCCTCATAGAAACAGACAACTTGTGCCAGAGCCATGGCCTCCAGCTGAATGCAAAAATGTGTATAGTCATCCCCTTTGGCAAAAACAAAGTGCTCACAAAGTACCACATAGGTGGTACTCCATTACGTACAGAAGACGTAATTAGGGACCTGGGGACCCAAGTTGATAGCAATCTCTCATTTGACAACCACGTGGCCAAAGTGGTTAGAAAGTCATTGTATATAGCCCACCCCATCATGAAGAGATTCATCTCTACATCTGGGGAGGACATCGTGCCTCTTTACTCATCCCTCATCAGGCCCATAATTGAGTACAATCCCCCTGTTGGGATGTACCTTACCAGACACCTGCAGCAACTGGAAAGACCCCACAAGTACCTCACCAAGAGGATCAAAGGGCTCAAATAGATGCCATATGCTGACCGGTTAAAGAAACCCCAGCTCTACTCAGTGGCATACCGCCTCTTCAGAGGCGATCTGTGCCTAATGTATAACGCCATGTCAAACCCAGAATTAATGGGCATGCTGCACCTGAGAATATCCAAATCCCATCGGGCTACACGCTTGAGAGACCTGAACCTCAGCACTGAAATAAATAGGACATGCTGGAGGGACAGATTCATAACCCGGAGGCTCACTTCACTCTGGAATAAAATCCCAGTCCAGGTTAGGCAGAGTCCCTCATTGACTCTCTTCAAGAGGAATCTTGATGAGTGGATGGGACACTGTCGGTCTACCCCGGGTATCACTTCTGTGTCACTGTTAGACAGAGGCACAGTATACTAACCTCGGAAAAGGGCATGGCAAGATATATTTACAATGGATGGCGACAGCCAAACACATTCTGGCTAGGTTCTTAAATGCCCTAGGGCAGATAGCCTACTATTAAGCTATGAACCTATGAACCTATGTACCTTGTTCCCCATTGGCCCTATGTGCTGTTAATCACCATGGCAATCACAATATTATGGTAGCATGTGCAAAGGTCAGTTGTCAGTCACCTCTATGGTACAGTTGTGGAATATGTGGGTCATGTGGCAATGTCACAGCTGCCACATGTACACAGTCAACCCTCTCCCCTACACATGGACGTACAACACATGTATGAGATGGAACCACATAGCCAAACTGGGGACTAAGCACTCTGAACCCAGTACTGGCATAACCTGTCAGGTGGCATGCAATACCACAGTGACTACAATACCAGTCTGATGTAGACCTACACTGACAGCAATACAAGCACGTGTACACACTTGGCCATTCGTGGAGCCTTAGAATAGCATCCTGCCTGAGCGGCACACACCTCTGCAGCTGGCACACAGGCATATGTTATGCCTGAACACATCACACTTAACACATAGCACACAAATCCTGTGTGCCAAACAGTCACAGCCTGTACGGCTAGACAACACACCTGCCACAGTTGTGTTAGCTACCTTTATTGTCCAGTACAGTGTGGTCACGCTCACCAGGCTGGACAAGGTGAAGGTCACAGTGATATGCCCGTGGGGCACTATGGTCCACCATATAACACAAGCATACAGGTCAGTCAGAAGCATGGACACATATGACTCAGTCATTGTCCATGCCACATACCTTCTCCTGCTGTACTTGTAGGGTGCTGTCATCATCAGTGTTTAGAAAGGGGAATGTGCATCCTGTATTGTTTTTTCCCAGTTGCCAAAAGGGACATTTCCCTCACACAGACACCAACCCCACTCACACAAACACTGAGCATTTGCAGGATTCAAACCCCTACTTAATTATGTTATGACATTTGAGACAGACACAATTAGCAGAGTGCATTATTCGCATTACTGGGAGGTTTCCCTTCTCCTGCTGCACTTATAGGGTGCTGACATCATCAGTGTTTAGAAAGGGGAATGTGCATCCTGTAGTGTGTTTTCCCAGTTGCCAAAAGGGACATTTCCTTCACACAGACTTGCACACACACCAACCCCACTCACACTTGCCATTTGCAGGATTCAAACCCCTACCTGACTATGTTATGACACTCAAGACAGACGCATTAGCAGAGCGCGATATTCGCATTACTGGCAGGTTTCCCTTCTCCTGCTGTACTTATAGGGTGCTGACATCATCAGTGTTTAGAAAGGGGAATGTGCATCCTGTAGTGTGTTTTCCCAGTTGCCAAAAGGGACATTTTCTTCACACAGACTTGCACACACACCAACCCCACTCACACTTGCCATTTGCAGGATTCAAACCCCTACCTGACTATGTTATGACACTAGAGACAGACGCATTAGCAGAGCGCGCTATTCGCATTACTGGGAGGTTTCACTTCTCCTGCTGTACTTATAGGGTGCTGACATCATCAGTGTTTAGAAAGGGGAATGTGCATCCTGTAGTGTGTTTTCCCAGTTGCCAAAAGGGACATTTCCTTCACACAGACTTGCACACAGACCAACCCCACTCACACACTTGCTATTTGCAGGATTCAAACCCCTATCTGACTATGTTATGACACTCGAAACAGACGCATTAGCAGAGCACGCTATTCGCATTACTGGGAGGTTTCCCTTCTCCTGCTGTACTTATAGGGTGCTGACATCATCAGTGTTTAGAAAGGGGAATGTGCATCCTGTAGTGTGTTTTCCCCAGTTGCCAAAAGGAACATTTCCTTCACACAGGCTTGCACACACATACTTGCCATTTGCAGGATTCAAACCCCTACCTGACTATGTTATGACACTTGAGACAGACGCATTAGCAGAGCGCGCTATTCGCATTACTGGGAGGTTTCCCTTCTCCTGCTGTACTTATAGGGTGCTGACATCATCAGTGTTTAGAAAGGGGAATGTGCATCCTGTAGTGTGTTTTCCCAGTTGCCAAAAGGGACATTTTCTTCACACAGACTTGCACACACACCAACCCCACTCACACACACACTTGCCATTTGCAGGATTCAACCCCCTACCTGACTATGTTATGACACTCGAAACAGACGCATTAGCAGAGTACGCTATTCGCATTACTGGGAGGTTTCCCTTCTCCTGCTGTACTTATAGGGTGCTGACATCATCAGTGTTTAGAAAGGGGAATGTGCATCCTGTAGTGTGTTTTCCCAGTTGCCAAAAGGAACATTTCCTTCACACAGGCTTGCACACACATACTTGCCATTTGCAGGATTCAAACCCCTACCTGACTATGTTATGACACTTGAGACGGATGCATTAGCAGAGCGCACTATTCGCATTACTAGGAGGTTTCCCTTCTCCTGCTGTACTTATAGGGTGCTGACATCATCTGTGTTTAGAAAGGGGAATGGGCATCCTGTAGTGTGTTTTCCCAGTTGCCAAAAGGGACATTTCTCTCCCACAGATTTGCACACACACCAACCCCACTCATGCACACCCACACACTGAGCATTTGCAGGATTCAAACCCCTACCTAACTATGTTATGACACTTGAGACGGACACATTAGCAGAGCACGCTATTCGCATTACTGGGAGGGTTCCCTTCTCCTGCTGTACTTATAGGGTGCTGACATCATCAGTGTTTAGAAAAGGGAATGTGCATCCTGTGGGGAGGCAGACGCCAAGCACACTCTGGCTAAGCTGTCATTCTCTAGGGCAAACAGCCTAGTGTTGACCTCTACACCCATTTATTTAATTGTCAAATGCACATTATTTGTTGCTGCTAGACTGTTTGCAGGTCTTTATTGCCATAGCATTCCCTGTTTGTATGAACAACTTGTGTATCTGTGGAAGATGTTTGCATATGGGAGGGATCCACTATATCACGTATGTCTCTGTATTCATTTAACTGTGTGTACTGGGCAGATTGCTGTAATATGGTTGGTTCCTGGAATAACACGTACAAATACCAGATATGTGTGGCCAACTGCTAAACTGAGATTTGGCCTAAGTGTGTGAGCATGCCCAGTTCAGCCTTCCCATGGCATGTTGTCTGACATATGTCTCATTTATCAAAGTGTGTGAGCATGCCCAGTGTGAGCTTTCCATATGTTGAACTCTGCAGCCCACCACATTTGTGGATGAGTGTGAACTTCCACAAATATCTCCCGTTTATGGTTGTGTGTTGTGTGTCATATTGTGTAGTTACTGTCCGACTGCTTTGTGTGTGAACACAACAGGGATTATACTGTGCCTGCAGGGTTTGCATGGGATACTTTGCATACAGTTGTCAACATCCTTTCATACTGACCTAACACTGTAGTACCGTATAGTGTACTGGTTCAGTACTTTGACTGTGGTGGACAGTATCCTGGGCTTTAGTCCTATCACTGCTTTACATTTCCATAGTGGTTCAACTAGAAAAGAAAAAGCAGCAAATGCACTATGTGCAAAATTCCGTCTCTGTGTCTTGGAAATTCACCTCTATTCAATGCTCATAACAGTCCACAACACCTTCATTTCCATAGTGAGCACAACAGCCTGGTTAGGGGCAAGTTGTGCACATCTGACCATGTTGCATTATGTTCAGATATGAACTACTTAAACCAGGCTTGTCCAACATTAGCAGTGTATTCCACAACATAGGTGTACATTTGCAAACATTAGCGATGTGCCCTAGGCCATTTCTAATGCTAGTCGGAGAGTGTGTTTGTCCTTCGACACATTGTAAGTGGAGTTTGCCATGACATATGTCATGGTTAGTATACTGTGCCTCTGTCTACCTGTGACATAACAGTGATACCCAGGGTAAAGCTACCATCTCCCATCCACTCATCAAGATTCCTCTTGAGGAGAATCGATGAGTGACTCTATGGATAGCCTGTACTGGGAGTTTACTCATGGGTGGGGGTGGCTTCTGTGTTATGGATCATGCAGTACAGCTTGTCCTATGTAAGTCAGTGCTGGGGCTCAGGTCTCTCATGTGCATAGCTCACTGCCATTCAGATTGTACAAGGTGCAGCATGTTTATTGATACCAGCTTGGACATGGCTTTATACATCAGGCACAGCTTGCCTCTGGGTGGGCAGTATGGCAGTGTGTAGCTGCAGTTTGTTTAATCAGGCAACACATGGCATCTGTGCAAGCTCTTTGATACTCCTGGTGAGGTACTGTTGGGGACTTTACAGTTGACGGAGGTGTCTGCTGAGGTACATCCCACAGGGGCTATTGTAGTCAATTGTAACGCTGATGAAGGATGACTGCAGAGCCACAATGACCTCCCCTTATCTAGATCTGACAGCCTTCATGATTAGGTGGGTATATGGTATGTTTCTATGAACACTACAGCCACATGTTTGTCCAATGCAGGATATCTATCACCTTGTGTCCCCAGGTCTCTCATTACATGTTAAGTACGTAATGGATTAACACCTATGTGGTAATTGGTGGGCACTTACTGTATATCCACGGGGGTTGACTATACAGTTTTCTGCAATTAGCTTGCAGACATGGCTATGGCACCAGTTGTCTGTTTCTATGTGGCCCTTTTGTGGGATGCTTGTGTCAGCTGGAGGGTCATATATGGTGAGCAGTTTGTAGTCCTCTGCAAACATGTTCAGACACAGTCCTTCCATGTTGGCCTGTACCTATGGGACATATATACCAGACGAGGGAGATCCCAGGACCAAGCCTTGTGGGATGCCAGTTATATCTGGTTTGTAGTCTGACATGGCTGCAGCATGTCTGACCATGTCTGTTCCGTCCTTGGTCTGGTTTGCAACCCCCTCTACTGATATAGGGGTTTATATTTAAGCTGGTGAGCATATCTATAATGAACACGTAGGGTATTGTATAGAAGCCTTTGCAAGGTCCAGCTACGCTGTGTGGACCACATTGCCCTCATCAATGACCTTAATGACTGTTTCAAATGAGTCAAACATGTTTAGGGGCAGGATCTGCACTTAAGAAAGCCACACTGGGTAGGGTCCGGTGTCAGTAGGTCCCCAATATCTTTATGTCTGCGGTACATGCTGATCCTTTTCATAGCTGTGCAGACCGAGCTTCTCAGGATTCTGGGGTGGTAGTTTTCAGTATCCATTCAGGCAACACCTTTGTTGAGAAGGACCACTGTTGTTGTACACTGCTCTTTGGGTACATATCCTGTGGTAAGGCTGACATTGAGCAGTAGTGTGATTTGGCATTCCATTCGTCTTGGAGTCCATGTTGGACTCAGCCCAGGACAACATCTCATACCATTGCTGCTGTGTGTTTTGCTTTGTAGATGCTGGTTGTTACCTCAGCATCTGGAATGTCAGGGGGCCAGCAGTCTGCTGGGATAGATATTTTGTATTCTAGGGGGGGGGGGGTGGTTGCACTGCACCTGTCAGGATGTATGTTGGCAATATGTGTGTGTGTTTGGTATGTTGTTTGTGATATTTGTGTGATTCAGAGCATATCTGTGAATTCCCAACACGGTTCCTACCATCAGTTGTGAAAGCCTTGGGATTATCCTTGGTGTCCTGTACAATCTGTATCTTCATAGGTTCATACTAGGCTATCCACACTAGGGCATTTGTTAGCCTAGCCAGAGTGTGTGTGGCTTTCGCCACCCCTTGCTATGTGAATATTATGGCCATTTATGATTTGCTTTGCTGTGCCTCTGTCTGGACGTGACACAGTGAAGACCCCCAGTGTAACTCTACGATCATCCATCCACTTGGCAAGATTCCTGTTGAAGAGTGTCAGTGAGGGGCTCTGCCTAACATGGAGTGGGATTCTGTTCCAGGGTGTGGGGAGCCTCTGGGTTATGTATCTGTCCCTCCAGCACATCCTATTTCATTATGTATTGAGGTTGACATCTCTCACTCTCACAGCTCCGATGGCTTTGAGTTTTCTGGGGTGGAGCATGTCCATTACTCCTGTGTTGGACATGGCCTTGTACAACAGGCATGCAATGCCTCTGTGTAGGCAGTATGTGACTGCATTCAGCTGGGGTGTCTACAGCCAGGCAGCATACGACATATATCTGAGACCCTTTATCCTCTTGGTGAGGTACCTTTGAGGTCTTTCTAACTGCTACAGGTGTCAGGTAAGGTACATCCCATATGAGGCATTGTACTAGATTATGGGTGTGATAAGAGAACAGTATAGGGGCACAATGACCTCTGTTGACGTAGATGTGAATCCTTTCATGATACGGTGTCCAATGTAGACAGTCTTCCTAGCCACATTGGCAATGCGAGTGTCACATAACAGGTTACTGTCCATTTGTGTCCCTAGGTCCCTGATTACTCCTTCCATACATAATAATTTACCACCTATGTGGTAATTTGTGAGTACCTTGTTTGGTATTTGGTGGGACATTTATACTGTCCAGTGTCTTCAGGACGGCTGGGTGGGGTTCCTGTGTGTGAGAGTGTGGTCTGTAGCATGCTACAGACTGTACGGCAGTCTTGCCTATGGTTAGTTGCACATGGGTGTACTCCAATGCCTTGTGCATTGTCAGTTACCTGGACGTATGGGTGTCTGTGCTGAATATGGATACTCACCCTCCTTTTATGTTTTGTTCCAGGTTTTGGGGCCATGACGCATGATATGTGGTATAACCTGGTAGTGCTGGTGTGCTGTCAGGAGGCTTGCAGCAGGTTTCTGTCACTGCACAGACATCGATGTTCTCCATACTGGGGATGGCCTCGGGAGCATGCATATTGGGGTTTACACATCTGGCATTGGTCAGCATTACCCTTATGTTTCTTTCCACTTATGTTTTGTAGGGTGGTGGGTTAGTCTTTTCAGCCTTGCCTACGAAAGGCTCTATGGAGGTGGCAAAAGCCTTATCCAATATCCAGACGCCTAGGGTAACAGGTGCAAGCCATCCCTGGAACAGCTGCGTGGCTTGTCAAGCATGACATCCCAAGCAGACAGACATTGGATCCCCTTGGAATGACACCAGTGCCACTTGTTATAACTGATCATTCCATGTTTGTACTGTGGCATCATTCTTGGTGAGGGTAGGATGCTGCAAACGGTCAGTGTCATACCGGCCTGGACTACATAATCAGAGAGCTCATCTATCTCTCTTTTCATGTAGTCCGGGGAGGTACATCTCAGGTCATTCACACCAGCATGGCCTATGACTGCATCATATTTCTACTTGCTTTGGGGTGACCTGCATGCTTGTGTTATGTGGCGGATTGTGGCAACCTACAGGCAGCTTACTGTACCCTTTCCCTTGTTCAGTCTGGTGTGCGGGACAGCAGTGTGTCTCACTATGGAGTCACCTATTACAAATGTATCAGGCATGTTGTTTCTCCTTCTGCCCTGTGACTGTTTGGCACACCAGCTTTGTGTACTATGTGTTGCATGTGCTATGTTTGGAGGTTGTTTGATTGGGTGTCTGCTTTGGAGGCCTCTGTTGGTGTGGTGTGTTTGTAATTCGAATTCGGGAATGTTTTTCTGTGTTTATGTCTTTGGTTTGCAGTTGTGATAGGTCTATGTGGGACTGGGTTTGTGGTGTGTGTGGTTAACTTCTCCTCCTGACTAGTTTTGGGTGTACTGAGTTGAGGGAGCTCAGCCTCCAGTTTGGATAGATGGTTGCATCTCTCACATATATTTGTATTTCTTGGGGAGTTGGGGTTGTCTGTGGACTTGGGGCAGGTGTAACATTGCCTCAAGATTCACAGATTCAACTTGTTGTGGCTGGCCTTAGTGGATTGTATGTGTGGACATATTTTATTGCCATACTACTGATCAGTGATTACTTCATTATGTTTGCTCTATCATGTAGTAGCTTCCTCATTCTCTTGCATGGTTTGGTTATGGCTGGTGTCCACCATGCCAGATGCCTGTATGGCATTGTGTCTTGTTTTAATTTAGGATTGCATAATCCAAGCATTCCTGGCAGTGTTCATGGAATGGCTGTATTACAGGTTCTGAGGTGTGGCCCATATTTTGCACCTGCACAGGACCTTTAATGGATTCCACATCAGTTTGGAGGAGTGCAAATATTGCTTTACACATGTTTTTCACTGTGGTTTTCTGGCCAGGGACTGTGGTCAGGATTTGTATATCCAGTGTGATTACTCTATGGTCTGGTTTTACCAGTGAGCAATACACTTCTCGTCTTGCCATCCAGTACCCATGTTGCTGATTATCACATCCAGTATGCTTACCCTCTTGTGGGAGTGGTACGTTGTTCCTGGGCATTTTGGTTTATGGATTCTATGAACTTTTGTCCTACAGTGTTGGGGCTAGTATAATGCTCCCAGTCTATGTCTGGGTATTTTCAGTCACCCAATATAATGTGGTTTGGAGGACTTGATATATTCATGTATTCCAGCATAGGCCAGGTGCAGTTCCTGGTGTTGGGACAGTAGTCTGTAGCAGGCTATAAACTGGGGGGCAGTTTTAGCCACTGTTACTTGACCATGGCTAGTCCATGCTGCTTCTTGTTATGGTAACAACATGGGGGTGTGGTTATCCTTGACAGTTATTTCTAGTCACCCTCCTTTTGTAGCTTGTTCCATGTTTTGAGGCTGTACAGCACAGTATGAGGTGTAACCTGGTAGTGTTAGGGTGCTGTTGTGAACCTTGACCCAGTTTTCTGTTACAGCACAAATATCAACATTCTCCATACTGGGTGAGTTTAGACTGCATGCATCTTGCTGTTTCGACTTCTGGCATTGGATAGCATTACATCTAGGTTCTTATCTCTTCTGATACCTATGGAGGTAGGTTTGTGTTTTGAGCCTTACCTATTCAGGGCACGCTGTGGGTAACAACAGCCTTTGCCAGTATCCATATGGCCTGCACTGATAGGTGCACACCAGTCCTAGCAGTTGGAGCATCATGTCATGCTCAGCATGTCATCCCAGGCTGGCACACATTGGATCCCCTTTGACTAACTGCGATACTTCAGCCAATTATTGCACTTAATCATTTCATTGTCATATTGTGGCATGATGCTTGGTGAGGGTAGGATGTTAGTCACGGTCCTCAGGTGTGCATATAGTACATGGTGTTACATTACTTAACACATGGCATTCATGCCTCAGGTGGTGCTGCAGGGCTGCCTCTGTCGGATGCACATATTACACTCCCTGTACATGTTTGTGAGCAGGTCATGTCATTTTAGGCATCCCTGTTATTATTTGAGTGAGTCAGTGGGGGTATCATTCCCAGGGTTCCTACTGAGCCAGTGTATGTGCTATGCATTGCCTCTTTGCCAAGGCCAGGGCATACTGGGCACGCCTTCTGCCTACTGGGGCAGGCTCAGGTTGTTCCTCCTCCGAGACACGCTCTGCCTGTGATGGCCTTGGCAATGGTGGGGGGCTGTTTGGCCCAGCCCTATGCTGGTCCTGCTGCAGCTGTTTTCACAAGATCATATTATGTAGCATAGCACATACCATAACAATTTGGGTACATGTAGTTGATGTGTACTGCAAGGCTCCACCAGATGTGTCCAGACACCGGAACCGTGACTTGAGCAGGCCAAACACATGCTCTATTACATTACGTGTTTGTGCGTGTGCCTCATTATGGCGTTCCTGTTCAGGTGTGTGTGCGTTTCTGATGGGTGTCATCAGCCACGGCTCCAGTGCATAACCTGCATCCCCCACTAGGTGTCCGTGTGGGATGTCCCCACTGGCAAATGTCTGGTACAGCTGGGTCAAATGCCAGATGTGGGAATCATGGTAGCTCCCAGGGCAGCCAGCACACACATTTCATTTTTATGCCCTGGGCATCACACATGACCTGGCAGTTGATGGAGGGGAAGCCCTTGCGGTTAATGTAGGCCCTACCCCGATCACCGGCTGGTGCTTTGATGCGTATGTGCGTGCAGTCTATTGCACCCACTACCTCAGGGTATTCCGCTATTGCTGGCCAATACCTCACGGGCATTGGGGAAATATACATAATCACCGACATGTGCTGACATGGCATCCAGGAACTGGTGCAGTACCCTGGAGGCTGATGCCTGTGATATCCCCATCATATCACCAGTTGGTCTCTGTAAGGTACTTGTTGCTAGTATTCTTAGGCCAACACATACCTTGGTTTCCACTGGGATGGCTTCCCCTCTGTTGGTTCTGTGTGTGAGGCGTGGCCTGCACAGCTCCACTATTTGCTGCAGGAGGTCTCTGTCCACTCTATAGTGCTCTACTATCTCCAGCTCATGTAACCCGTGGTAGGTGACCCTGGGCCTGTACACTCTTCTCCGACTCCTCACTGTGGGTTGTCTGGCACCATCTGCATTGTCACCACCCTCAGCAAGTCGCCTATGTCTCATTATGACAGCTATGGCAGCCCCTAACATTTCTGCTCTGAGTTCAGCTTTTTCAGTTTTCACTTCTAATAGCTTACTCCTGTCTTGCAGTGTCTCTTGAGAGAAACATCTTGCACTGCTGTTTGCAGAGTTTAAAGTGTTGGGCTGAGCTACTATTCTGCCTGTCTAATTGCCTGCTTCTAATTGTTTTCACCTGCTAGCTCCAGCAGTATTCCCTGCTAGCTTCCTACTAATTCTGTTGCTTCCTTTTTCCTTTCTGTTTCCTCAGGGGGGAGCAGCGTGTATACTAGCAGAAACACGCTCACAGTGGCTTACACGCGCGCACACACATGCTTACACGGTTCAGAATCTGCTTATTCGGGTTAAAAAGCGCGCACACCAGTGCAAACCATGTTACAAGTCTGCCAACAGGCTCCTACATGCTCAGTCTGCCCTACACATGCGCACACCCGCGCAAACAGTGTTAAACATCTGCCAACACGCTCCAACCTGCTCAGTCTGCCTTACACGCGCGCATACTGTCTTACTCGCGCTTCATGGTGCACACACGTGCGCATGCACGCCCAGCAAGAAACTTTGGTGTAGGCAACAGTGTACACCTTCCATTTCTTGACTTTCCCATGCTTATGTTGTGTCACTCCTCTTTCCATGATATGTGTCTGACATCTGTCATGTAACTCTGACCTCCAATGAACTGCATTTCTTTCTGCCATTCCCCCCTGTGATGTCACCTATCTCCTACTCTGTTCCTCCTCCTTATGTAACTCTTACACTACTCAGAATGTGCTTATTTGCTATGTGACAGTGGAATTCAGTATCCTAACACTCATTTGCATCAGATTGCCTACTAATGCTTAGTTACATGTCTTAGACTCAGCTTCCCACCTTAGCAACCACTACACGGTGGCCATGTTGTTTTTGTTCTGCTGGTCCCTGCATTGTAAACCCATGTATTGCATAAAACCCACATCTGTGGGTTTATAACCTCCATTTTTATGTTTTATACAGCGCACCCTGTTTGCGCTGGGTTTAAACATCGGGGATCGGCGAAAAAAAAAAATTATATTTTTATTACTTTTGCATCAGGTTACCTTGCCAATGGCCACATATTTGGCCATTGGCATGCTGCCTGACACGTATGCACCCTTTATTTGGAGCTGACATGACTCCATTGTGGTTTTTGCAGAAACGTACTCAGTTGTCAACTGAGTACATTTCTGCAGCTAAAATGGCTCTTACACGGGCTGTTTTGGGCTTCCTGGATCACTAATCAACCTCATTTGCATGCTATTCGGCTGCAAGTGAGGTGATTAGCTTATCCACGCCCACTCCGTGTAAGAGACGTTTTTGCTGGTCTCTTACACAGACTTTGGGCTGTTCCTGGATCGCGAAGGCTGCATGGAGTCTTACACTACTCTTAGACTCCGTGCAAGCCTTCGTGAATCCTGCCCCAAATGTAAACTTGACCTGCCACTGGCCAGATGCATTTTCTTTGAATGTGGGTTTAATTGCTGTTTCAGTGCATGTGAGTTTCAAAGGTAGAGAAGTTTTAATGCTAAGTCTGTTTTCATTGTAAGACTATTGCTTTAAGTTTAGCAAATGTCTATCAGTGTTTGTGCTATAAAATAGGAGGT
Source organism: Protopterus annectens (assembly GCF_019279795.1). Lineage (NCBI taxonomy): Eukaryota > Metazoa > Chordata > Ceratodontiformes > Protopteridae > Protopterus > Protopterus annectens. The sequence goes on along the minus strand of NC_056729.1, from coordinate 1,858,007,057 downwards.
TACTAAGCTATTAGCCCTGAGGCCCTAAATTTTGAAATAAAAGTTGAAAATTAAAACCAAGTATCTGTAATCATTGTAGAAGTAATGCATAAAACAGTATGCACACACAGAGTTTTGAACAGTGTTTATGGCAACTAGGGAGAAATAGCCAAGTAATGGGATACTGGAATGGCTGCGTGTGTGTGTGTTGGGGGGGGGAGGTTGAAGGGGGTGGGGTTGGGGGCAGTGCTTTGAAGGGGGTGGGGTTGGGGCTGTGCTTTGAAGGGGTTGGGGTTGGGGCGGTGCTCCAAGTTTGCACCCCCCTGCAAAAAATCCTCCACTTATAAATAAAGTTATATATGCATATATTAATATAAGCATATTAAATACAACATACAGAATTATATATAGGTATGTACCTAACCAGGCACTTGAAACACCTTGAGAGACCACAGAGGTTCCTCACAAGAATACAGGCAGTAAAATCCTATTCAGATGTCTCAGGCCCTATCCCTGTATTCTGCCTTTTACAGACTGCTGCTCTGTGATCTGTGCTTAGCCTACAAGACATCCTCTGAACCCACACTGATGGATTTGTTGCTCATCCACAAATCAGACAGCATCAGAAATACCCATTCTAAGGACCAATACTTAAGTCTGTGACACAAACAGGACATGCTGGAGGCACAGGTATGTGCCTCTAAGATTACCCCATCTTTGGTACACACATCCCATCCACAAATCAGACAGGATCAGAAATACCCATTCTAAGAACCTATACTTAGTCTGTGACACAAACAGGACATGCTGGAGGCACAGGATGTGCCTCAAAGACTACCCCATCTTTGGTACAGACATCCCATCCACAAATCAGACAGCATCAGAAATACCAATTCTAAGGACCTATACTTAGTCTACAACAAAAACAGGACATGCTGGAGGCACAGGTATGCGTCTCTAAGATTACCCCATTTTTGGTACACACATCCCATCCACATACAACAAAACTCATCCCTAACCATATTCAACCATAACTTAGACCAATGGATGGGAAGCTGCAAATGTATCCCTGGTCTGCCATGTATGTCCATAATGGTCAAGGACAGCCTGTGAATGCTTGATGTGTACAACCCTATATAGTTGTTGTATCTTTCGGCTTTTCCCGGGTAGGGGTCGCCACAGCGGAACTCCAGTCTGCTAATGATTGGCAGTAGATTTTTACGTACCAAGTTGCCAGCTCTGACGCACAACCTTCAACGAAGGTACGCCCATTCACGCATGTCTCCACACAGAATACGCTTTAGCTGAGAATCGAACAGGTCAACGTCATACTGTGAGGCGACAATGCTACCGCAGCACCACCACAACCCTATATAATAATGTAAAATTTATTGGGGTTTAGACATATCAGCAATATTTTCATAAATCTGGGACAAGCTTGGTGTTACGGTCCATATGCAACAACTTTTGCATTGTCTCTAATATGTTTGACCGCATTGACAGAGCAGATCTGCACTGTAGGTCCTACTGTGGTTTTTAAGGTCCCCTTTTTTAAAATATTTATGCTTAACAAAACTATTAAATGATATTTTATTTGTAGCTTCACCCCATTGCTTTCTGCTGTCAAGCTATGTTGGTCTACTGCATTAATAATCTGCTTTAAGTGTGGGTGGAACATTAAGCAGGCACATCTGTGCATTAGAAAGTAAGACTATTACAGGCTGTGCCTTAGCTGTTAGAATACGTAGTAAATCACACTCTTTACACTCATAATCAAATAATGTACAGCGAATACCATTCCATGTTGTTGGAACACAATTTGGTCTACAAATTAATACATGCACTGTAGTCTGTGAGGGATGTTTTTTTACCCCTCTGCATTTTCTTTGTTTATGCTGTTGAATAAACAAATTACTGTGTGTTTTTTTTTTTTTTTAGTAAATCTGTGTAAGAATACATTTTTTATATTTTCTGTAGTGTAGCAAGTTGTTGTGTGAGCTCACTTACTGTATGTTGTAAAAGCTGTCAAAAACATTTATTTGGCTGCACATGCTCCGGCTTTAATATATTTTTTTTCTTAAAATTGTTAAGGCTAAAGGAGTAGATGTGGGCAGCTTAAGGCTCTTATCGACTGCATTTTTCCCTTCTCTTTTTGTATATCTTTTTCTTTGTTTTTTCCAAAGGCAAATCAAGTCTGCTAGAGCCTTTGCCATCTCATTTGAATTTACTTCATGCAGAAATTCTAAAGGCTCAGAAGGGGTTGGGGAAGAAACTTTACTCAATACTCTAGCAAGAGGATCCCACTGACCCCATGGTCCAGTCACAGGTCCTGCAGGAATTTTCTGCCTCATACTCTTTTTTGCTAACATTTCTCTTTAAAGAAAACTACATTGGTGATTGTGCCATCTTCTCTAGATAACCTCAGAATCCCATCCTCGTCGCCAATTTGTTACGGTCCATTATTATAATTCGGTGGTTAATACAGCTGAGAAGTGGTGACACAAGACACCAAGGCACAAGCTTAAACAGTTTATTACCATAATCAACAAATTAAATCAAAAATAAAGATGTCTGTACTTACAAGCATTGAAGGAATTATCAAGCCCACTGATAGGGGAACTCTAATCTATACAGTGCAGCTATCTGTTTAGTCAAACTTGCAGGCACCGATACATAGTCTAAGCTAAACGTTCGTGTTGATCAAAGCAATTCAGTCAAATCAAATCCAGAAGATGAGTTCCATTAAGACAGGGCTGACACTGGCAAAATAGCTGTATGCTCAGTTCAGGCTAGTGCAAAGAACAATCAACTCTAGATGGTGAGAGTTCCATCCTATTATCAGCCTTTGTGCTTTTTATAGGTTTGAGCAGGCCATAGGGTCAACAGGTTTGGCTGATGACATCCAGATCATAAGTTTAATCATAAACTGATGGAATATTTTAGAAAATTACAAATAATTTCCTAAATTGTAAACAAGTCCTGTAATGTCTGGTTTTATGCATTACTTCCTCTTGTAAGAGAACAGTTATCCCTTAGCTAACTGCAGACTTGTGATAGTTCCTCTTATTTGACTCTGTAAGCTGATAACCATTTTTTCAGGTTAATCAAAGTTCAATGCACTAAAGTTCAGTAAGCAAGGTTTGCACTTAAAGCACGTGTCTAGCATATTTTACAAAAAAGCTACATGCAAGATGCAGTCCCTTAATATAACTGTTGTCATTTCACTGTACGCAGGAGTGAGGTGGTCGAGGCACCTAATAATTTGGGCAAGCTGTGTGGGCCCATCACACTTGGCTAAGCTTAAAATGGTTTTTAAGCTGATAGCCCAGTAATTACCAAAGACCTTATACATATATGCATACATGGTTTGACAATTGCTGGTCATTACTAATTTACTTAAAACAAACAAAAAAAAACTATAGACCATAAATGAAAGTTATGTACTTAATACTAGAGCAATGTTGCACTCTACCATCAATCCCAACTGTTGGGTACACTGTATTTGAAGTAGGCAGCATTCAGACCTTTGGATCCAAGACTCGGGCTTCTCCCCTCTACCCAAAATCCTCCTCTGCCCTAACAGCTCCTGAGGTCGACTTAGGCCCTACTTTTGTCACCCTAACAAAAAAAAGATCAATCAAACACCAACTAAGACAAGGCTCTAGCCAGGTCCAGAATGGTCAGAGAACCCAAGCTGATAATTTGGCAGGGGAATGGATTGAAGGAAAGTTGAGATAGATAGATGAAAGACAAAGCCCAGGACCTAGACTGCAAGTTCAGCTTGTACTGGGAAACATGCGCATTGTGGACAAAGTGGCCACAGCACAATTATCATCAATAGGAATTTTAGAAAAGAAAGCTTTGGAAGTCGTGACTACCCCTGTAGAGTTGACTTTAGGTTTGTGAGAGAGACAATTGCCTTTATAAACTGGATATGGTGACCTTGGAAGCACTATCTTCCCAATTTAGCTTTAGAAAAGAAAAGAAAAAGTTGGTTGGCATAAAGCAAATCCAATTATAGTAGTAATAACATACAGTAAGTGTAAAGTAAATTCCCCTCATTTTGAAAATTAGTCAAGACCAATAAGTTACTAGCTTAATTCAAGGCAGAGTCAAACAACCTTGAGGAGAAAATTAAGACAGGTCCAAAGACAAACCCTACCTCTGTGAAACACCACATATAGAGGTTTACATGACATGGTCTGAAAATCTGAGGTAAATACCACCATAAATGATGTTTTCCAAGAAAGAAATATGAGTTCTACTGTAGCCACATGTTCAATGGGGACTTAGGTAAGGCCTCAAATAAAATGAAAGTTATGTACTTACCATAATGATAGATCTGTGTTTTCTGTCTCCTTCTGGTTCAACCTGTGGGACTTCAGATCAGACACCTGCCAATTCTACTTTAGCCCACTGGGCTCTGCCACCCTTACCCATAAAACCCACTCCTCACTCTAATTCCAGTTTGAATTTGCCTCACGAAAACCTTTCCAAAACATACAATTCTGGAAATGTACACTAAAAAATAGATTCTAAAAACCAAGAAGGATGCAGGACTCCAGAAACAGGAAACAAATGCCCTCCAATGTGCATTCATCTCAGGGGGTAAGACTTACTGTCAACAAAAGGTGGGGGTAGGAGGATGGGAAGGCTGAACCAGACGGTGACAGACAAAGCGGATCTATCATTATGGCAAGTACATGACTTTTGTATCCGATGTCTGCTCCATCTGGCTTCAAACTTTGGGACAGACTCCCCAGCCATGAAAAATTCCTTCGCAAGAACTAAGAAATGATATTCCTCAACACAGTGCAGCCAAAGGAAGCCCTGGATCTAGCATAAATATCCACCTTATAATGCAACAAAAGTGTGTGATGACCCAGCCAAGCGGCAGCTGCACAAACTTCATCCACTGATACTCTAGAAAACAAAGCTGTAGAAGTAGCCATAGCCCTGGTAGAATGACCCCTAGGTTTGCGTGCATCCTGCCTATCAAAGAACATGCAAACAAAATACAATCTAACAGTCACATGGAGAAACTCACTTTAGACAAAGTTGATGACCCATCCTGGATTTTGAAAAGGAGATGAAAAACTGAGTGGGTTTTCTGAAAGCTTTGGTACGATCCAAATAAAATCTCAATTGCCTATGTACATCCAAACAATACAAAATGTATTTTCCTTTACTGGAGAAATTGGGAAAAACACAGGAAGATAAATACAACTGTTAAGGTTATTCTCAGAAGCTGCCTTTGGCATACAAAGATTAGTATGAAGAGAAACCATCTTTATGCAGCACCAAATAAGGAGGTGAAGGACCAGGAGCTTGCAGCACCAAATAAGGAGGTGAAGGATCAGGGGCTTGCAGCACCAAATAAGGAGGTGAAGGATCAGGGGCTTGCAGCACCAAATAAGGAGGTGAAGGACCAGGAGCTTGCAGCACCAAATAAGGAGGTGAAGGATCAGGAGCTTGCAGCACCAAATAGGGAGGTGAAGGATCAGGAGCTTGCAGCACCAAATAAGGATGTGAAGGACCAGGAGCTTGCAGCACCAAATAAGGAGGTGAAGGACCAGGAGCTTGCAGCACCAAATAAGGAAGTTAAGGACCAGGAGCTTGCAACACCAAATAAGGAGGTGAAGGACCAGGAGCTTGCTGCACCAAATAAGGAGGTGAAGGACCAGGAGCTTGCAGCACCAAATAAGGAGGTGAAGGACCAGGAGCTTGCAGCACCAAATAAGGAAGTTAAGGACCAGGAGCTTGCAACACCAAATAAGGAGGTGAAGGACCAGGAGCTTGCTGCACCAAATAAGGAGGTGAAGGACCAGGAGCTTGCAGCAACAAATAAGGAGGTGAAGGACCAGGAGCTTGCAGGACCAAATAAGGAGGTGAAGGATCAGGAGCTTGCAGCACCAAATAAGGAGGTAAAGGATCAGGAGCTTGCAGCACCAAATAATGAGGTGAAGGACCAGGAGCTTGCAGCACCAAATAAGGAGGTGAAGGACCAGGAGCTTGCAGCACCAAATAAGGAGGTGAAGGACCAGGAGCTTGCAGCACCAAATAGGCAGGTGAAGGATCAGGAGCTTGCAGCACCAAATAAGGAGGTGAAGGATCAGGAGCTTGCAACACCAAATAAGGAGGGAAGGATCAGGAGCTTGCATCACCAAATAAGGAGGTGAAGGATCAGGAGATTGCAGCACCAAATAAGGAGGTGAAGGACCAGGAGCTTGCAGGACCAAATAAGGAGGTGAAGGATCAGGAGCTTGCAGCACCAAATAAGGAGGTGAAGGACCAGGAGCTTGCAGCACCTAATAAGGAGGTGAAAGAACAGGGGCTTGCAGCACCAAATAAGGAGGTGAAGGATCAGGAGCTTGCAGCACCAAATAAGGAGGTGAAGGATCAGGAGCTTGCAGCACCAAATAAGGAGGTGAAGGATCAGGAGCTTGCAGCACCAAATAAGGAGGTGAAGGATCAGGAGCTTGCAGCACCAAATAAGGAGGTGAAGGATCAGGAGCTTGCAGCACCAAATAAGGAGGTGAAGGACAGGGAGCTTGTAGTACCAAATAAGGAGGTGAATGATCAGGAGCTTGCAGCACCAAATAAGGAGGTGAAGGATCAGGAGCTTGCAGCATCAAATAAGGAGGTGAAGGACCAGGAGCTTGCAACTCCGAAACCCTCCTTGCAGAAGTAAATGCTAACGAAAAATGTTTTCCAAGATAAAAGCTTTAGGTCAGAAGTAGCTGAAGATTGAAATGGAGGGCCTGTAACAACTTGCAAAATAAACAGTAAAGCCAAAGAAGGGACCGAATTCCGTACTAGAGGATTTAGCAAAAAAGGCACCCTTGAGGAACACTTTGGAAATCTTGAAGGAGGCCACAGGCACATCATCCTATGACACATCAGCCAATATGACAATTAGAAATAGCCACCAATTGCACTTTAATCATAGAAAAACTGAAATCTGACTAAAATAATTCAGCGAGAAAATCTAAGATTTTATAGGCACAGAGACAGGATCCAGCCTTCTAGATTCTGTCCACATAACAGACCTCCTCCATTTACTGGAATACACCTTCCTAGTAGCTTGCTTTTGAGATAATATATGACCAGCAGCCTGTGAATGCTTGGGATTTCTGGCAATCATGGGAACTGGAGGAACCTTGTGTTTAACTTGAGGGACTGAAGACTGGGGAAATCCAGATCTGCTGGATGAGAAATGAGATCCAGAATGGGATCCAACACACAAAGGGAGTACTTCAGAAATGGCCACAGGAAGGGAAACCACACCTGACAAGGCCAAATGTGGGTATGAGGATCACTGTAGCTCTGCAATGGCCTGCTTTCTAAAGAAACCATCATCAAGGAAACTGAGGGATAAGCGTAAAGAAGCCCCAGGTGCCAATCAAGCAATAGAACATCCCTGGGGGATTGTCTCAGGGGGAACAATGGCATAATAACTGCTGCACTTGGTGTTGGATGGGAAGACAAACAAGCTGCAATATGGAGTGTCACAATGCCAAAAAATCTAGGTTGTTGCTTTTGGATTTAAGCACCACTCATGAGGCAAAAGAACTCTTCCACTGAGGCTGTCAGCCAGAATGTTGGATTTCCCCAGATGTGCACTGCCATCAGAAAATGCTGAGAAGATATCACCCACTGCCAAACCTCATGGCCTCCTCACAAACAGGATAAGAATAAGTCCCCCATTTATTGAAATACCAGATAACAGTTATATCATTTGTCAGTATTGCAATCATACTTCTAGGAAGGGCATCCTGAAAAGCCTGCAAGACAAGAAGGACCACTCTAATCTCCAGAATACTGATGTGGATATGGGCCTCTGCAGATGACCCAGACTCTTAAACCATCTTCCCTTTGAAGTGTCCCACCCCAGTTGGGAGGCATCCATAGTGACATGTACCAAGGGAGACTGCAACCACTAATAAATTTGGTCGTGATATAACTTTCTTAATCATAAGAGAAAATCCAAAGGATGAGTAAAGAAGGACTACCAAATTGCTAGAGTCCATTGCACAGCCCTCATGTGATATCTGGCAAAAGGAACCAACCCTATACACTCTACCATATGACCCAGAAATTTCAAAAATGGATGCGCAAGAGGCTACAAAGTTCCAAGCACTACTAAGGTCTGAGTCTGAAGGCTGAGAACTCTGGAAATTGGAAGCCTGGTGATTTGGTTGATAATGTCCAAGTGACACCCTATGAATTCTAAAATTTTTACAGGCTGGAGGATCAATTCTGGATAACTGATTATGATGCCAAAACTGTCACAGTGCTGGAGCGCTGGAGGTTGTGATCAATGACGCTCTTGTGGGGGGCAGTAAGGAGCTATTCATCCAGATATGGAAAGACTTGGAATCTCTGCAGCTGAAGCCAGGCTGCGACCACTGCCAAGCACTTGGTGAACATCTGAGGGGCTGTGGTGAGACCAAACAGTAGGGGTCTGAACTAAATGATTGGCCCCTAGCTGGAAATGAAGAAACCTCTTGGAACGCCTTGTCTGTCTTGATGACGGCAGACGTCCTTGAGGTCTGTCGAACACATTCAATCATACTTCCTCAGAAGAGGTATGATAAACTGCACAGTGACCATACAGAAGTTGGTCTATTTGATGAACTTATTTAGTTTGCTTAAAACCAAAAGTGGTCTGAGATCCTTTTTTTTTTTGGGGGGGGGGGGGACAAAAAGAACCTGAAATAGACCCCAGATCCTTTTTGGTCTGGTGGGGCCTCCTGAATGACTTGATTTACAAGCAGCTTGTATATCTTTACAGCTGCATATCATCTTTGATGAGATAAAACATCAGGGAGACGTTTTTGGTGAAAATTTGGAACTTCTAAAAATGGAATGCAGTAATCTCTGGGTATGGCGCTCAGCACCCATGTGTCTGAGGTGATGGCCTCCCAAGCTTTTGGGTGGACAGCCAGATGACCACCAAATGCTTCCAGAGAAGAGCAGTTGGGCAACCCTTCAGGGCCCCTGAAAAGGTCTGCCACAGAAAGCAACACAGAACCCTTGATTCTGAGGACCACCCCTGCCCAGCGGGTGGCATCCATTAGGATATCCCTTGTCCTTAGGAGAAACCCTCTGATGGAGTGTTCTGGGAAGAATGCTGTGACTTTCTGAAAAAGAGATGCTTACCTCCTAATTATTCAAAAAGGTCTGCTGGGGATAGTAAAGTGAGCTCCGACAGAGGACAGTGTCTTCTTGTCCTGTTCACTCCTTGTCAGAGTATCTTTAATTTGGCCAAAACAAGGAGAACCCATCAAAAGGGGCATTCACAAAGGACACCTTGAAATAGTTCACAAAGTTATACAAATGCATCCAAGTGCGGTGCTGCTAAGACAGCCACCTGAGCCATTTGATATAAGCCTCACAGAAGCACTGACGATGGAATTCAGGGTAGACAACTAGTAGAGTTCTTGACACTTCAGACACTAAACCTTGAAGTCTACTCAAGTGTGAAAGGTTATTAAGAGCTCTCAGTGCAAAAGTTGCTTAGGCATAGGAGTGCTTCCCTAAATGATCCAACACCAGAGACTCCCTGTTCTGGGGTGAACAGAAGAGATCTCCTCAGAAACCTTCTCCATGGTGGCTGCCACCGCCACCACCACCACATCAACACCAGACCATTACTCCAATGCGGCCTGTCCAAGGAGGGAGCAAGAAACTTATCCAGATTTTACAGACATTCTCCACTGTGTTAGATTCCTTCCCCATCCCCTGGGACACCAGGTCCATAAGGGCATCCAGAGGGGGAACCACCCAAGGCATGGACAGGCCAACACTGAAAGCCTCCAGAAATACTGACTCCTCCGCAGAAGATGTTTTGGTGGTAAAGCCTACTCACCAGTGAAGTAATTCCAATAAGTCATTGAAGGAGGCATCATCCCGCAAAGACTTAGTGGATCCATATTCATCCTCAAGGGCAATATCCTTGCTGATAGACTCTTCCACGCGAGTCGAGATGCTTCCTATTATACTGCCTCTATCCTGAAACCTCCCATTCCAACAAGGTTGGGGAGGTGGGGAGTGCCGCCCCAGGGGCAGACTGGAGGCTCACCAACATAAGCTGTTCAGGAGCAGACTGATGACTGGTTGCATACACTGTTGGAAAGGAGGAAGAGACACTGGCCAGGGAAGGTTCTCTCTACAATGTCAAAGGCTGAGGCAGAAACTGGCCTCTTGAGTCCTAGGGTCTCAGAACCTGAAGGTACCAGAAAAGAGCTGGGTTAGTCTAGTGGTGTATTGCACTGAACTGTAGTTCAGAGGTTCCTGGGTTCAATACTTGACAGGGGTATATTTTTGGGGGAGGGGGTTGGCATAATGGTTAAGGTGTTCACCTTACAGACACAATGTACAGGGTTCAATTCTTACATGGGGCAATTGGATAGGCTTAAAAAATGGCCCACAGGGGCAGTTAACCTAGTACTAGTCTATGAATCTATGACTATACTGGAACTAAGAAAGCCATACCTAGCCCTGATGCTGAGATCAGTGCCGAGCTGTCCAAGCCAAAGCCCTGAGTGGAAGCAACAATCCTAAAGCAGCCACTGACCCTGACCTGGAAAATCCTGCTTTGATGCCATGGCTATGAAGTCCCAATGGCCTTAAAATGGTCAAGGCAACCAAGGAAAAGGTCAAAGCCAAAGACAGTCAAGGTGTCTGATCCAACCCAGAGGGTGGAAATTCAGCTAGCCCAGAAGACCTGTGATCTGAAGAGGTTGAGGGAGAAAGCCAAAAGGATGGAGCTGATGGTTCAAGTACCAGACCCAGACCTGAAGGGTTAAGCCCTAATTGTATCTGTGTCTGCAAAAAGGACCTCATCAGTTACTTCAATTTGGAAGTTTTAATTCTGCCCATGAACCTCAATGACCAGATGGATGATGCCACCTTTGGGGGTCTTGGAAGATCTTTTGGAAAAAGAACCCCCCCCAATATGTCGGATCCAAGCCAGAGAAACTTGGAACTTCGATGGGGGCAGGGAAGACTCCAGCGATTGCTTCAGTTGCGGGGGGGCTGTTCTACTTGAAAGGGACCTTTTGAGATAGAGCCTTGCTAGTCATTGGTGCTGATGGAGATTGGTTCAGAGACATCAGGGCCGATAACTGTGCCAGTGCAGCCAAGAGACCCAAAGGTCTGAGCACCTCTGGGTTTGATGAGCCAGAGGTGGCAAGATCAGAAGCAGAAGATGAAGAGGGTATCTTGTGATTCCCTTTGAAAGGTCTGAAGTCCCTCTGTTGAGACTTCTCAGATACAGTCTTCATAGCCAAGGGAAAAGCTACCCCAGAACCAGAAGGGGGACCAGAGGGCAGAAGCCTTTTGAGGAGTAACTTGGGCCTATGCTCAATAGCTCTGGTTACAAATCCCTCATAAATGGAGCATCCTGAATCCTTTTGCACAGCTCCGAAATAGTAAGTGCACTTAAGCTGTGCATCCTGGGAAAATAACTTGTGCCCGCATAGTGTTGCCACCCCTCCATTTTTCTCCCGGAGTGTCCGGAAATCAGTAGGGCACTCTGGTTCTCGCTCTGAGACTCTGGAAATTCAAAGAACGTCGTCAGCGCGTCTATGCTAACGAAAAAAAATGACATTGCCGTCTCGGTTGACTGGCTGCTTGCTGCATCAGGAGGCTCACACAGCAAGCAGCCAATCAACACTTAGATTTGCTAGTCAATGCCTGCAAAAAGCCAGCAAAAATTAAGGCATAAAAAGCGGTGCTCTCAGCTATGTGTTGCCTTTTTCTAAAAGGTGAGGTACTTAAGGTCTGAAATTTCTTTGCTTTTTGCTGGTTCGGATTGGACAGCTGTTCGGGATGTCTTCGGTGGATTGCCTGGTGTGGTCTTCTTGTGGCTGTGTCCTTGTCTGCTGTCTTGTTTTGCTGCTGGAGCCGGGACACTCGGGAGCCCTGCTGCTTGCTTGCTTGCTGGAGCCTGGAAGGGAAGAGTAGTGCTGTGGACCGGGTGATGGTGTGTTTTTCCCCTGCCTGCTGCTTGCTTGCTGTGCCTTTGCAACTCATGTTAGTTGCCTGTCCTGTTCTGACTGAGAGATTGTTTAAGGAGCCCTGCTGCTGCGTTTCTGGAGGCAAGTGGAATTTTAATATGGATGGATTGAAAGATGTAGATTTTCAAAGCTTTGTGGCAAGGGGAATGAGATACTGCCAGCACAGCTACTAGTGAATTTTGTAAATATTAAACATATTAATCCACTAGCTGTGCTGGCGCTATCTCATTTATTGATAGTGACAACAAATGATTTATATAAGATGTGTGTAACTGTATCTAGATGTTCAACATGTTGTGGTGATTATTAACTAGAACAATTTCTAGTTTGTAATCACCACATCTATCTTTAATCTGTAGTTTCTAGGATACTGTCTGCAGACTGAGGTATATAGCAAGGGTTGGTTTGGCTGTTTTTACTGCAGTTATTGTAATTTTTTATTTTTCATGTGGGTGCACTTTGATTTATTATTTTTCAAGTGGGTGCACTTTGATTTATTATTTTTCATGTGGGTGTACTTTACTTTTCATGCGGGTGCACTTTGATTTATTATTTTTCATGTGGGTGCACTTTGGTTTATTATTTTTCATGTGGGTGCACTTTGATGGTACAGTGAAAGTATACTTACTATGCGAGTTATATAGGGGTTCTTGCTATGATTCTAGAACTATCATTTCTCTAATTTGTCATCACTGCTATGTTTACCTTGAGATGCATTTTCTAGGGTATACCAAGGCTTACTTTGGCTGTTTTTACTGCAATGTTTTAAATCTTTCATGTGATTTTGTACTTTGTTACAGTGAATATATGACTACATGATTTGTATAAGATGCTTGGACTGTAGAACTCTCTTTTCTAGTCTGTCATCACCGTGATGTTTACCTTGACCTGTGTTTTTCTTTCTAGGGTGTCTATGTCTAGGGTGTACTGTCTTCAGTATACAGCAAGGCTTAATGTAGCTTTTTGTCTAGCTTGTCATCACTGTTTACCTTCATCTGTGTTTTCTAGGGTATACCGTCTATACCAAGGCTTAGTTTGGCTGCTTTTACTGCAACATTATTTTAAATCTTTCATGTGGTTTTGTACTTTGATGTTACAGTGAATATATGATACATGATTTGTATAAGATGCTTGGACTGTAGCACTGTCTTTTCTAGTCTGTCATCACCATGATGTTTACCTTGACCTGTTTTTCTTTCTAGGTGTATTGTCTTGAGTATATAGCAAGGCTTACTGTAGCTGTTTTTCTTTGGGACTGTCAATGTGAAATATTTCATGTGGTTTTGAGCTTGTTACAGTGAATATATACTGGATAGGGTGGCTACGGTGGTGCAGTGGTTAGCATTGCTGCCTCACAACAAGAGGTTTTCCGGTTCGATCCTCGGCCGGGGTGCCTTCTGTGTGGAGTCTGCATGTCCTCCCTGTAGTCGTGTGGGTTTCCTCCGGGTGCTCCGGTTTCCTCCCACATCCCAAAGACATGCTGTAGGTGGATTGGCCCTAGGTGTGAGTGTGTGCATGTGTGTGCCTTCTGTGGAAGGTTGGGCAGGGGGCTGGCAACTCGACACTGTAAAACTCCACTGCCAATCATGAGCAGACAAGGTGATCCGCTGTGGCGACCCCTAACTGGGAAAAGCCGAAAGAAGAAGACAGTGAATATATACTGGATATTTTCTTAAATATGTTTAAACATTTCGTTGTGGTGTAGATATTTAAGTTTTGAGACCACTTGCATATTTATTTAGTGACACTGTGGGCCACTCTACCTTGCCATTGGTCAAACTACCAATGTTTAATATTACTATTGCACAGTAAGACTGAACACACTTTGTTAGGTCCTTAAAGTTGCTGATAAGGAGTAGGTGGCAATGATTACCTTGTAGTCTGGGGAAAAGGGGGACATAGTTAGTAAACTTGTGCCAGCCTTTCCCGTGTGTGTATAAATCAGACCTCAGTGTGTCTCAACTGCTTGAGTGGGAGCTCAAAGCACTGGCTGGACAAATAGGGTGCTGGTGGTCTTCACTTGGCCACTATGCTCAACTCTATAGCTGTGCCAGTGGGAGGTGGTGGCGGGGATCTGGAGTGGAAAAAGGGGGAGAAACCAGCCCCAAGTTGACTGGTCTCTGAGCTGTTAAGAGAAATTGCACTTAATGTGGAATACTGTGGGGCTACGCAATTCGTCTTTATCATGTCAGCCCATACGGTCTATTTTATCGTTACGCAAGGTATTACTGTTGCAGACGGAGGGTATTATGATTGCTGAGCTAAATATTTCATCTTTATCATCGTGTCAGCCCACATTGTCTGTTTTGTCTCTACACAAGTTATTACGGTTGTAGCCAGAGGGTATGATTGCTGAGCTACCATGTATTTGGTCTTTATCTTGTCAGTCCACAGTATGCCTGAACTTTCTTGCTGTGTTCAGACTCAGCTGGATAACTTTTGCATTGGGTTCTACATAACAATAGAGGGTCTTAACTTGGTGCATTGCTGTAGTGTCTGACCCATGTGTTTTACACACAGCTGAATGCCTTCTGTACATATTCTGCTGTCACACCAGGTTCATGTGTAACAGCTGCAGAATGTCCCTCAGACAGGAGTTGCTTCTGCCTTTCATTGCTTGACCTTCACTGTTAATTTTTCATGTGGAGTTTTTTTTCCTTATACAACGTGGTATTACTAGGGTGTAAAAATCTGGAGATTCACATATGAATGTGATCAACTTTGGCTAGTGGCTACTGACTGACACAGGCCCCACCAGGCACTGGTGTTGGTCACAAGTGTTTTGATTTTGTATTAATAGCTGTTTCAGTTTATTGTAGTGTTGTTGAGCAAGGATCCTGTACGAATCATGTTCAAGAAAAGGTCAATGGATCATCAAGAACAGGCTGAAAGCGTGTCTCCTAAGAAGTTTTTCTGCAGTTATAATAAGGTGTGGGAGCAAAGCTACTCATGGGTGCGACCTGTTCCAAATGCAGATGCCATGGCAAAGTGCACATCCTGTGGAACAATTTTCACTGTAAAATGGGATGGGGAAAAGGCACTGAAAAGCCATCAGAAGTCAGACAAACATCAGCAAAGCCTTCAGCTCCAGAGGCAGAACCTTGTAATGACAAAGTTTATTCAGCCAGGTAGTGCAACCAGTGAAGCTTCCAAAGTGACTGCAGCTGAAGTAACAGCAGTCTATCATGGAGTGAAACATGGTCACATATGTATCCATGGACTGTGGAGGTAAGCTGGCACTGACAGTTTTCCATGCTTCTACTTTGGCTTCAAAAGTCAGCTGTGGGAAGGCAAAATCTGAGAGTATTGTCATGAATGTACTTGCACCTCATTCAGAGGAGTTCCTTCTGCAGGAACTTGGAAATTCCTATTTATCAGTGGGATCAGATGCATCCAATAAAGGGAACAGAAACATTTTCCTATTTCTCAGTGGGATCAGATGCATCCAATAAAGGGAACAGAAAAATGTTCCCTTTGGTTATTCAGTACTTTACTCACACCCATGGCACACCACAGAAACTCCTTGATTTCTACGAGGATCATAGCGAAAGTTCTGAATGTATCTTTACAAGAACAAAGGACATCCTTGTGCATAAAGAACTCAAAGTACAAAACATTGCTAGCTATGCTGCAGATAATGCCTCAGTCAATTATGGAAAGCACAGGTCTGTTTTTAAAAGTTTGAAATCTGAGGTGCCTCACATCATTGCAGCAAATTATGCCACATAATACATAACTGTGCCAAGCATGCAAACAAGTCCCTTGCAAAGTTTGATGTGGAGACTCTGGTTTTTAAAGTACATAGTGAGTTTTCAACATCTGCTAAAAAATGGCACTATTGAAAGACTTCTATTCTTTCCTAGACCGGGACTTTAAGGAAATCATGCAGCATGTTATAACAAGGTGGCTGTCTTTGTTCCCAGCTGTGGCGAGGCTGGTAGAATGCTGGCCTGCTATTAAAAGTTATTTTATTAGTCAAGGGCCTGAGGACCGTCATCCCCTTATCTGGAAATTTGTGGAGGCCGATGAGGATGGCATCAGTGGGGATGTCTCGGAGGCAGAGTGCTACATATATGTCATGCACTACATCCTGCAGGTATTCCACAAGTCTATAGCAAAACTTGAAAGTAACACTCTCTCTGCTCCCGAGTTGTACACCGTGATGAAAAGTCTTAAAGATGAGTTGCAGAGAAGGTTAGATGACCAGTTCTTTGGTGCTAAAGTTTCATCTGCCTCATAGAAAGTACAGTTGTGTACCTACCATAAATGTAGATGTTCGAGTGTATTCACTGTTGCAGTCATTACAATTGGTTTATCCTGTTGGCAGGCTACCCGCAGTCGGCCTGAATTCCAAAGTCTTGGTCTGGCGTCAGTTGCTGTCGCCTCCTCCCTGATGACAGTGCGCCAGGGGTATAAAAGATGCAGCCAATGCCATTTTCTTCAGTTTTTCTTGCCCCAGATGTCAGGTGCCCCCAAAAGGGTAGGCTGAATTATGCCAATAAGCATGCATGCACTAAAGTAAACTTTTCCTTCATCTACAAGCAAATACACCACTTAGGTTGTATAGAATAGAGAAGTACAGATAAGTCCCAGCAAAGGAAAGGGGGATGGTGGGTGGGTAACCTGGACTGCAACAGTGAATACACTCGAACATCTAAATTTATGGTAGGTACACAAATGTACTATGTTCATCATGTTTCACTGTTGCAGTCATTACAATTGGGTTGAATCCCAAAGCTAAGGTTGGGAGGCTGGGGCTAAATAGGATTAGGAGAGGCTATGATGCCCTGCAGAACTGCAGTGGCAAAGCCTGCCCTGGATTTAGAGAAGAGAGGTAAGTGATAGTCCTTTGTAAAAGTGTGCACTGAGCTCCAAGTTGCAGCCTCTAAGATGTCTTTGGTTGGTACTCCTCTGAGGAAGGCTGCTGAAGTGGCTGCTGCTCTGGTTGAATGGGGCCTAATGCACATAGCACTGATTTGCCATGCTGTGAATAGCAGAAATGAATGCAGTGGCCAATCCACTTTGAAATAGTCTGCTTTGAGATAGCCTTTCCTTGTGATTCTGCAGCATATGCCACTAGAAGTTGTTTAGTCTTTCTAAAAGCTTTGGTTCTGTGCAAGGAGAAGTGTAGCTGCCTGTGAATGTCCAAATAATGCAGAAGTCTCTCACCCTTATTCTGTGGATTTGGATAAAAGGTAGGCAAATGAATTGTTTGCTTAAGGGCCACACTGGACACTACCTTAGGCATAAATGTCGGGTTTGTCCTCGGAGAAACCCTGTCAGGATGGAAAATG
Organism: Protopterus annectens; assembly: GCF_019279795.1. Lineage (NCBI taxonomy): Eukaryota > Metazoa > Chordata > Ceratodontiformes > Protopteridae > Protopterus > Protopterus annectens. Next base: position 1,857,989,761 of record NC_056729.1, on the reverse strand, counting down.
ATAAAAGGTTCCACAGCCATGAGTGCCTGTAACTCTGAGACTCATCTTGCAGAGGTTATTGCTAGGAGCAGAGCTGTTTTCCAGGATAAGAATTTTATATCAGCTGTAGAGGCTGGCTCAAAAGGAGGCAGTGTGAGTTTTTCCAAGACATAACTGAGGTGCCATGCAGGTACTGATGCTCTCCTTGGAGGTCTTATGTTTTTGACCCCTCTGAGGCACTGCCTTAGTAATGGATGAGAAAAAAATAGGTGGTTCTGTACTGTAATAAGCTGAAATGGCAGAGGCATGAATCTTAATTGATGAAAAGGATAGGCCTTTGTCCAGCATCTCAGTTAAGTATTGCAAAATCTGAGGAATATTTGGTGCAATTGTGTCAATTCCTTGTGCCTGGTTTCAAGCACAGAATCTCTTCCATTTTTCTGCATAGGATTTTCTGGTGCTAGGTCTCCTGGCCTCCAAAATAACATCCATCACCGCTTTAGAGAGAGGTGTGTTTTAAATGGCTACATTATCCGCCATGCTGACAGATTTAAGGTCCTGAGTTGGCTGTGCAGGATCGGACTGTTTTGTTGGGTCAATAAGTGAGTAATTTGAGGTAATGTCCAGGCTGGTCATTGAGACAAGTTCTTTAGGATTGGGTGCCAGTGCTGGCGGGGCCAGTCTGGGGCAATAAGTATCATTTTTGGCTTCTCTTGTCTGACCTTTAGGAGTACCTTGGGGAGGAGAGGCAGTGAAGGAAAGGCATATACTGTTAAGTTTTTCCAACTGAAAGACAGAGCATCCACTTTCCATGCTTGCTTGTGATAGGTCCTTGTGCAGAATCTCTGTAGTTGGCAGTTGTGAGGGGAGGCAAATAGGTCTATGTCCGGGCATCCCCAGTTCCTTGTTATCATGCTGAATACTTGTGGATCCAATTTCCACTCATGGGGATCCATGAGGTTTCTGCTTAGTTCGTCTGCCAGAGTATTTATCTTTCCAGGCAGGAATTGTGCTTGCAGATGTACTTGGTAAGTCAATGCTGTGTCCCACAAATTCATGGCTAGTCTGCAGAGGGGGTAGGAAAGTGCGCCTCCCTGCTTGTTTATGTACCACATGACTGTAGTATTGTCCGTCTTTATCAATAGTTGTCCTGGATGAAGTAGATCCTTGAAGGCTGTCAGGGCATTCTGAACAGCTAGCATCTCTTTTTGATTGATATGTGGATGCATTTGGCTTGTGGACCATGTGCCCTGAATACATCTTCCTGTGCCCTGAATACATCTTCCTGCCATATGGGTCCCCCAGGCATAATCTGATGTATTTGTTGGAATGTTGTACTTGTTCTTTTGTCTTTAGAGGTGCTTTAGTCTTTGCCTTTGAAGCTGAAGTCATTTTCACATATAACTGTGTAGGCCTGAAAACACCCTCAGAAGCCGATGCCTGCTCAGCGACTCTGGACCCATCTGAGGGAATATTTTCCGAAGGTCCAATACCTTGAGTTTCCAGCGGCTTAGTCAGCTCTGCGTGGGATTCGGAAGCGGCCTGTGGCTCCGAGGTAGCGGGCGTCAGGGGCTGCGAAGGTGCCTCACTGAGAACCGGTGAACTGGCCTAGCAGAAGCCTCGTCGTCTGTTTTGGACCTCGGATGACTGTCCTTTTCTTTGCGCTTTTTATACACTCCAGTAGTCGGCTGCTCAGACGGCATTATATAATTAAATCTTCTGCCAAAGTAATGAAATGCAAAATTGAACTGACGCTTAATAGTGCGTTGGTTAAATCTAGCACAAAACCGACAACTAGCAATGTCATGGTCAGGGCCTAAGCAAGGAATACAGTAAGAATAAAAATCCTTATGAAGTATTTGCTTCCCACAAGAAATGCAATTATTAACTTTTTCTGACATCAGTCTGGAGCAAGAAAAAAGTTTCCCCAGCAGGGTACTTAGCTTTAATGAAGACATTTGGATCTGAAATGCGAACCTGAAAATCTCAAGAGTCTGCCAACCGGCACTTGTGAACTGCTTTTGCTATGAGCACCGCGCGGCAAGAAAGACTGAAGAAAATGGCGTCAGCTGTATCTTTTATACCCCTGGCGCATTGACGTCAGGTAAGAGGTGACATCAACCGACGCCGGACCAGGACTTTGGAATTCAGGCCAACTGCGGGTAGCCTGCCAGCAGGATAACCCAATTGTAATGACTGCAACAGTGAAACATGATGAACATCTTTACTCCAGCTGTCGCACAGCAGGTCTGTAGGACCTTCTGTGATTTTTACAGTAAAGCACTTTGTTACCTACAGAAGTGGTTTGACTATGATAATAGTCCCTTTAAAGCTATGCAGGTCCTCAGTCTCCAACATCCTGTAACTTGGCCAGAACTGCGTACAGTTGCAGACCTCTTCAAATTGGATGTGGACATTGAAGCACTTTACTCAGACTACTGCCCTTTAACTGCTGCATTGCCAGCCCTGTTACAGATGACAGAGGCATCTGTAAGTGATCGCTGGGTAACTTTTTCTAGTAAAGCTCCAGACAGCAAGCCACTTTACAGACTGGTGCAGTTTGCCCTTTCAATCCCCCCCCCCCCCAGCAATAGCTTTGTGGAAAGGGTTATGAGTGTACTGATACAAGAAATAGAATGTTTGTGTCTCTTGTGAAGGCAGAGATGCAGGTCAAGCTAAACTTTAACATGAGTTGTTCGCAATTTTATTCATTTGTGAAAAATAACCAGCCATTACTTGAGGCTGCTAGATCAAATGCCAAATATAGCTTCAAGTATAAGCAATGATTTCTGGCAAAACTGTGAAGACACTTTAAACAGTTGCTTTTCTTTTTCATCCAGTGCTGTCATTTTTGATGTACTATTGTGTGTGGTGAACCCTTAATGTACTGCTTTGAATGAATTGGTGTTTTTAATATCTAAGTAATTATATTTCCATTTTAGTAATACCTACATGTGATATTAGACTTGTGCTGAAGGCTTAGTCTTCCCATGCTTGTTTGTGATGTACTGTTGCATGTAGTGAACCCTTGAATGAAGTATTGCTAAATAAAGTTTTTATTATTTACTTCTGACTCGTTGCACATTTTTCTACTTAGTGGTAACTGTATGTGATATTAAAGACTTGTGCTGAAGGGTGGTAGAATAAAGGGGCGTGGCTATTAAATGGGATGGGTGTGGTTTGATTGTGCATGGGGCGGGGCTTGTTTGTCAGGAAATGGCACAACAGAAAGGTGGCAATCCTATGCCTGCAGGACATGCAGTTTTTAAAAATTTTGTCTAAATCACAAAAAAAAATACCGAGACCAACAAACTGCAAACTACTACACACAACACAAACCACTAACTAAACCAAAGGGAAAAGACAATGAGGGAGTCCAAAGGGCAGAAAGTCCAAGGAGCAAGAATAAAAATATCTACCTAGCTACCTAATAACAACACAAAACTACAAAAAATACAAAGGAGACTAAGGGCATAGCAGAATCTCACCACTAGCACTATGCAAAGGTCCTGAAATCAGAACACACTGAGTGCAGCCAAGATCAAGCTACTCACCTAAATGGCAACAAATCAGATCTGGGGAGCAGGGAGTTATGAGTAAGGGAGGTAGAGCCAAGTGTGATAAAGACTTTAGAACTGGCTGGTGTCAAATCCGAATCAGCTCCAAAGTCCACAGGTTGAACCAGATTGAGCAGACAACATCGGATCACTAGATCTGGGTTGTCTTTTTGTCCTGTTCAACAACTGGGTTATTAAATCCAACCTCTGTGCTTTGAGCTTGGATTCCAGGCTCTTGACATCCCTCCTACCCATAATTCCCACTGGTCGCACGATCACCTCAGATAGTGTTTGCTTGCTTGTAGCCATAATATCTCCCAAACAACAAAAGACAGGCTTAACTAACCAACCCAGCTAAATCATGGAGATGTACAATAATGAAAGGCTGTCCAATAGACAAGGTCCTTGGTCAGGTCCAACCAATCAGCTGGGAGACCAAGAGTGACAACTTGTTATGAGGGATAGATGAAGGGATGCTGAACCCAACAAAACAAGACAACACTGATCTAACATTATGGTAAGTACATACAACATTCATATTCAGTATTGTCTTTTTCATCCAATTCAACAGCCGTGACAGATTCCAAAGCTACCCAAAACAGCTTGCCTCAAGGAAGAACATTTTGGGGTATGGTGGAACTCAAGTATGTATGAGATCTGCATTCTACATCCAACTTGTAATGTAACAAAGGTAGGAACTGTAGACCAAGAAACTACAGCACAAATTTCATCAATGGATACTCTAGCTAAAAGGAAATAGAAGTAGTCACTGCTCTCGATGAATGATCCTTTGATTTGCCAGGTAAAGTTAATCCCATTTTGTCATAAACATAAGTAATGCAGTCAGAAACCCAGCAGGACAAAGTTATTTAAGAGACTCCTTGTTCCGATTTAGCTCTGGAGGAGAGAAAAAAAGCTGGTCAGATTATTTCTCATACAGTGTAAATAAAATCTAAGTTGACAATGAATGTCCAGTAAATGCAATATACATTCCCCTTACAGAAATCTGAGGAGCACACTAACTAAGATTTGCTTCAGAGGCCACTTTTAGAAGGAAATGAGTATTCATTCATTCATTCACAAAGAAAACCTTCATGAAAGACAGGGTACAAGGGGTTTACAAGACAGTGCTTGTAATTCAGAAATCCACCTAGCAGACATGAATGCTACCATAAGGGCTGTTTCTAAGTAAGGAATTTTAGATGCAAAGATGAAAGCTTGAAAAGAGCCATACCTAGTCTGAGCCTGCAGCATGAAAGTAAGAGCCCTAGTCCAAGCATGCAGCATGAAAGTAAGAGCCCTAGTCCAAGCATGCAGCATGAAAGTAAGAGCCCTAGTCCAAGCATGCAGCATGAAAGTAATGTCCCAAAGAGCCCTAGTCCGAGCCTGCAGCATGAAAGTAAGAGCCCTAGTCCGAGCCTGCAGCATGAAAGTAATGTCCCAAAGAGCCCTAGTCCGAGCCTGCAGCATGAAAGTAATGTCCCAAAGAGCCCTAGTCCGAGCCTGCAGCATGAAAGTAATGTCCCAAAGAGCCCTAGTCCGAGCCTGCAGCATGAAAGTAAGAGCCCTAGTCCAAGCATGCAGCATGAAAGTAAGAGCCCTAGTCCGAGCCTGCAGCATGAAAGTAATGCCCCAAGGGGGAACTGGATCCCTGACTGGAGGTATCAAGAGAAAGGTTCCATTCAAAAAGGATTTGGAATTTTTTAAACAGGCAATGGATGTTTGATAGTGTCCCACAAGGAAACTGGAAATGGTTAAAAACAATGGACTTTGACAGCGATAAAACTAGCCCCTTTATAAAAATAACTTCATCAAGAAATCTTAAGGAAGGAAGAGGGGCTGAAATAGGAGACACCTCTGCAACAGGCTCATATAGCAAATCTTTGCTGTTTGCCAAGGTAAACCTTCCTGGTATTTGTTTTTTGCGGGGATGATAAAATCCGAATGAGTGGAGCAGCCAGCCGCTATTTCTGACCACCAATAAAATTGGAAAAAACATCTGGTCAATTTCAGGATCTACAAGTCTCAATGAGGCTGATCGGATGAGTGATGCAGAAGATCAAGGCATGGGTACAACACAAGGAGAAAAATTCAGATGAATCCAGGGAAGGGGGAACCAAACTTGCCAGGGTCAAAAAAGGACAAGGAGAATAGCTTTGGCTATGCACCTTCTGGCTTTCTGAACAGGTTTTGATACCAGAGGGAAGGAGGACATGCATAAAGGAGACTAGGGAGACCAATCGTGGACTACATCACCCTTGGGTAGGGTTGGCACATTTCCAAATACCAAACATGGGACAAGAAGCTTAAGATTTTGCAGTACAAGCCATACCCACAGCCAGTGCAAAGGCTAGAACTTCACTTTTATTATGGCAAAAAAGTTTATTCTTGTAGCATTTGAGCTACTTATGCTGTTTTATATAACATGTAGGTGTTTCAGATACAAAATCACCGTTTCATGCAACTATTAAAAAGAAAGGCATTTTTTTGCCCTAATCTCAGCACATTTGCCATTTTTATTTTTTTTCTGCCCAAAAAGGAACTGACCTGTGCAGAGAGGGACAGGTGGAACTCTATCCCTGGGTACAGTCCTTGTGGAGGAATCAGGGCAAAGTAACTGCAGCATTTGTTGTTTAGATAAGAAGCAAAAAGACTGCAGCAAGGTTTGCCCCAGGAACTGAAAATGAATGTCACTACTGAGTGACCCAGGGACCAATGCAGGGCAGGTGAATGGACCTGCTTAATTTGTCCTTCAGAACACTGGAAATCCCTAGGATGTGCACTGTGACTATAAAGAGTCAGGAAGCCATTGTCTACAGCCACACACTCATGGCTTCCCAGCACAGTGGATATGAACAAGTTCCACCCTGTTTGTTGATATACCAGACTACTTTCATGTTGCCCTTCTGGATGGAAATCACACCCTTGAGGATGGAGCCCTGAACTGCCTGCACCTCTAAGAGGACTGCCCTCATCTTCAAGACAACAATGTGAATACTAACATAAACAACCAAGAACCTTGAACTATATTCACCTCAAAATGCCCCCATCCCCAGAAGGGAAAAGACCATGGTTATGGTGGCTAGCAGGGATGGCAGGGTGAATGATCAACCCCATGACACTGTGTGAAGTCAATCACCAACTGATTTGTTTTCTGCATGTTGGCATGAGACGTACTGGTGCATGAATGGGGTGAGACATCAAGGACTACTGAACTAAACGTGTCCACTGGAAGACTCATGTAAAGTCTTCTCAAGAGTAAATGTGATCAAAACAGCCATTCATCCCTGAAGCCAAAGAATAAATCTTGCTGAAGGACTGGGGTAATGAGCATCTAAAGCCATGTGATGCAGAAATGGAACTCTGGATTGTGGGAATTTGACTATTCGAGTAGTCAAGTTCAGGTGGCATCCAATGATCTCTATATCTGTGTTGGAGTAAACTAGCTTTTGATACAATTGCTGGTAATCACCAAGTATGGCATGGATTGACTGCAAAAAAAAGCATTTGATAGTATCCCACATTAATGGATCAAAGACTGCTTAAAAATGTGTAAGATGCACTCGACACTGATCGACTACGTTACAGTGACCATGAAACAGTGGCAGACCACTTTATAATAAACCATGATAAAAGATAAATTAGTATCCCAGGGATAAAAATTCAAAGGAAGATATTAAAGGGTGACTCTGCCATCGCTGCTATTCTGCCTTGCCCTTAACCCATCACTCTCATAGTTGGTGACCAACTACCCCTCCCTCAATTGGGAAAACTACTCATGCACCAATATGCTGGCCCAGCACTTCCTGGAATTCATCAGTTCCAATGCCCTGGACCAGCTCATTCTTGCCCCCACTAGAGGAAGCACTATCCTTGACCTGGCTATTAATAACATGGGTAACCATTGCTCTACACCAACACTCAATTCCTCCCTGGTTAGATCCGACCACAAACTAATCACCATGGAAATCCACATCTCACCCACACCCCCCACAAAGGTAATCACCATGAAAAACTTCTCCAAAGCTAACTTTGGGCTTCTAAAAACAAAGGCGGCTAACTTCACAACACCCATGTCAATAGAAAATAAATGCATGACTGCCGAATCATACACCAATGCACTGTACAAACACGTACATAAATGCATGGAACTAGCCATACCCAACAGAACCAAGACATACTCCTCCAAAAAAAAAAAAGGAAGCCAATCTGGTGTTCCCCTGCCATTAATAAACTCTACAATAGAAAGAAGAAATTGTTGCAGGAAAAGGTGAAGTCCTAAGACTGGAAAAACTCCCTTATTAGCCTCAACAAAAAGTTGAGATCCCTCATCAAAACCTCTAAAGCCAGCTATGAAGGCAGAATTACAGCAGACACTAAAAACAACCACACCACCTTCTATAGTTATAGCAAGAATCTCCATGGCAATACTCAGGTTTGCTCTGAGTTACTGCACAATGGTACCTCCTATACTGAGCCAATAGATATTGCCAACATACTGGCCGACAGGTTCAGTGCCAACTTTACCCCTCTCTCCCCCCTAAAGGACCAATCACAATACCGGAGGAATGCCAGGAACCCAGCATTACTGTAGCACAGGTTAAAGTTGCATTGCCCAAGGCCATGAATACAGCTTCCATGGGACCCAGTATCCCAGGATGTTTTCTACATGAACTACAAAGTGAACTGGCACCACATCTGTGTGCGTTGTTCGATCACAGCCTCACTTCAGGCTTTGTCCCTACCGAAAGGCGCACTGCTACAGTCATCCCTCTCCATAAAGGGGGAGTGACTACAGACCCTGGGTATTATCATCCCATTTGCCTGATGAGTCTGATATGTAAGGCTATGGAGCTCATCATCATAGACCTAATTAACAAGGATATAGGGAATCTCCAAACTCTAGATCCCAGTCAGTTTGGTTTTGTGAAAGGTAGATCATGCCTGCTCAACCTGGTTGACTTCTTTGAGTCAGTCACCAGAGCTGTGGATGAGGGCAAGGCAGTTCATACAGCCTACTTCGATCTGGCCAAGATCTCTGATACCATTCCCCACTCAGGAATTATTGATAAACTCACCAATCTAGGCATCAACACCTATATTACTAGCTGGGTTGCAAATTGGCTCACAGATAGAACCCACAGTGTGAAAGTAGCAGACTCCAAGTCAGACTGCTGACCAGACACGAGTGGAGTCCCACTGGGATCGGTCCTGGGTCCTCTCCTGTTTGGTATCTACTTCTCAGATGTCCAGGCCAGCACAGAGGGACTCTAGTTGACCAAGTTCGCAGATGACTGCAAGCTGGGAGCCATTATTAACTCCCCAAGTGATGCAGACATCCTACAAAAAGTCCTCACTGAGACCAGTGACTGGTGTCGAAACCATAGCCTTAAACTTAATGCCAAACAATGCGTCGTCATCTCCTTTGGGAAAAATTCAGTTACCACTAATTACCACATGAATGGGAGCCCATTCAACACTGGAGGCATTATAAGAGATCTGGGGACACAGGTTGACATCAACCTCTCCTTCGACCACCACATTGCCACTGTGGTCAGAATATCCTTCTATGTGGCACATCGTATTATCAAGGGTTTTTCATCCAGGAAGAGGTCATCATTTCTCTCTACTCTTCCCTCATTAGACCAGTCAGAATATAATGCCCCATTTGGCATGTACATCACTAGACACCTGCAACAGCCAGAGAGGCCACAAAAGTACCTCACGAAGAGGGTCCTAGGCCTTAAACACATGTCCTACATGGACAGACTCAAAAAAACTCCAGCGATTCTCTCTCTTATATCGTCTACTAAGAGGCAATCTCTGGTTGACTTACACAGCCATGTCTCACCGACCTCTGCTAGAAATGCTACATCCAAAGAAATCCCAATCCCTCTGCACCACATGCTCCAGAGACTTCAACCTCATTACCACAATCAACAGAACATGCTGGAGGGACAGGTTCATAACCCAGAGACTGCCCATGCCCTGGAACAGACTTCCCATACATGTCATGCAGAGCACCTCACTGGCCCTCTTCAAAACAAATCTTGATGAGTGGATGGGAAATAGAAAGTTCAACCCAAGGATCACTCCAGTGGCTCTACTTGATAGAGGCACTGGGAACTAACGTTGGGTGGCACGATGCCAGGGTACTTCTATGGGCTAGGCTTGTAAAGGCTCCAGGGCCATTAGCCTAGTACATACCTATGAACCTATGAAGGTGACTACTTAACAGCTTAGGTCATGGCTATAATTTGGCTCCTAGAAAACAACAAAGTGTAAACACTTATCTTGATTTAAAAACTGCACAGCTCATCAGATGAGGAAATGAAAGTGCAACTGCAACTTGTCAAAACTTTTTCAGATATTATAAGAATGTTATTTGGTCTTGATAAATGAGCAAAAGCAACCTTTAAAGCAGGAAAACGGCAGCACCAAGGAAACACCAGTTTGGGACAAGAATGTGATACAAAAGAACTTGAGCAAGAGGGAGCGCATAAATATTTAGGAATTGATGAAGGATCAACAACAAAAGATAAATCTGAATAAAACTTAGTAAGGAATAATTCAGAAGACTTAAATCAATCCTAAAAACAGGGTTGACTTATAGGAACAAAATTCAAGCTATAAACCAATTTGCTCTTTCTGTCCTAACTTACAGTTCTGGAGTGATTGACAAGCCCCAAAACATCTTGGATAGATTAGACAGGAAAACAAGGATGCTTCGTGGTCACCAAATGGTTTATAAAAATCGGTGCATACCAAGATTATATATTCCCAACTCCAAAGGAGGGAGAGGCCTCCCTGAAACTGATTACATGTATAGATCTGCAAACATGGGACTGCACACACATTTCCTGACCTCACAAGACCCGAATGCAGTGAATGCTTTGAAACATGAGAAGAATTAATTTAAGATGATCTCTCTGCTTAATCTAGCAGAAGCACATCAGCGTCAAGCAGGAAGAGAAATCAAACCAGAAGTCAATAAAAATCAGGCAGCAACTGAATGTGCCAAAAAACAAAAGAACGAATATAAGGTGAAGGACCAAATGAGAAGGCAAGAAATGTGAAAAATGCATAAATATAGTTGCAAGTACAGAAAGCTTCTGAAAGAACCTCATTTATTCAGATTTATATTTTGTTGTTGATCCTTCATCAATTCCTATCAACAAAAGGAGGAAGCTACTACAAGATAGAGCAAAATCCTTAAAAGGGAAAACACCCTTGATCATTATAAGTAAAAAATTAAGATCTCTCATAAAATCATCCAAGGCAAATTTTGAGAGAAAAGTTGCCAAGGACTCAAAGGACAATCATAAGGCCTTCTTTAGCTATGTTAGAAACCTGGGAGGAAACTCCCAGATATGCTCATAATTGGTTCAAAATGATGTAAAAATTACTGAACCTACAGACATTGCCAACATACTGGCTGACAGGTTCAGTGCAAACCCCCCCCCCCCAAAAGGTGAGATATCTATACCAGAGAATTATAGCCCGCCAAACATCTCAAATGCTCAGGTGAGAACTGCTCTCTCCAAGGCAAAAAACACAGCATCCACGGGACCAGATGGTGTCCCCGGATGTGTGCTCCACGAACTCAATGAGGAATTAAACCCGCAGTTAGGGCCTCACCTCAGGATACGTGCCTAAGGAGTGGCGTATGGCAACTGTGGTCCCACTTCACAAAGGTGGTGCCTCCACCGACCCGGGAAATTACCGTCCCATCAGCTTGACAAGCTTGATCTGCAAAGCTATGGAGAGGATCATAATGGAACTCATAAATAAAGACATAGGAGACTTGCAGACTTTGGATCCAACCCAGTTTGCCTTTGTCAAGGGCAGATCATGCCTTTTAAACCTGGTGGACTTTTTCGAAACAGTCACCAAGGCCATTGATGAAGGAGAGGCAGTCCACACAGCCTACCTAGACCTGGCAAAGGCTTTCGACACAATACCCCACTCAGGTATCATTGAAAAACTCATTAGCTTAAATGTAAACCCATACGTCACAAGATGGGTTGCAAATTGGCTAAGTGACAGAACCCACAGGGTCAGAGTTGCTGGCGCCATGTCAGACTCAAAGCCTGTCACAAGTGGTGTCCCACAGGGCTCAGTCCTGGGCCCTCTCCTGTTCGGCATCTACTTTTCAGAAGTCCAAGCAAACACAGGAGGATTATGGCTGACAAAATTTGCAGATGACTGCAAACTGGGTGCCATAGTTGAGAACACATCTGACACAGATATCCTTCAGAAGGGACTTATAGAAACGGAAAACTGGTGCCAGAACCATGGCCTAAAGTTAAACACCAAAAAATGCATAGTCATACCCTTTGGGAAAAACAAGGTTACCCCTAGCTACCATATAGGTGGCAACCCCTTAAGCACAGAAGAGGTTATCAGGGATCTGGGTACCCAGGTTGACAGTAACCTTTCATTTGATACTCACGTTGCCAAAGTAGTTAGGAAGACCTTCTACATTGCCCACCTGATCATGAAGGGATTCGCATCTAGATCAAGGGAAGTCATCGTCCCCCTGTACTCATCACTCATCAGGCCAATGTTTGAGTACAATGCCCCATTCGGAATGTATCTGACAAGACACCTGCAGCAACTGGAAAGGCCCCAAAAGTTCCTCACCAAAAGGATAAAGGGTCTCAAAAATACGTCCTATGCCGCCCGACTGAAGGAACTTCAGCTCTACTCAGTCGCTTACCGTCTGCTCAGAGGTGACCTGTGCCTGACATACAAGGCCATGTCCAACCCAGAATTGATGAACATGCTTCACCTCAAAAAAATCTAGATCCCTCAGAACTACAAGGGCGGGAGACTTAAACCTTGACACGGTTATTAATAGGACATGCTGGAGGGACAGATTCATCACCCAGAGACTCCCTATGCTGTGGAACAAAATCCCGGTACATGTGAGGCAGAGCACCTCACTGGCTTTGTTCAAGAGAAATCTTGACCAATGGATGGGAGATCACAGATATACCCCAGGGATTATCTCTGTGTCTCTGCTTGACAGAGGCACAGCAAAATAATGGGCATAGTATCCTCCAAACTAAAGGGGTGGCGAAAGCCACAAAACTCTGGCTAGGCTACAAATGCCCTTGGGCAGATAGCCTAGTATGAACCTATGAACCTATGTACACTGAGCAGAGTGGAGGAGGGTGTTGACTACAACTCTGATCTGAGATATATAAGTATCCTGTTTTTTAGCTTATTTATACTGATTATTGTTTCTAGCAATTCATATATAGCACTTTTTATTGCCTGCTGCATAATTTTTACTGCATTTTATTGCTATCAACTAATCTGCATGGGTAACTAATTTGTTTGCACATAAAAGCATTCTGCAGAGTCTGTTTGCTCCTTCATCTATTTAAAACTTTAATTTTGTGGCTTTCTGTAGTGTTTGCTGCCTAAAGAGTGTAGGCTAATAGCTTTAGTATCCCCACCCTCCTTCCCTGTTGGTGTCTTGTTGTTATACTTGGTGGCTTTGCAGTTGCCCGCCCCTACTGTAAATTGTTGGGAGGGTGGCCTAATGGTTAAGGTGTTTGCCTTACAACCACAAGGTGCAGGGTTTGAGTCTCACAAGGGATAAGTGGCTAGGCTTAAAATGACTCGCAAGGGCAGTTAGCCTAGTACTAATCTATGAACCTATGATCTGGGACACTCCTCCCAGTCTAGTGTCATTAGCTCATTCTACCTAATACAGAGAGAACATCTGAGAAGGCCTTCAATTCCTCCTTTCCCCCTTTCAAAAAAAAATTGCCTGAATCTCCTTGTGTTCTGACTGCACTTCTCAAACATTTTGGAAATATAGAGTATATTTTAGAGCATTTATTATAACTGCATTTGCCTTAATAAGAAGTGGGATTGTCAGAGAGATAAAGAAAGTAGACAGGAGTATAAGGAGATGAGGTGCATGGCAAAGAGAGAGGTGGCGAAGGCTAAGGATAAGGCATATGAAGAGTTGTAGGAAAGGTGGGACACTAAGGATGGAGAAAAGTACCTGTACTGACTGGCTAGACAGAGGGACCAAGCTAGGAAAGATGTGCAGCAGGTAAAGGTGATAAAGGATAATGAGGGAAACATACTCACAAGCAAGGAGAGTGTGTTGAGGAGATGGAAAGAGTACTTTGAGGGGTTGATGAATGAAGAGAATGAGAGGGATAAAAGGTTGGATGATGTAGAGATAGTGAATCATGAAGTACAATGGATTAGCAAGGAGGAAGTTAGGATAGCTATGAAGAGGATGAAGACTGGAAAGGCTGTTGGCCCAGATGACATACCTGTGGAAGCATGGAGGTGTTTAGGTGAAATGGCAGTGGAGTTTTTAACCAGATTGTTTAATGAAATCTTGGAAAGTGAGAGGATGCCTGAGGAATGGAGAAAAAGTGTTTTGGTACCGATTTTTAAAAATAAGGGTGATGTGCAGAGCTGTAGTAACTACAGAGCGATTAAATTGATCAGTCATAGCATGAAGTTGTGGGAAAGAGTAGTGGAAGCAAGGTTAAGAAGGGACGTGATGATTAGTGATCAGCAGTATGGTTTCATGCCAGGAAAGAGCACTACAGATGCGATGTTTGCTCTGAGAGTGTTGATGGAAAAGTACAGAGAATGTCAGAAGGAGTTGCATTGTGTTTTTGTAGACTTAGAGAAAGCATATGACAGGGTGCCTAGAGAGGAGTTGTGGTATTGTATGAGGAAGTCAGGAGTGTCAGAGAAGTATGTAAGAGTGGTACAGGATATGTACGAGGATAGTGTGACAGCGGTGAGGTCTGCGGTGGGAGTGACAGATGCATTTAAGGTGGAGGTGGGGTCACATCAAGGATCAGCTCTGAGCCCTTTCTTATTTGCAATGGTGATGGACAGGTTGGCAGACGAGATCAGACAGGAGTCCCCGTGGACTATGATGTTTGCAGATGACATTGTGATTTGTAGTGAGAGAAGGGAACAGGTGGAGGAGACCCTGGAGAGATGGAGATATACTCTAGAGAAAAGAGGAATGACGGTCAGCAGGAATAAGACAAAATATATGTGTGTGAATGAGTGGGAGGATAGAGGAATGATGAGGATGCAGGGAGTAGAGGTGGCGAAGGTGAATGAGTTTAAATACTTGGGGTCAATAGTTCAGAATAACGGTGAGTGCGGAAGAGAGGTGAAGAAGAGAGTACAGCCGGGATGGAGTGGGTGGAGAAGAGTGTCAGGAGTGATTTGTGACAGACGAGTACCTGTAAGAGTGAAAGGGAAGGTCTACAAGAGGGTAGTGAGACCAGCTATGTTATATGGGTTGGAGACAGTGGCATTGACAAAAAAGGCAGGAGTTTGAGCTGGTGTGGCAGAATTAAAGATGTTAAGATTTGCACTGGGTGTGACAAGGGTGGAAAGGATTAGGAGTAAGTATATTAGAGGGTCAGCCCAGGTTGGAAGGTTTGGAGACAAAGCCAGAGAGGCATGATTACGTTGGTTTGGACATGTGCTGAGGAGGGATGCTGAGTATATTGGGAAAAAGATGCTAAGGATGAAGCTACCAGGTAACGGGAAAAGAGGAAGGCCTAAGATAAGGTTTATGGATGTGGTGAGAGAGGACATGCAGTTGGTTGATGTGACAGAGCAAGATGCAGAGGACAGGAAGAAATGGAAACAGGTGATCTGCTGTGGCGACCCCTAATGGGAACAGCCGAAAGAAGATGATGATGATGATTGCTACAACTCAAGTGCTCTAGGTTGCACTGCATCTGAATTGTTTGTGTGTTTTAGCTGCTTTTCTGTATATATAGACTTTTCTGTATATGTAGACTAGCTACTTATTCAGCTGTATTACTTCCTCTTAAATTGTTTTTCAGTTCTGCACTTGCCTTGCTTCATTTAAAAAGTTTTAAATTGCTAATTTTGTAGAGTTTTAATTGCATTTACTGTTTAGGACTACACACTCAAGTGTGTTAGCCTTTTCTGTGTTTATTTACTGTATTATTGCATTGTTTAGCCTGTTTTAACCAAAAAAAAAATACTATCTTGTTTGCTGGTTTCCCACCTTTCCTAGCCAGTCCAGATCTCAGGTTTTGCTTGTCTCAAGACTTTATCTTCTGTGTTCAGAGCTATCCAGACCTTGCTATGGTAGAGGGAAGTCCTACTGCTTACCAGTGGGAGTGGTGAGCATTGTACTGCCTATCTAACACTAGAGGAGTGGTTTCCATCTCTGAAACTGTAAATATATTAGCCTTTTTGGGCTGATTTCTAGCCCTTTCAACTTTCTGGCTTAAAAACGTGTGTGTTAGCACATTTTTCGCATCGTGCAGCACAGAGAGGCTACAGTTAAACTATTCCAGGTGCCAGAAAGTCTGCTCTTCAAATTTTCCCTTAGAAGTAGCTGGTTTCTCAGTAGTAGCACTAAAATCTGAACCCCTGTGACTAGCACTTGCTCTATAACCTGCTGGAAAGTTCTAGGAAGCCTGAAACTGATACAAGCACTCAACTCTCCTTGTCAATAAGGAGAAATTAATCATAGGCACTGTTGTTGTTGTATCTTTCGGCTTTTCCCGGTTAGGGGTCCCCACAGCGGAACTCCGGTCCGCTAATGATTGGCAGCAGATTTTTACGTACCGAGTTGCCAGCCCTGACGTACAACCTTCAACGAAGGTATGCCCATTCACACATGTCTCCACACAGAAGACGCTCTAGCTGAGAATCGAACAGGACAAAGTCTTACTGTGAGGCGACAACGCTACTGCAGCACTAAACAGCCTATAATTGCAAAGTACCTTGCAAAGGTAAGGGAAAACAGCTCTTATACTTTCCAAAAAAAGCACCTAAACAAGCATGTCCAAGGGTCAGCTTCTGGTGATTTCTCCTGTCCACCTGGTGAATCTGGGCATTCTGGGGCAATGCGGCAACTACCTCAAGTAGACAGACAACCCTCTCCTCCTACCAGCCAACACTACAACCTGCAAGAGATGCACTTACATAGCCAAACAGGAAGCAAAGCTCTCTCCAGCCAAGATTGTGCTAGACAGTCAAGAGGAGAAGGTTAACACCTGCACTACACCTCAAGCAACTCATAGCCCTTCAAAACCCACACCATCAACACCCACACATAGCAACACTAAACCCACATATGCGGAGACCCTTAACATTAACCTGCCCAAGCAACAAAGACCTCCGAAGCTGAAACACACACAAACACCAGTCACAACCAAAGTGACACATAGCTCACAACACCAGTGTGCCACCCAACAACAGCCCCTAAGGCAAGACAATGTATCTAACACTTTAGTCATAGGTGACTCTATAGTCAGGCACACTGATGTCCCACTCACCAGGCTGAACAAGGAGAAAATTACAGTCATCTGCCTGTTGGGTGCCAGGATCCGCCACATAACGCATGCACTCAAGTCACTCCACAACAAGTACAAATACAACTCTGTCATTGTCCATACTGGAGAGAATGACTTGAGATGTACCTCCCTGGACTACATGAAAAGAGACATGGAAGAGCTCTCGGATCATGTGGCCCAGGCAGGTATGACCCTAGTCTTGAGAAGCATTCTGCCTTCGCCCAGAATGATACCAAAGTATAAGGACAAAATGATTGACTTCAACAATTGGCTAAGCTTCTGGTGTCATTCAAAGGGGATCCAGTATCTGTCTGCCTGGGAAGACATGATCGACAAACCACGATGCTTTGCCAGAGATGGTCTGCACCTGTCACCCCTGGGATTCAGGTTACTGGCTAAAGCTCTTGCCACCCCTATAGTGCCTTTTTTAGGCACGGTTCAAAGGACAAAACCACCACTGTAACAGATACAAGCATGCAAAATCTGAAGCTGATGCTACTCGATGCTAGAAGTCTAAACCTCAAAATGCACTCTCTCCAGGCACTCCTAAAAATGGAGAACATCGATATCTGTGCAGTAACTGAGACTTGGTTCAAGGCTCCAGAGAGCGCCCCTGCAATACCAGGCTACAACTCTTACCACACTTTCCGGCCACAAAACCAAGACCGAAACACTAAAGGTAGAGGAGTGTCCATATTCACCAAGGATATTCACACCTCCAGGCTAGCTGCCCAATGCAATGCATCTGAAATTCTCCAGGTGCAACTAACACTAGGTAAGACTGTAATCCAAATTGTAGCTTGCCACAGATCCCCCACCATGCCCCAAGATTCTCACTACACCTTTCTAAACATACTGGAAAATATTAAGATACAACCAAACACCCTAATACTGGGTGATTTCAACTACCCTGCCATTAACTGGGAAAACTACTCTGGTACCAACTCCTTTTCCCAACGGTTCTTGCAATTAATAAATTCCAATGCCCTGGATAAACTAATCCATTGTCCCACCAGGGGCTCCAATATCCTAGACCTGATCATTGCCAACATGGGAGATAGATGCTCCACACCAGTGGTCACCCCCTCATTGGTCAGGTCTGACCATAAGCAAATCACCCTTGACATCCACATCCCACCCCCATCCCCCCAGTAGGGAAACCTCCTTAAAAAACATCTCCAAAGCCAACTTCATGCTACTGAAGTCAGAAGTGACAAACTTCATGACACCCATGCAGACAGGATCTGAAAGTTCGACTGCATAATCTTACACTAAGGAAAGTACAGTTTTGTACCTACCATAAATGTAGATGTTCGAGTGTTGACACTGCTGCAGTCATCACACTTGGGGTTATCCTGCCGTCAGGTGGTCCCACGGTTGGCCGGAATCCCAAAGTCCTGGTCCGGCGTCAGTTGCCGTCGCTTACTCCATGACGTCAGTGCGCCAGGAGTATAAAAGAGGCAGCTGATGCCATTTTCTTCAGTTTTTCTTGCCCCAGATGTCAGGTGCCCCCAAATAGGAAGGCAATAAATAATCCTATGCAAAAACACATCATAGGTGAAGCAATAGAACAAGTTGTAAGCAAATACATCATATAGGAATACAAGTAATGGAGGTGCCAGTAAAAACCCTGTTTTGAAGAGGGGAATGGTGGGTGGGTAATTTGGACTGCAGCAGTGTCAACACTCGAACATCTACATTTATGGTAGGTACAAAACTGTACTATGTTCATCGTGTTACACTGCTGCAGTCATCACACTTGGGTTGAATCCCAAAGCTATGTGTGGGTGGCTGGTACTAAATAGGGTTAGGCGAAGTTAGGATGCCCTGCAGGACTGCAGTAGCGAAACCAGCTCTGTTTTTTGAGTATAATGGTAGGTGGTAGTGCCTGGTAAAGGTGTGCACTGAAGTCCAAGTAGCTGCCTCTAAAATGTCCTTAGTTGGGATCCCCCTGAGAAAAGCTATTGAGGCTGCAGTAGCCCTGGTGGAGTGGGACCTGACATTCACAGGCACTGCCTTGCCATGGTGAGTGTAGCAAAAGCGTATACAATGTGCTATCCATTTGGAGATGGTCTGTTTTGAAATAGTTTTTCTTTGTGAACCTGCAGCATAGAATACAAAGAGTTGGTCTGTTTTTTCTGTAGGTCTTTGTCTTGTCCATATAGTAACGTAGCTGCCTATGAATGTCCCCAGAGTGAAGGAGTCTTTCTCCTTTATTCTGGGGGTTTGGATAAAAGGTGGGTAAATGAATGGTCTGATTCAGGGCCACACTGGATACTACCTTGGGCATAAAGAGACTCTGTCCTGATGGAAAATGAGGAAGGGTTCCACTGCCATAAGGGCCTGTAGCTCTGAGACCCTGCGTGCTGAGGTGATAGCCAGTAGGAGGGCTGTTTTCCACGACAAGTATTGTAGATCTGCTGAGAAGGATGGTTCGAAAGGTGGCAGTGTTAATTTTTCTAAAACAAAGTTGAGGTCCCAAGTTGGAGTAGGAGGTCTTCTGGGCGGTCTTATATTCTTAGCCTCTCTGAGGAACTGTCTCAATAAAGGATGTGAGAAAATGGGAGGATCCGTATTATATTGAGGTGAAATGGCTGAAGCATGGATCTTAATGGATGAGAAGGAAAGGCCCTTGTGTAACATCTCAGTTAAGTACTCCAGAATCCGTGGTATGTTTTGTATCCAAGGATTTTGGCTTTTAGCCTGGTTCCATGTACAAAATCTTTTCCATTTGTCTGAATAAGTTTTTCTGGTGCTGGGTCTCCTGGCCTCCAAAATGACATTCAGAACCTCCTTTGAGAGGAGTGTTGATTGGTAGTTCAAAGTATTCACTATGCAGCCAAATTTAAAGTCCTGAGCTGACTGTGAAGGATCTGAGAGTTTTGCTGAGTCAGTAACTGTGGGAATTGAGGTAAGATCCATGGAGGGCCATGGGCCATGTTCCTTAGTAGAGGGTGCCAGTGCTGGCGCGGCCAGTCCGGAGCAATGAGGATCATCTGTGGTCTCTCTGATCTGACTTTCAGTAACACCCTGGTCAGAAGAGGTAGTGGTGGGAAGGCATAGACTGTCAGTTTTTTCCAGCTGAATGATAGGGCGTCCACTTTCCAGGCTAGTGAATGGTACATCCTTGTGCAAAATTTTTGTATCTGGTAATTGTGGGGGGAGGCAAATAGATCTATGTCTGGGCGTCCCCAATTCTGAGTTATCATTGAAAATACTTGAGGGGCTAGTCTCCACTCGTGAGGATCTGCAATACTTCTGCTTAATTTGTCTGCCAAAATGTTTTCCTTTCCTGGCAGGAATTGTGCTTGTAGTTGTACTTGGTAAGTCAATGCTGTATTCCACAAGTTTACTGCCTGCCTGCATAAGGGGTAGGAATGAGTTCCTCCCTGCTTGTTTATGTACCACATAACTGTGGTGCTGTCTGTCCTTATTAGTAGTTGTCCTGGGTGCAAGAGGTCCTTGAAAGCTGTCAGGGCATTTTGTACAGCTAACATCTCCTTTTGGTTGATGTGTACGTGCATTTGATTTGTAGGCCATTTGCCCTGAATGCACTGTTCTGCCATGTGTGCTCCCCAGGTGTAGTCTGAAGAATCCGTTGTTATTGTCTGGCTTGCTGGAGGTAAGACAAAAGGGAGATCTTTGTTTCGGTGACATGCTTGAGCCCACCATAGAAACTCTTTTTGAAGGCAGGGAATGAGAGTTATGGTTGTTTCCAGGCTGTGACTGTGTTGCGTCCATACACTCTTCAGGTACCACTGTAATTTCCTCATATGCAGCTTTGCATATGGGATTAGCTGAATACAGGATGCCATGAACCACAATGCCTGCAGGATTTTCCTTGCAGTGAGCTGGGTTAAGGTTGCCAGTTTGTTGAAGTATTGAGTCAGTTGTTTTTGTTTGTCTGGCATGAGGTAAGCCATCTGGGTCTTTGTATTTAGGCTGGCACCCAGGAATATTATCTCTTGTGAGGGTATTAGCTTTGATTTCTTTTTGTTCACTGTGTACCCTAGGCAACTTAGTAGCTTTGTTGCAAACGCCAGATGCTGTAATAGAATGTCCTTGTTGTCTGCTTGAATAAGGCAGTCATCCAGATATGGATATATTTGAATACCTCTTTGTCTGCAATATGCAATTACTGATGCCAGACATTTCGTGAATACTCTGGGCGCAGTAGATAAGCCAAAGGGCAATGCAGAGAATTGATAATGCGTTGTACCTGCCAGAAATCTGAGGCATCTTCTGCAATTTTGTCTGATCGGGACATGCAGGTATGCCTCTTTGAGGTCCAATGCTACCAGCCAAGACTCCTTGCCCAGCATGGGAAGGAGCTGCTGAAGTGTGAGCATTTTGAATTTGGGTACCTCCAGGTATGTGTTTAGAATTGAGAGGTCTAGAATGGGTCTCCAGGCTTTGTCTTTTCTTGGTACTAAAAACAGTCTTGAGTAAAAACCTTGACCTTGCTCCTTGGTAGGCACTTTTTGTATTGCCTTCATATCCATGAGAGCTGTAATTTGTGATTGTGCCTCTGCCCATTGGTTTGGAGGCAGATTTGGCATGCCTCTCATCCTTGGTAAGGTGTGAAAGTGTAATCTGTAGCCTCGGGTAATAATATCCAGAACCCATTTGTCCTTTGTAATGATATGCCAATTCTGTGGAAATAGAGCCAGTTTCCCTCCCAAGGGTGCTGCCAGGGCTCTTATGCTTGGCAGACGAAGTGGGAAGTCATTGTGTTTGTCTCCTATAGGGTTGAGATCTTTCGTCTCCACCTCTCTGGGTTGTTGTAGGCCATTGTTTAGACCTGAAAGGACTTTGTGATTGGCCTTTGCCCCTTGGCCGTCTGTACTTACCCCTTTGTGGTCTGTCTGATGCAGGAAAGGACCAGTTTTTTGTTGGCCAGTTTCTGCTGAAATGAGAAGGTTGTACCTGCAAAAATTCTTTAACTGTCTGCATTGATTTTGCATTTTCTTCCATTTTCTTTAAAACTTCCTCTGCTTTGATACCAAACAAAACATCTTTCTGCAGTGCAGCATCCAATAACTTTGCTTTTACATGCTCTGGTAATGCTTGTTCTTTTAGCCAAGCATGCCTGTGAATTACTGACCCTGTGACAGCTGCTCTACATGAGGCTTCTAAAGAATCAAAACCACACTGCAAGGTATGCTTTCCCACCTGTTCTGCTGCATGCAACAGATCCTGCATTTCTTTGTAATCAGGTTGGTCTGTCTGAGGGGTAATTTTCTGTTTTAACTGCGTAATTAAGTACTGTTGGTATTTTAGCATGTGAAATTGGCAGTTTAAAGCCCTCATAGCTAAAGTGGCGGATGTATACACTTTCTTCCCCCATCTTTCTAATGCTCTGGAATCTCTCTCAGAAGGTAGTGGATTCTTAGCAGTAGAGGCCTTAATTCCTTTGGGACCCTGAGATATGGTTTTGGGGTCTGCAACAGGGCTTTTATAGAGAAACTTATGAGAATCAGGAACCCGATAATACCTGTCTGGCTTAGCTGGTGCAGGTGGTAAAGAGTCTGGGTTTAGACTGGACTCGGTGAAAACATCATCCAAAATGTCTAAAACTGGAGGAATTGCAAGGGGTCTATGCTGTGGTAGAAGAAGAAACTCACTGAGTCTTTTCTTTGAGTCAGAATAATCTTGGCCTTCCCAGTGGAAGTGTTCCCTCATGGTGTGTAAAGTTTCCCCAAAGGAGAAATCTTCAGGGGGGGGGGGGCTGAGGGAATGGAATCCTCAGCATCTGAATCTTCATAAGGAGGGAAGGAATCATCCTGGTCCTCAGAGTAAGCTGAAGAAATGGATGCTTGGTCAGAGGAAGGGTAGTCTTCCTCCAATATAGGCGCCTTTTGTCAGGAGGGGGTTGGGAACCCCTGATAAGAGTAATCAAATCCTCAGCCATCTTTAGCATCTGTTTCTTAGGCATAGGGGCCTGTGTACGGGTCTGTGCACCCGGTTTTCTAACTTTTAAAAGGGGTTTTAAGTTTAGCATAAGGCTTAACGGTAAGAGCCATCGGTCTGAATACACCTTCAGAAACCGAAGGTTTGTCCCCAATCTGCGGATCATAATCAGGGTTGGCATCGGATGGTTGCAAAGGAATCGCCCTGAGGGCCAGCCGATTCGGTGAGGGAGGCCGCCTGTATTTCTGAATCAGGGGTAGTCAGGGGCTGCGTAGGCGCCTCGCTGAGAAATCTTCAGGGGGGGGGGCTGAGGGAATGGAATCCTCAGCATCTGAATCTTCATAAGGAGGGAAGGAATCATCCTGGTCCTCAGAGTAAGCTGAAGAAATGGATGCTTGGTCAGAGGAAGGGTAGTCTTCCTCCAAAATAGGCCTTTTGTCAGGAGGGGGTTGGGAACCCCTGATAAGAGTAATCAAATCCTCAGCCATCTTTAGCATCTGTTTCTTAGGCATAGGGGCCTGTGTAGGGGTCTGTGCACCCAGTTTTCTAACTTTTAAAAGGGGTTTTAAGTTTAGCATAAGGCTTAACGGTAAGAGCCGTCGGTCTGAATACACCTTCAGAAACCAAAGGTTTGTCCCCAATCTGCGGATCATAATCAGGGTTGGCATCGGATGGTTGCAAAGGAATCGGCTCCTGAGGGCCAGCCGATTCGGTGAGGGAGGCCGCCTGTATTTCTGAATCAGGGGTAGTCAGGGGCTGCGTAGGCGCCTCGCTGAGAAATCTTCAGGGGGGGGGGGGCTGAGGGAATGGAATCCTCAGCATCTGAATCTTCATAAGGAGGGAAGGAATCATCCTGGTCCTCAGAGTAAGCTGAAGAAATGGATGCTTGGTCAGAGGAAGGGTAGTCTTCCTCCAAAATAGGCCTTTTGTCAGGAGGGGGTTGGGAACCCCTGATAAGAGTAATCAAATCCTCAGCCATCTTTAGCATCTGTTTCTTAGGCATAGGGGCCTGTGTACGGGTCTGTGCACCCGTTTTTCTAACTTTTAAAAGGGGTTTTAAGTTTAGCATAAGGCTTAACGGTAAGAGCCGTCGGTCTGAATACACCTTCAGAAACCGAAGGTTTGTCCCCAATCTGCGGATCATAATCAGGGTTGGCATCGGATGGTTGCAAAGGAATCGGCTCCTGAGGGCCAGCCGATTCGGTGAGGGAGGCCGCCTGTATTTCTGAATCAGGGGTAGTCAGGGGCTGCGTAGGCGCCTCGCTGAGAACTGGAGATCCGGCGGCAGGCATTGCTGAGGCCTCAGTATCTGGTCTTGGTCTTGGCTGTCTATCCTTATCCTTGCGTTTTTTGAACATTACTGATGTCGGTTGTTCCGACGACATGTTATAGTTAAATTTTTTACCAAAATGATGTCGGGCAAAATCTGCCCGACGTTTAATTGTCGTTTGTTGAATCTAGCACACAACTGACAACCAATGATGTCGTGGTCTGGGCCTAAGAAAGGAATACAATAAGAATGAAAATCCTTATGAGGTATTTGCTTCCCACAAGAAATACAATTATTAACTTTGTCTGACATCGGTCTGAGGCAAGAAAAGTTTCCCCAACGGGGTACTTAGCTTTAGAGAAGACTTTGGGCTGAAATTCGATTCGGAAATCTCAGGAGCTGGCCGACCGGCACTTGCGAACTGCTTTTGCTTCGGGCACCGCGCGGCAAGAAAAACTGAAGAAAATGGCGTTGGCTGCCTCTTTTATACCCCTGGAGCACTGACGTCAGGGAGGAAGTGACGACAACCGACGCCGGACCAGGACTTTGGGATTCCGGCCGACCGCGGGACCGCCTGAAGGCAGGATAACCCCAAGTGTGATGACTGCAGCAGTGTAACACGCTGAACATCTGTACAAGCACATCCACTCATGCATGAATCATGCCATCCCAAATAGAACCAAGATGCTCTCCTCCAAAAAAGGAAGCCAATCTGGTGGTCCCCTGCTATAAACAAACTATACAACAGAAGGAAGAAACTGTTGCAGAAAAGAGGAAAATCCCAGGATGCAAAAAATTCCCTCACCAGCCTCAGTAAGAAGCTGAGATCCCTCATAAAATCCTCAAAAGCTAGTTACGAAAATAAAATTGCCAAAGATTCCAAAGACAACCACAAGGCATTCTATAGTTATGTCACGAATCTAAATGGCAATGCTCAGATCTGCTCTGTGCTTCAACAGAATGGCATTAAATATACTGATCCCAAGGATATAGCCAATATGCTGGCAGACTGATTTAGTGCCAACTTTACCCCCCTCTCACCCCCTAAAGGACCCATCTCAATACCAAAAGATTGTCAAATTCCGGTAATCACGGCCACACAGGTAGAAACTGCACTCTCCAAAGCTAAGAATACAGCATCCATGGGACCAGATGACATCCCAGGCTGTGTACTTCATGAACTACAAAAATGAACTGGCACCTCACCTAAGTGTCATGTTTAATAATAGCCTCACCTCAGGCTTCGTGCCCACTGAGTGGCGCACAGCTACAGTTATCCCACTCCACAAGGGGAGATCCACCTTGGATTCTGGGAACTACCGTCCCATCAGTCTGATGAGCCTGATCTGCAAGGGCATGGAACGCATTATCATGGAACTTATAAACAAAGACATTGGCAACCTTCAAACACTAGAACCCCACCCAGTTTGGGTTTGTGAAGGGCCGATCTTGTCTCCTGAACCTGACTGACTTCTTTGAATCAGTCTCCAGAGCTGTGAACCGGGGTAAGGCGGTCCACACAGCCTATCTGGACCTTGCCAAGGCCTTCGACACCATCCCCCACTCTGGAATCATAGATAAACTTACTAAGCTGGGCATAAATCCCTATGTCACTCAATGGGTTGTCAACTGGCTTACTGATAGAACCCACACTGTAAAAGTAGCCGACTCCAAATCCAGCTCCATACAAATGACAAGTGGAGTACCTCAGGGTTCAGTCCTGGGACCACTCTTGTTTGGCATCTACTTCTTTGAAGTACAAGCCAACACTAAGGGACTCTGGCTAACAAAGTTTGCAGATGACTGCAAACTGGGAGCCATTATTGAATCTCCAAATTATGTGGATATTCTACAAAAGAGCCTTACAGAAACAGATGCCTGGTGCCAGAGCCATGGGCTCAAGCTTAATGCCAAGAGATGTATAGTTATCCCCTTTGGAAAAAAAACATGCACCCATGAATTACCACATAGGTGGCAGTACACTAAACATCGAAAGTCTGATGACAGACGTAGGGACACAGACGGACAGTGGTTTCACTTTCCATAACCACATTGCCATAACAGTCAGGAAATCCTTCTGTGTGGTACACCTCATCACTAAAGGCTTTTCATCCAGAAAAAAAGGAGGTCATTGCCCCACTGTACTCATCCCTCATTAGACCCATTATAGAGTATAATGCCCCGTTTGGTATGTACCTCACAAGACATCTGCAACAGCTGGAAATGCTACAGAAATATCTCACTAAAAGAATTGCAGGCCTAAAGCAGATGCCATATGCTGACTGTCTAAAAAAACTCCAGCTATACTCTGTGGCATATCGTCTACTCAGAGGCGATCTCTGCTTAACATACAAGGCCATGTCAAACCCTGAGCTGTTGGACATGCTCCACTTAAAGAAATCCCAATCCCTCAGAGCCACACGCTCCAGGGATCTAAACCTTGTCATCACAATGAACAAAACATGCTGGAGGGATAGGTTCCTGACCCAGAGACTCCCCACACTCTGGAATATAGACTGCCCATGCATGTCAAGCTGAGCGCCTCCTTGGCCCTCTTCAAAAGAAACCTTGACAATTGGATGGGAGATAGGAAATTCACCCCTGGGATCATGTCAGTCGCCCTGCTAGACAGGGGTCCAGAGAAGTAAATATTGTGGGAATAAATATCCAAGGAATTGTTATGGCTAGGCTTGTACAGGCCCCTAGGGCCGATAGCCTAGTACCAACCTATGAACCTATGTTGATCAAGATCACACGCAGGAATGGTTAAGGAGAGATGAATTCAAATCAACAGATGAAAGGTTAATATTGTTGGCCTAAGATAGTGGGCTACATACACATTGGTTTACAAAGTCCATTGAACATGTGGGAAAACCAGACAAATGTAGGTTTTGTAAAACAGAATTGGAAACAGTTGCACACCTCCTTGCTGGCTGCAACATACTAATGGCAGAAGGATTATATACTGAAAGGCCTAATAATGTGGCAAGACTGTTGCACTGGGGATTGTACAAATATTATGGTACTGAAGTGGCTGAAAAACACTGGAAACATGAGCCACAAAGCATCACAGAAAATGATTAAGTCTACATCACATGGGACCACCCATTACCCACAGTTCAAAAGACAGATGCTAGAAAAGTGAAGAGAGTGGTCCACGAAAAAAAGACAAAAGTAGCATTGTTCATTGAAATCACCACACCCAATGACTACAGCGTCTTGCATACAGAGAGACACAAAGTTATAAAATACCAGGATTTGCAGGCAGAAAGGAGAAAAATGTGTAAGAAAGATACCCAGACAGTTCCAATAGTAGTAGGAGCAACAGGTCTTACAAAAAGAATCTATAATTATATTTAGATATGTTACCAATACATGTAATTTTGTACAAATTGTAGGAGTCATTACTGGGCACGTTGCAGGTGCTGAGAAGAGCACTTCTGGCCGGAATCAAAGATTGAAACAATATTAATTTCATGAACTTAATCATACTTTGACTTAGGAATGGGGTCCATTCCCATCATGGTATTACAAACCCAAAAAACTTGGAGAAATTAAAAAAGGGAGATCTATCAAGCACATCCAGTCATCCTTCCTCAGAAGAGGTAGTATGGACTGAACTGTGACAATCCAAAACTTCATCTGTTTTACTTACTGGTCGAGATAACTTAGGTCTACAGGTCCACTGTTTCTTTCTGAACCAAAAAAGAATCATGAATAAATTTCAGATCCTTGCTGGTCTGGTGGGACCTCATGCGGTCTGGTGGGACCTCATGGACAATTCTTTTCCAGCTGCTTCACTGCCTCTGCTGCAGCCAATTCCAGACTGGATGGCACGTTAGAAAACCTCTTCCTCTTCTAAGGAAGGGAAACAATGGACATAATGTAGTCTCTGGTCATTATCCTCGGGTGCTGACCTGCCAGGATTGAGAGTGCAGAATTAAACACCCCCAAACTACGTCCAGATTGTGTCAGCTGGGTAACTGTTCAGGAGAGCTGGAAGGGTGTCTCTGTAAAAGGACCTCAAAGCCTTTGTTTTTTCAGTGTGCCTCTGACTGGGGGCAACATCTTAAAATTCTCCCCCTCAGCCTTGGGGGGGGGATGCCTGTCAGCAGAACCCTGGGATTTGACACTATAACTTCTTTCCACCCTATTAGTTTTGAGAAAAAGTCCTTTGTGAGGTGGAAAGCAGTATGCCAACTGCAGACAGGGACTTCCCTTCCTGTTCCCTTCTGTTAAGAGTTTATTCTGCCTTAGGTCCAAAAAATGGTTGAACCACCAAAGGGAGCATTGATAAAGGACGTGTTGAAACTTTCAACAAAATCACATAGACACATACAGGCATGTCAATGACGAGGCAATGCCAGTGTGTGCTGCCCTTACTGTGCAATCAATTGTCTTACATAGCAGATGCATGGTCCCATTAGCCCCTATTTCCTTCATCAACTCCAGATGGTCTCCAAAAGAGATGTCTTCCAGAGGGTATAATGGAACTCTGCCCCCTTCATCAAAATTGGTTTCTTCTGTAACAGACTCTGGAGATGAGTCCAAATGCCTTCTCTTACAGGCCCATTTCCTCAGGTCCTTCCCCAAGGGGCTTCTGGGGAAGAGTCAGAATCAGAAGGTAAGCTTGCCCAGCAAGAGCCCTCAAGGCTGACTGTCCCTGTCCAACAGGATGAGCGGACATAGTAACATTAACTACAAGGGGTGGGAATGGAGCAGAGTGAGACAGAGTCACGTCCTCTCCGAATATGGAGAGAGAACCCTTTCAAGCACCTGGAAAGCAGAAGCCAAAACCACATCTGAAGCAGTGCCCCCTAATCTGAGGACAGGGACTGAATAGGTTCATAGGTAGGTACTAGGCAGTCTGCCCGAGGGCATTTATAAGCCTAGCCAGTGTTAGGGTTGCCACCTTTCTACTGTGCCATTTCCTGACAAACAAGCCCCGCCCCATGCACAATCAAGCCACACCCATTCCTTTTAACAGCCACACCCCTTTACCCTAGCACCCTTCAGCATAAGTCTTTAATATCACATACAGTTACCAATAAGTAGAAAAATGTGCAACGAGTCAAAAGTAAATAAAAAAAAATAGAAGTTATGTTCTTACCATAACGTTCCATGTTAGTTGTCTTCTTCTCGCCTTCTTCTTGCTGGATGGGTTCGGAGCCGACCTCGGCTCCGACTCGGCCACTCTAAAAGCTCGAGAGTTGGTTCCACCGGCTCGAGGCTCCCCTTATATCCCACAATGCTAGGCGAGAGTTACCTCAGATTTCGTTTGTAAGCTAACCCAGCTTATATCAATAACAGTATAACTGTAAACAGAATCCACCTCTAACAGCAGGAAGAAAAGGGGTGACCTACATCCTGAAACAAGAAATATGCATAATAGCATATGACTAAGAAAGAGGTGGTAGAAAGAGAGGTCACGATCACAACTCCTCTAGGTCTGTCCAGGCCAGGGGAAGGAGGGTGGAAGAAGAAGGCGAGAAGAAGACAACTAACATGGAACGTTATGGTAAGAACATAACTTCTATATGTTAAGTTGTCTATCTCGCCTCATTCTTGCTGGATGGGACCGCGTCCCTAGCACCTTGTCCCGGGTGGCCTAACGGAACAGACTCCTGAGAACAGTGGAACCAAAATTAGCTCTATGCCTAGAAGCTAAATCCAACTTATAATGGGAAATAAAAGTGTGAGGAGTAGCCCAAGTAGCCGCTGCACAAATGGTGTCAATAGGCAGTCTGTCTTGGAAGGCTAGAGAAGTAGCCAAAGCTCTGGTGGAATGGGCTTTAGGTTTATTAGGCAGTTTTTGGTGTCTAATCTCATACACAAGGGTAATCAGAGATGTTAGCCATCTGGATAATGATACCTTTGAAACTGGAAGTCCCTTTCTGCTTTCCGCATAGGAGACAAACAGCTGATCAGATTTTCTGAATTGTTTCGCCCTGTCCAAGTAGTACCTTAATTGACGATGAACATCCAGGCAGTGTAATTTTTTGTTCAGACCTATTTGAATACTCTGGGAAAAAGACAGGTAGGTCAATGCATTGGTTTAGATTTGATGTTGAAACCACCTTAGGCAAAAAGGACGGGTTAGTTCGTAAGGAAACTCTGTCCTTATGGAACAAGAGATAAGGAGAACGACAACTGAGTGCTTGAAGTTCTGAAATTCTTCTAGCTGATGTGATAGCCACCAGAAAGAGAGTTTTCCATGATAATAATTTCAAGGAACATGAAGCTGCAGGTTCGAAAGGGGAAAGAATCAAAGAAGCAAGAACTAAATTTAGGTCCCAAGGAGAAGGAGGATTTCTTATAGGAGGTCTGAGAAGAAAAACTCCTTTCAAAAAGGCTTTGCAAAGTTTGTGGGACATAAGGGCAGATTCAGAAATGCCCACATGAAAATTAGAAATAGCTGCCAATTGAACCTTAAGAGTAGATGGAGATGAACCTGCATGGAAGAGTTCAGCTAGAAAATCAAGGACTAGTTGGATGGAAGCGGTGAAAGGATCTATGTCCTTTCCTTGTGCCCAGTATGAGAAACGTTTCCACTTACTCAAATAAATCTTTCGAGTGGAAGATTTATGGGAAGCTATCAATATATCTCTAACCGAGTGAGATAATTGAGGAAGCCTGGCTACGGTTGGAACTGGAGGAACCAAGCAGTGAGGTTCAGAGAGGGAGGAGCGATGAAACTGACCCGATTGGTGGATCAAAAGATCTGGAACTAGGTCCAGACTCCACGGTCGCTCCAAGAGAAAACGATGTAGAAAGGGGAACCACACTTGTCGAGGCCAGTAAGGAGCAATGAGGATCAATGAGGCCTTCTGAGCGATAGCTTTCTGTATTACTTGAGAGATCAGAGGAAAGGAGGAAATGCATACAGAAGTCCCGGGCCAAACTTGGACTAGAGCGTCCCTGCTGGGTTGGCCTGGTAAAGGGAATAGAGTGAAGTATTCTCTGCACTTGCTGTTTTGGGGAGTAGCAAAAAGATCGCAGCAAGGCTGACCCCACTTGAGAAATATCTCTCTCACTACAGAGTCTTTCAGAGACCACTCGTGAGGCATGAGTATAGCTCTGCTCAACTTGTCCGCAATGTGATTGGACTTCCCGGGGATGTGCGTTGCTATCAGAAAACGCTGAGAAGAAATCGCCCATTGCCACAGTCTGAGTGCTTCTCGCCACAGGGGGTATGACCTGGTTCCGCCTTGTTTGTTGATGTACCACACTACAGACATATTGTCTGTCTGGATTGCAATCGTTCCCAAGGGAAGAGAGTCTTGAAGGGCTTGCAACGCTAAAAGCACTGCTCTCATCTCCAGAACATTTATGTGCAAGTGGCATGCATTTGGTTGCCATGTGCCCTGGACTGTCCTGCCCTGATAATGCCCCCCCCACCCGATCAGGGAGGCATCCTTTGTCAGAGTAGCAACCGGAGGAGGTGGAACAAATGGTCTTCCGACAGGAGCTGGGGAAGACATCCACCACATGAGATGCTTTTTGCATGCTTGCGTGATCATAATGGTGTGAGACATTGGAAGTTCCTGGTATGACCATTGAGAAAAAAGCATCCACTGAAGGATCCGCATGTGGTATCTGGCCAATGGGAGGAGAGGTATGGCCGCTGCCATGATTCCCAACACCTTTAGAACTAACCTGGCTTTGGCTCTGTTGTTGTTGAGAAGAAGTGACACCAATTTGTGAATGTCTGATATCCTTTGGTTCATTAGCGTTGCAGACATGTTTATAGTATCTAAATTTGCGCCTATGTAGGTAATAGTACGACAGGGCGACAAAACAGACTTTTCGCAATTTATTGAAATACCCAGTTTTTGACAAACGCGAAAAGTATAATCTCTGGCCATCAAAAGGAGATGCTTGGTGGGAGCTGTGAGAAGCCAGTCGTCCAAATATGGAAACACCTGGAATCCTTGTCGACTGAGGTGAGAAGCTACCACTGCCATGCATTTGGTAAACACCGGGGGCAGTGGTGAGACCAAAGGGCAGGGCCTGAACTGAAAATGACTGGTTCCCAGCCTGAAGCGGAGGAATCTTCTGGAGCGCCTGTTCATTTTATGTGATAGTACGATCCCGAAGGTCTATAGAGCACATCCAGTTTCCTTTGCCCAAAAGGGGAAGAATGGATTGCAGTGTGACCATCCGAAATCTTGTTTTCTTGACTGATTTGTTCAAGACACTGAGATCCAAAATCGGTCTCCAGTCCACTGTTTTCTTTGGAACTAAAAAGAACCTTGAGTAGATTCCGGATCCTTGTTGGTCTGCTGGCACTAACTGAATTGCTCTTTTGTAAGCAGTTTTGAAATTTCCAAAGCTGCTATATCCCTTTGAGCGGTGGAACATCTGGAAGGATTTTTGACTGATTTGGAAAACGAAGAAAGGGGATAGAATAGCCTTGAAATGATGGACTGTACCCATTTGTCTTGAGTCAGGGTTAGCCAGGCTTCTGGGTACAGTGACAATCTTCCCGACTGCCTCCGAAGATGGGCAGTCGGGCAACACCTCAGGGATGCTGAAAGGGCTTGTCAGGAAAAGCTTCCCGATTGCCCTGGTTCTGCGGACCCCCCCTGCCCCTAGGGCGACGTCTACCATTGTTATTCCCACCTCTGCCTTTGGTAGGAAAACGACTCTGTGCGCCAGGCGAAGTCCCTTGAGATTGTTTACGGAACCACATCTTCCCACCCTTCTGGCCTTTGGGGTAAGGCCTAGAAGGAGTAGAAAAATGGACTCCGACGGCAGAAAGGGTCTTGCCATCAGTCTCGCACCTAGTCAGGGTTTCTTTCACTTGAGGACCAAAGAGAGATGATCCATCAAAAGGGGAGTTCGTGAAAGACGTCTTGAAAGGTTCCGCAAAGTTGCATAGCCGCATCCAGGCGTGCCTACGTAAGGCTACCCCTGTCCCTGCGGCTCTGCTCGCTCCATCGGCCGCATAAGAGAGGAGGCGCATGGAGGAGTTGGATATGGAATTAAGGGTAGCCAGCTGCGTGTTCATTTTCTCTTGGAAACCCGCAGCTGTAGGGTCTTAACATTTCACTCGCCTTGATCAAGTCCCTTTGAAGACGAGTGAAATGGCACAGGTAATTCAGCGAACGCATGGTAAATGTCGCTGAGGAGAACATCCGCTTCCCGTACCTATCCATGGACCTAGATTCCTTGTTAGGTGGATGGACAGGCACTGAAGGATCAGCCAGTTCCTTCTTTGTGGCGGCAGCTACCACCATAGCATCCACAGAAACTCCTTTTGATAAAAATTGCTTGTCTGATGGAGCTGTGATGAATTTGGAGGGTCTCCTGGGAGTGGGGTCCACTGAATCAGGAGCCGTCCATGCCTTCTTAGCAACCACCTGCATGAGGGGGTCGAAGGGGGGGGACACCCAGGAGGTGGAAGGACGAGAGCCAAACGCCTCAAGATACACAGATTCGTCCTCCGAAGGGTTGAGGGCTGGCCAATTTCCCCTCTGTTTCACAAATCAGGAGAGGCCTCGGAAGAGGATGAAATCCCCAAAGGGGGCTCCTGAGGAGCTGGCTCTCTGCGGTCCGGGATGAGGGAGTGAGTCGACTTACCCTGAGGCAGCATAGAAGGAGGGGCTGACGGAGTCAACTGTGGAGTAGAGCCAGGCTCTAACACACTCCGCATGACCTCGAATGCACCCCTGTCAGGCAGAGCCAGAGGTCCCCGCTCCGAGGAGCTAAGGACCCCCCTCGGCACCGACAGTGATGGCTCCGAGGTCGATGTCGGAGCCGAACTCACCAGCGCCAAAGCACCGAGAGGGAGAGGGGGGTCGGACAAGGGTCCGATGCCACTCACCCCCTCGGAGCCGACGAGGGAGGTCCGGCGCCGAGATTCCTCCAAGGAAGAAAACGGAGCCGACGACGGAGCCGAAGACAATTGTCTCGGCTCGGTGACCACAGTCTCGGTTCCGACACGACCCGGCTCGAACTCAAGAGAGTCGAAGGAGGAAAGAGTTGATGGACCGGGCAGGCACCAACTGATGAGTCGGGCTCTGAAGCATCTGGGCTAGTGCCTCGGACTTAAGTAGTCGACTCACCACCCTCTGAAGGTCATGATCGGAAAGCCTCGATGACCTAGAGGAATGAGACCTTGGCTCCGTTCAGACAGCAGGGAGATCCTGGAGCCGAATGAACGGAGCCAAGAGAAGGTGACCTAGACCTCTTTCTGGTTGTCGGCTCAAGATCTTGTCGGAGCCGACACGGTACTCGATAACCTCGGCTCCGGTCGGAGCAAGGAAGCCACAGAAACTGTGGACTGAGTCTTATCGGCTCCAGCCGAGCCGATAAAGGCAAAGGTTGAACAACCTGAGGTCTCGGCTCAGAAGCCGGAGCCGAAGACCTCGATGCCTTAGAGGGCTTCCCTGTTGAAACTGACAGGGAATCCTCTGGCTTCAACAAGCCTCTCAGAATCAACTTGTTTTTCTCTCCTGCAGGACCCTGGGGCTGAAGCCATGGCACACAGCACAGGAGTCCTGCAGGTGCAAAGGCCCCAGACAATAGACACAAGAAGTGGGAGCGACTGTCAGAGACATTTTCTGACAGCACGCATCACACTTCTTGAATCCAGAGACCTTTGCTTCTTTTGACATTTCCTAACTGACAGGTGTACACTAACACACACCCAAACACGCAGTTATACCCTGTCAGTAAAAATTAGTAATACTAAAACAATAACAATTTTAGTAAAAATACTAATAATTAAGTCAAAATTAAAGTAAACTACACAAACACTCCCTAGGGAAGGGAAGGCCAAAGCCCAAGGGAAGAACCAACGGTTCTTTTAGTAAGAAAAACGGGAAAATTAGGGTCGGGATAAGGATCTATGATCTACACTAATTTAGGAAGAATTAAAGTTAAAGGGAAAAAGAGTAACTTTTTGAAGAAAAAGCTAACACTCACCAGGAACCGTAGAAGCAACCAACCTCGGCTGTAGCGGCAAACGAGATCTGAGGTAACTCGCCTAGCATTGTGGGATATAGGAGCCTCGAGCCGGTGGAACCAACTCTCGAGCTTTTAGAGTGGCCGAGTCGGAGCCGAGGTCGGCTCCGAACCCATCCAGCAAGAATGAAGGCGAGATAGACAACTTAACATCTTTATTTAGCAATACTTCAAAAGGTTCACTACATACAACAGTACATCACACACAAGCATGGGAAAACTAAGCCCAAGTCTCATATCACAGGTAGTACTAAAATGGAAATACAATTAGATATTAAAAACACCAGTTCATTCAAAGCAGTACATTAAGGGTTCACCACACACAAAATAGTAAAAGAAAAGCAACTGTTTAAAGTATCTTCAGTTTTGCTAGAAATCATTGCTTATACTTGAAGCTATATTTGGCATTTGATCTAGCAGCCTCAAGTAATGGCTGGTTATTTCTCACAAATGAATAAAATTGCGAACAACTCATGTTAAAGTTTAGCTTGACCTGCATCTCGGCCTTCACAAGTGACACAAGCATTCTATTTCTTACATCAGTCCACGCATTCCCCATAAGTGAAAAAACCCTTTCCACAAAGCTATTGCTGGGGGGGGGTTGAAAGAGCAAACTGCACCAGTCTGTAAAGTGGCTTGCAGTCTGGAGCTTTACTAAAAAGTCACCCAGCGATCACTTACAGATGCCTCTGTCATCTGTAACAGGGCTGGCAATGCAGCAGTTAAAGTACAGTAGTCTGAGTAAAGTGCTTCAATGTCCACATCCAATTTGAAGAGGTCTGCAACTGTACGCAGTTCTGCCAAGTTACAGGATGTTGGAGGCTGAGGACCTGCATAGCTTTAAAGGACTATTATCATAGTCAAACCACTTCTGTAGGTAACAAAGTGCTTTACTGTAAAATCACAGAAGGTCCTACAGACCTGCTGTGCGACAGCTGGAGTAAAGTGCTGTAAGGCAGATGAAACTTAGTACCAAAGAACTGGTCATCTAGCCTTCTCTGCAACTCATCTTTAGACTTTTCATCAGGGTGTACAACTCTGGAGCAGAGAGAGTGTTACTTTCAAGTTTTGCTATAGACTTGTGGAATACCTGCAGGATGTAGTGCATGAAATGTATGTAGCACTCTGCCTCAGACACATCCCCACTGATGCCATCCTCATCGGCCTCCACAAATTTCCAGATAAGGGGTGACAGTCCTCAGGCCCTTGACTAATAAAATAACTTTTAATAGCAGGCCAACATTCTACCAGCCTTGCCACAGCTGGGAACCAAGACAGCCACCTTGTTACAACATGTTGCATTATTTCCTTAAAGTCCTGGTCTAGGAAAGAATAGAAGCCTTTCAACAGTGCCATTTTTTTAGTAGATGCTGAAAACTCACTATGTACTTTCAAAACCAGAGTCTCCACATCAAACTTTGCAAGGGCCTTGCTTGCATGCTTGGCACAGTTATGTATTACATGGCATAAACAGTTTGCTGCAATGATGTGAGGCACCTCAGATTTCAAACTTTTAAAAACAGACCTGTGCTTTCCATAATTGACTGAGGCATTGTCTGCAGCATAGCTAGCAATGTTTTGTACTTTGAGTCCTTTATGCACAAGGATGTCCTTTATTCTAGTAAAGATACATTCAGAACTTTCGTTATGATCCTCATAGAAATCAAGGAGTTTCTGTTGTGTGCCATGGGTGTGAGTAAAGTATTGAATAACTAAAGGGAACATTTTTCTGTTCCCTTTATTGGATGCATCTGATCCCACTGAGAAATAGGAATTGCCAAGTTCCTGCAGAAGGAGCTCCTCTGAATGAGGTGCAAGAACATTCATGACAATACTCTCAGATTTTGTCTTCCCACAGGTGAATTTCGAAGCCAAAGTAGAATCAGGGAAGACTGTCGGTGCCAGCTTACCTCCACAATCTATGGATACATATGAGTGACCATGTTTCACTCCATGATAGACTGCTGTCACTTCAGCTGCAGTGACTTTGGAAGCTTCACTGGTTACACTACGTGGCTGAATAAACTTGGTCATGAGGTTCTGCCTCTGGAGCTGAAGGCTTTGATGATGTTTGTCTGACTTCTGATGGCTTTTCAATGCCTTTTCCCCATCCCATTTTACAGTGAAAGTTGTTCCACAGGATGTGCACTTTGCCATGGCATCTGCATTTGGAGCAGGTCGCACCCATGAGTAGCTTTGCTCCCACACCTTATTATAACTGCAGAAAAAACTCTTAGGAGACACGCTTTCAGCCTCTTCTTGATGATCCATTGACCTTTTCCTGAACATGATTCCTGTAGGATCCTTGCTCAACACTACAATAAACCAAAACAGCTATTAATAGAAAATCAAAACGCTTGTGACCAACACCAGTGCCTGGTTCATAGGTTCATAGGTTCATATGAACCTATGAACCTATAAATAATGTGGGAAGAAATAGCCAGGGAATTGTTATGGCTAGGCTTGTATAGGCCCTAGGGCTGATAGCCTAGTACCAACCTATGAACCTATGAACCTATGACAAACTAGACAAAAAAGCTACATTTAAGCCTCACTATACTATGAAGACTGTACACCCTAGAAAGACACCCTAGGAAGAAACACAGGTCAAGGTAAACATCACGGTGATGATAGACTAGAAAAGTCAGTTCTACAGTCCAAGTATCCTATACAAATCATGTACTCATATATTCACTGTAACATCAAATGAGCTAAGCTTTGGTATAGACGGTATACCCTAGAAAACACAGATAAAAGGTAAACAGTTGTGATGACAAACTAGACAAAAAAGCTACATTTAAGCCTCACTATACTACGAAGACTGTACACCCTAGAAAGACACCCTAGGAAGAAACACAGGTCAAGGTAAACATCACGGTGATGACAGACTAGAAAGACAGATCTACAGTCCAAGCATCTTATACAAATCATGAAGTCATTATATATTCACTGCAACCAAGTCCAAAACCAGATTAGAAACTGTTCTAGTTAATCACCACATGTTGAACATCTAGATAGTTACACACATCTTGTCACCATCAATGAATGAGATAGTGCCAGCACAGCTAGTGAATTAATATAAATTTAATATTTAAAAAATGCTGTGCTGGCAATATTTCATTCCCCTTGTCACACTAATCTTTGAAAATCTACATTAATTCCAAAGAATTAATCCATTAAAAAAAATCCACTTACCTCCAGAAAAATCAGCAGCAGGGCTACTAAAACAAGCTCTCAGCAGCAGAAGAGAACAGGCAGCTAAAGGGCCAGCAAGCAGGGGATCACACCACCAACCAGTCCACAGCACTTCTCCTCCAGCCAGGGCAAGACTCCAGCAAGCAAGGCAAGCAGCAGGGCTAAGGCAATCCTTCCAGGCAGCAGGGCTTCTCGGCAGGGCTTCCAGGCAGCAGGCAGGGCTTCCAGGCAGCAGGCAATCCACTGAAGACTATGTCCGACGGTCCAAGCAAGAATTTCAGATCTTAAAGCAGCACCCAAAAGTAAAAGGTAAAAACTTAAGCTGAAGCGCCACTTTATATTCATAAATTTTCGCGGGCTTTGCAGGGCTTTGACTACTAACTCTACGTGTTGATTGGCTGCTTGCTGCACGAGCCTCGTCTGCAGCAAGCAGCCAATCAACGAGAGTCCAAGACGGGAATGTTTTTTTTTTTTTTTTTTTTTTTTTTTTTAATACGCGCTGACGAGCCTGACGTCGCTATTTCCGGACTCCGAGTGCAAGAACCGGAGTGCCCTACTGATTTCTGGGCACTCCAGAAAAAAAACGGAGGGGTGGCAACGCTAGCCAGTGTGTGTCAGCTTTCGCCACCCCATTGATTAATTAACTGAGCCTCTGTCAAGAAGAGACAATGAAGTGATCCCAGGGGTGTATTTTCTGTTACCCATCCACTCGTCAAGGTTTCTCTTGAAGAGTGTTAGTGAGGAACTCTGCCTAATGTAGTAAGGAATTTTGTTCCAAAGCATGGGGAGTCTCTCTGACAGGAATCAATCCCTCCAGCATGTTCTATTTATTGTTGTGGTGAGGTTTAGCTCACTAGAGCGAGTGGCTCGTAGTGACTTGGATTTCTTTAGGTGGAGCATGTCCATCAATTCTGAGTTGGACATGGCTTTGTAAGTCAGGTAGAGATCACCTCTGAGTAAGCGATATGCCACTGTGTACAGCTGGAGTTTTTCCAGATGGGCTGCATAGGACATACGTTTGAGGCCAGTAATCCTCTTGAGGAGAGGGGCACTACCCTTTAGTAATTATATGGGCTACATAGAAGAATTTCCTAACTACTTTGGCAATATGATTGTCAAAGGAGAGATTACTATCTACCTGGGTCCCCAGATCTCTTATTACCTCTTCTGTATTAAGGGGACTGCCATGTATGTGGTAATTCATGGGTGTTTTGTTTTTCCCAAACGGGATGACTATGCATTTTTTGGCATTTAGCTTGAGACCATGACTTTGACATAAGGTGTCTGTCTCAGTAAGGCCTTTTTGGAGAATGTCCGTGTCAGCCGCAGAGTCAGTTATGGCTCCCAGTTTGCAGTCATCGGAGAACTTGGTTAGCCATAGTCCTCTTGTGTTTGCCTGTACTTCTGAGAAGTATATGCTGAACAGTAGGGGTCCCAGGACCGAGCCTTCTGGGACACCACTTGTGAATGGTTTAGAGTCGGACCTGGAGCCTGCTATTCTTACTGTGTGAGTTCTGTCTGTAAGCCAGTTGGCAACCCATCTTGTGACATAGGGGTTTATGCTGGTGAATTTTTCTATAATTCCTGAGTGGGGAATGGTGTCAAAAGCCTTGGCGAGGTCAAGGAAGGCTGTGTGAACTACCTTCCCCTCATCTATGGCCTTGGTGACTGTCTCAAAGAAGTCAACCAGGTTACGTAGGCATGAACTGCCCTTAACAAAGCTGAACTGGGTCAGGTCAAGTGTTTGGAGGTTCCCAATGTCTTTGTTAATGAGTTCCATGATGATGCGCTCCATAGCCTTGAAGACCAGGCTAGTCAGGCTTATGGGGCGATTAGTTACCAGGGTCAGTTGTGGCCCCTCCTTTGTGGAGAGGAATAACTGTTGCCGTGCGCCATTCTATGGACATGTAGCCTGTGGAGAGGCTGAGGTTGAAAAGTGCGTTTAGTTGGGGGGTTAGTTCGTTCTGTAGTTTGTACAAGACACAGCCTGGGACACCATCTGGTCCCAATAACGCTATGCTTTTGGCTTTTGAAAGGGCTGCTTTCACCTGGGCATCTGTGATTTCCAGGCGACTACACTTTTCCGGTATTGTTGTGGGCCCCTTTGGGGGTGAGATGGGGGAGTGAAGTTTGCACTGAATCTATCTGCCAGGATGTTGGCAATATCAGTGGGTTCAGTATATTTTGTGCTATTTTGCACTAGCTCAGAGCATATCTGTGAGTTGCCACTTAGATTCTTGACATAGCTAAAAAAGGCTTTGTGGTTACCTTTTGAATCCTTGGCTATTTTTCTTTTGAAGTTAGCCTTGGAGGATTTTATGAGGGACCTTAGTTTCTTACTGATACTGATCAGGGATGTCTTTCCTTCTTGAGATTTGCTTTTTTTTCTGAACTAGTTTCCTCCTTCTATTGTATAGCCTGTTTATGGCAGAGGTCCACCAGACTGGTTTCCTTCTCTTAGGGGAGTGAGTCTTGGTTTTGCTACGGATGGCACAATCCATGCATCCTTGTAGGTGCTCACAGAGTGCATTTGTAAAGGTTCCTGCATCTTGGACACTGTATCCTTTAGCATGGGGGCTGTGAAACTTACAACCTCTTTCTTAAGTAAGGTGAAGTTTGCTAAAGAAAAGTTTTTCACTGTGGTTTCCTTGGTTGGAGGTGGTGGTGTGGTGTGGACATCCAGAGTGATTAGTTTATGGTCTGATCTAACCAGTGACGGGTTGACCTCCAGTGTGGAACACTTGTCGTCCATGTTGGTGATGACCAGGTTCAGTATGTTTTCACCTCTGGTAGGGGAGTTTACCAGCTGATCCAGGGCATTTGAGTTGATAAATTCCAGGAAACGCTGGACCTGGGAGTTTATACTTAAGTAGTTTCCCCAGGTAACGGTAGGGTAATTGAAATTGCCCAATATCAGGGTGTTCGGTAGGACCTTCTTGTTTTCCAGTGTCTCCAGAAAGGCAGAGTGGTGGTCCTGGGACACGGAGGGTGATCTGTAGCAGGCCACAATTTGCATTGCAGATGTGCCTGATGTTAGTTGCACATGGATGATCTCAGAGGTATCATGCTGTGCCACTAACCTGGAGGTGTAGGTATCCTTGATGAATATAGATACACCCCCTCCTTTTGTGTTTCGGTCCATGTTCTGTGGCCGTAATGTGTGGTATGAGTTGTAGCCCGGTAGTGCTGGGGTGCTCTCTGGAGCCTTGAACCAGGTTTCAGTTACTGCACAGATGTCGACGTTCTCCATACTGAGGAGTGCTTCGAGCACGTGCATTTTGAGATTTAAACTCATGGCGTTGAGTAGCATAACCCTCATTTTTTTTATTTGTGCTGTTTATGGAGGTGGGTTTGACTTTTCAGCCTTGCCTAAAAAAGGCACTATGAGGGCAGCAAGAGACTTGGCCAGTATTCGAAAGCCTAGGGGTGACTGGTGCATGACGTCTCTTGCAAAGCAACAAGGCCTGTCGAACATGTCGTCCCAGGCTGACAGACACTGGATCCCCTTTGAATGACACCAGAAGCTTAGCCAATTGTTGAAACTGATCATTTTTTTCTTTATACTGCGGTATTATTCTTGGTGAGGGCAGGATGCTACTCAAGGTCAGGGTCATAACCGCCTAGGCTACATGATCAGAGAGCTCTTCCGTGTCTCTTTTCATGTAGTCCAGGGAGGTACATCTCAGGTCATTCACACCAACATGAATAATGACAGAGTCATATTTGTACTTGTTCTGGAGTGACCCGAGTGCTTCTGTTATGTGGCAGATTCTGGCTCCTGACAGGCAGCTAACAGTAATCTTCTCCTTGTCCAGCCTAGTGAGTGGGACGTAAGTGTACCTGACTATAGAGTCGCCTATTACTAGTGTGTTAGGTATGTTATTTCGCCTTAAGGGCTGTGATTGTGCGGCACACTGATTTTGTGTTTTATGTGTTGTCTGGTTTGTGACGGGAGGTGCAGGTTTTTTGGGTGTCTGCTTTGGAGGTCTGTGATGCTTTTGCAGGTTTTTATTTAGAGCCTCCAATTATGATTTTGTGTATTTATGTGTATTTTTTTTCAGTGCTGGTTTAGTATGTCTATGTGAGGCTGGAGGTGTGGTGCAAGTGATAACCTTCTCCTCATGACTGCCTGTTCCAGTCTTGGGTGAAAAGAGCTTAGCCTCTAATTTAGCTATATAATTGCATCTCTCGCATATGTTTATGTTTTGTGGTAGGAGGAGAGGGTTGTCTGTGTACGAGGCAGGTGTAACATTGCCTCAGGTTACCCAGGTTCAACAGTTGGACTGGAGAGTATACCTGAAATTACCCTTTGGTCATGCCTGAATAGTAGGGTGAGCTGCTTAGTCGTTTGGTTGTTGAGGGGTGAATAATGAGCCTTGCCCTGCTGGGCAATCAAGTGTCGGGGTATATTAGTGCTTGCTATTAGGTCTAAGCAAGTGCTGGACTGTAGGATGCTTTTTAAGTGCTTAGGTTGAGAGTTAGACTACTTTCAAGGGAAAAACTGAAGAGAAGACTTGGTGGAGCCGGGATAAATTTAGCCCTAGCTAACTGGAGCTACCCGAACGTGCAAAACCATGCTACAGCAGGGAAATGAAAGAGATAGAAATTAGCCTAAAATGGCCTATAAACTACTAACTTCTGGGCTGGAACCACACCTCCAGGGACAGATGGCTGCTCAAAGCTCCCTCTCTCACAGTTGAACAGAGAAACCTCCCTCTATCCAAGTAAGGTATGGGCAATTCAGAAAATTGTAACACAGCCCTGAATTCAGCACTAGCATGAAAACTGGACTATACTAGCTTAGAAAGGTGGGAAACAAGGAAAACATTTTTTTAAATCTAAGGCAAAAACAGTAAAAAATACACTTAAAACAGCTTTAAACGACTACAAAATGTAAACAAAATACACTTAAAACAGTTTTAGATGACTGCAAGCAATCAGAAAAGGCTTTTAAACAAATTACCCAATTAACCAATAAAAAAAAAATCTCAAAACTGAGCCCTG
This sequence comes from Protopterus annectens, assembly GCF_019279795.1. Classification (NCBI taxonomy): domain Eukaryota; kingdom Metazoa; phylum Chordata; order Ceratodontiformes; family Protopteridae; genus Protopterus; species Protopterus annectens. The sequence goes on along the minus strand of NC_056729.1, from coordinate 1,857,946,532 downwards.
TTCCTGTAGTCTTCAATCAGACAAGTTCTAACTGCACACTCCTGCCACTGGGGTGCAGGGGAACCTTCTTCAAAAAAGAAGGCCTGGATTAGTGCTCACGTTATACAGACAAAGCTAGATTCAGCAGGCCTGGATCTAGTCTATGCTGCAGCAAACAAGGTGCACCAATTTCAGTAAGAAACAGTTCAAATATGCAGGCACTATAAGCCTTTAACCAGAAATGCCCAGCTCAGAAGGGCAGAGTCAAGCCTCTCCTTCCACAAGAGTGCAGACCACAAACCTTCTTAATGTAAAATAACTGGCGTGAAGCCCAAGTGCTTAAACCAGAACTAATACACTTTTAGAATAACAGACACTGATACTTCAATTAGCAGTTCCCAACTTAGAAGGATGTAAGCTACCTGTCCTGCCTCAACAGTGCAGACCACAAACCTTCTTAATGTAAAACAACAGGTCTGAAGCCCAAGTGCTTAAACCACAAGGCTTAGAATGATAGCTACACTTTAATCAGGTTACCACCAAGCAGTAATAATTACAACTGAATACTTTTAAGAAGGCCTGGATTAGTGCTCAAGTTATGTGAACAAAGCTAGATTCAGAAGGCCTGGATATAAGGATGTAAGCAACCTATCCCCTGGCTCTGATCTGACTCTGCTCCAAGGCAGATAACTCTACCAAGCTGCCCAGAGCCAAAGCACTGAGGGGCAAGGAAGGCTGTGAAAACTTGGGAGTCTACCCTAACCTACAGCCCAAGCCAACAAGGCTGTAATCAAGAGACTCAAGGAAATCATTGGAGTCAAAGTTGGAAGTGCTGCCAACTGTGACACGGATGCTCTATGGCAGAAAATCTGGTCAAAGGGCACTGAATATGAAGGTCAGACGAGAACAGGAGAGATCAATGGCAGGGAAGTAGGGGCCATGTCCAGAGACACCAAAGGGGTAGGTACCAGGAAGATCCCCAGGTGGATCTTTGTCCTAAAAAACATTTGCATCATCCCAACTATTTCAGCTTCCAAACTCAGTGACAAAGTCATTGATGGTAGTTGAGATGAGCATTGTTTCTCCTGTAAAAAGGTGAATGGAGTCCTTGGGCTAGCTAACTTTTGGGAGAAATGAAGGGATGGAGATGGTGAATGGATCCGATGAACCTCCAAAGCAGGTGAATACGAGCACTTTGGTGTTTTCAGAGTTCGACCGGACTGGACAGATGGGGCCAAAGACATTTTTTCTGGATTTATCAACTCTCTCCCTACTCTCTCTCTCTCTCTCTTTACTTTTCTCTGTTTCCTTTTCCTTCTCTTGTACATCTTTGGTTTATCGGCCTTTTTAGAAAAGGGAGATGATGTTTCAGAAGTTAAAGAGCTGATCCTCCCACCTGGCCAGGAGGAAGGTCCTTCAAAACTAGTTTGTCACGGCCTTGTAAAACCCTGATCCCTGAAAGATCCGCATGTTTTACACACCAAGAACAAAGACCAGAGCAACAAAACACTATTAAACCTAGGGCACTTAAGCAAAAATACCAGCAATCCTATAAGAAAGAAAATACTTTTTTTCTGTAGGGAAGGTGTGAAAGGAAACAAGCACCTTAAAAGCATGAAAAAGCGGTTTGAAGTACGGAAAAAATAATGAAGCCAAAGATCTAACTAGAAGACACAAGTGCCAAGTAAGGAAATCTTAGAGAACTCCAAGAAACTCAAACTGGCACCCAGCAAATAAACTTTAAACCAAGAAAAACTCAGGTACCACAGAAAAGGAAGTCAGTACAGCCTTGCAGTTCAAAATTTAAGCTGGTTTAATAGTAGTTTGAAAAGCATAAACGCATTTAAAATCAGCATTTTCGTCTTGCTCAGTCAGACTTCATCAGATGCATAAAACTTCAGTAAAAACCACATGCATATATATATATATATATATATATATATATTTATGTAAATTTGCGACCTCACTTACGAGAAAGTGCATTTTTTTGAAAATGCACTTCCGTGTAAAAACAAAAATAAAACCTAAACCAAAAAAAAAAAAAAAAAAAAAAAACACACGAAACAAACACCCGCGACCCCCTACTTTAATATTCTCACTACGAGATCGCAATACAGTGGGGAAAAGGGAATATTCCCTTATACCCACTGTACCACGATCTCAGCAATAGTTTGCTTAGTTGTACATCAACACTAAACGCTTGATGTGCAACTAAGATGACATGCAAACTGCATGTTTTTATTTCTTTTCTGTATTTTTATTTTATTTTTATTTCTGTTTTTACACGAAAGTGCAATTTCAAAAAAATGCACTTTTGCGATAGTGAGGTCACGAATTTACATTTCGATGAAACATAAATTTGCTGGATCAATTGGGATCCATATATATAAATATATATATATGTGAGTGTGTGCGTGTGTGTGTGTGTATATATATATATATATATATATATATATATATATATATATATATATATATATATATATATATATATATATCTACATATATATATATATATATATATATATATATATATATATATATATATATATATATATATATATATATATATATATATATATATATATATATATATATATATACATGTATATATAAAGCTCAATCTTGAAATTCAAAATACTGAAGCCAAAATCTTGAAAGTTCAAAATACTGAAAACTCAAAATACTGAATTTCATAATATTGAAAAAACAGAGAACACCAGCACTTACAAATAAGAAAACGTATTACTCTTCTCCAACTGCGCCCCCTACACCCCCTGCTATTTAAATATATCAACTCTAAGATCGAACTCAACAAATGAAAATGGCAAACATACCATTACATGCTTCATGACTGCCTGTTGTAACCTTAGTCATGTTCCCTTTTAATGTACTACAACATAATCCATCTTAGTGTAGTGAAGTGTGATAACCTTAGTCATGTTCCCTTTTAATGTACTAAACTACAACATAACCCATCTTAGTGTAGTGAAGTGTGATAACCTTAGTCATGTTCCCTTTTAATGTACTAAACTACAACATAACCCATCTTAGTGTAGTGAAGTGTAATAACCTTAGTCATGTTCCCTTTTAATGTACTAAACTACAACATAACCCATCTTAGTGTAGTGAAGTGTAATAACCTTAGTCATGTTCCTTTTAATGTACTAAACTACAACATAACCCATCTTAGTGTAGTGAAGTGTGATAACCTTAGTCATGTTCCCTTTTAATGTATTAAACTACAACATAACCCATCTTAGTGTAGTGAAGTGTAATAACCTTAGTCATGTTCCCTTTTAATGTACTAAACTACAACATAACCCATCTTAGTGTAGTGAAGTGTAATAACCTTAGTCATGTTCCCTTTTAATGTACTAAACTACAACATAACCCATCTTAGTGTAGTGAAGTGTAATAACCTTAGTCATGTTCCCTTTTAATGTACTACAACATAACCCATCTTAGTGTAGTGAAGTGTAATAACCTTAGTCATGTTCCCTTTTAATGTACTAAACTACAACATAACCCATCTTAGTGTAGTGAAGTGTAATAACCTTAGTCATATTCCCTTTTAATGTACTAAACTACAACATAACCCATCTTACTGTAGTGAAGTGTAATAACCTTAGTCATGTTCCCTTTTAATGTACTACAACATAACCCATCTTAGTGTA
>NC_056729.1:1857759054-1857942376 GCF_019279795.1 Protopterus annectens | reverse complement strand
TAGTGAGTGAAGTGTCAATAACCCATCTTAGTGTAGTGAAGTGTAATAACCTTAGTCATGTTCCCTTTTAATGTACTAAACTACAACATAACCCATCTTAGTGTAGTGAAGTATAATAACCTTAGTCATGTTCCCTTTTAATGTACTAAACTACAACATAACTCATCTCAGTGTAGTGAAGTGCGATCTCAGAGGTGATATATTTAAGTAGCAGGGGGTGTGGGGGTACGGGGGGGGGCTTGGCCCCCTGCTAATATTTGGAGTAACCTAATAAATATGCTTTGTCTTTTGTTTCTCTGTGTACTTCTGGTGGCATATAATGAGTGTTAGTAACCTGTAATTTTTTTCAGTATTATGAAATTCAGTATTTTGAGTTTTCAGTATTTTGAACTTTCAAGATTTTGGCTTCAGTATTTTGAATTTCAAGATTATGAGCTTTCAAGATTTAGAAGCAGACCCATAATATACATACATACATACACACATGCGCACACACACACACACACACACACACACACACACACACACACACACACACACACACACACACACACACACACACACACACACACACACTTTAAGGGTAGGAAGAAAGAAAGAAGGTGGGAAAGGCCAAGATTCTCAATACCAAAAAAAAAAAAGAATAAATTTATAAAACATTTGGGAATAGGAATACAGGAATACTGACAAAAAACACTTGGAAGCAGATGCTCTGAAGGAAAAAATTGAGGAAAAAACTTATCCGGCATAAAAACAAATTTCACGACACCCCACAATATCCCTTGGATATCTGCATCTGGCTAAAGTGAGTGGAAAATGACATATGAAGAACTTTCGGAGCAGAAGAGGCTAAACCTTGAATCCAAAGGTCTGAATGTTGCCAGCTTCAGTTTTGGTCAAATCAAATATACCCACCAGTTGGGATGGACAGAAAAGACATTAGTCTAATCAATTTTCCTTTATCAACAGAAAAGCGTTTGTCTTCCTCAAAGTGTTTAATTTCTTTTCTCTGTCTCTTACCAGAGGCATACCTAGAAGGGGACCAACTCAAGGATTGGTACCTCATCCTTAGGAACAGATCTCTTCATCTGGCTACTCAGAGGAGCACTCCCCACTGAAACTACTTTGTCCAAATAAAGTGATCTCCAATACCCACGAACAACACTTGAACAGCTGCAGAAAACTTGGTAACCCCATGTTCAAGATGGCTCAAGGGACTACATCAGAATGCTCTGGTGAAAAAAAGTGAGTGGTCTGAGAACAACAACTGACCACTGCAGAGTTAGCCACCACTGGCTAAGGCATGGAGTGATCTCACTGTATCCCCAAGGGGACCTATGCAGCCTTCCTCTTTAGTAAGAAGGTAGAAGGAACCCAGGTAAGAGTAAGCAGTTCTACATCCCTGTCAAGAATGATGCCTGCTCCAGTGTAAGGTAGAAACAACCGAGGTAAAAGTAAGCAGTTCTACATCCCTGTCAAGAATGATGCCTGCTCCAGTGTAAGGTAGAAGGAACCGAGGTATGAGTAAGCAGTTCTACGTCCTGTCAAGAATGACGCCTGCTCCAGTGTAAGGTAGAAGGAACCGAGGTAAGAGTAAGCAGTTCTACGTCCCTGTCAAGAATGATGCCTGCTCCAGTGTAAGGTAGAAGGAACCCAGGTAAGAGTAAGTAGTTCTACATCCCTGTCAAGAATGATGCCTGCTCCAGTGTAAGGTAGAAGGAACCGAGGTAAGAGTAAGCAGTTCTACATCCCTGTCAAGAATGATGCCTGCTCCAGTGTAAGGTAGAAGGAACCGAGGTAAGAGTAAGTAGTTCTACATCCCTGTCAAGAATGAAGCCTGCTCCAGTGTAAGGTAGAAGGAACCCAGGTAAGAGTAAGCAGTTCTACATCCCTGTCAAGAATGATGCCTGCTCCAGTGTAAGGTAGAAGGAACCGAGGTAAGAGTAAGCAGTTCTACATCCCTGTCAAGAATGATGCCTGCTCCAGTGTAAGGTAGAAGGAACCAAGGTAAGAGTAAGCAGTTCTACATCCCTGTTAAGAATGATGCCTGCTCCAGTGTAAGGTAGAAGGAACCCAGGTAAGAGTAAGCAGTTCTACATCCCTGTCAAGAATGATGCCTGCTCCAGTGTAAGGTAGAAGGAACCGAGGTAAGAGTAAGCAGTTCTACATCCCTGTCAAGAATGATGCCTGCTCCAGTGTAAGGTAGAAGGAACCGAGGTAAGAGTAAGCAGTTCTACATCCCTGTCAAGAATGATGCCTGCTCCAGTGTAAGGTAGAAGGAACCGAGGTAAGAGTAAGCAGTTCTACATCCCTGTCAAGAATGATGCCTGCTCCAGTGTAAGGTAGAAGGAACCCAGGTAAGAGTAAGCAGTTCTACATCCCTGTCAAGAATGATGCCTGCTCCAGTGTAAGGACTGCTGGAACGAGATGGTAATCAGGCAAGCTGTCATTGAAGTGTAGACAAACACCAAAACAATTGCAATTCCCCTGTAATACACAAGCCCAATACCCAAAGAGAAACACAGTCAGCACACTTCTCCCTAGAAATGGTGCTTCATTAATAGATTAAGTACTAATTAGATTGTCTAGATGCAGTCATCTAACAGTTGCTGACAGTTTATTAAAAATAGTAATACTGTTGGTATTCTTACAGGGACCCAACTCAATTACCGTAAAAATACTAAAATGTTTGAAAGAAAATCCCCAAAGGGAACTTAACTGCCCAGCAAAGGAAGAAAGATACAGAATGTCGATCCTCTAAAGCCCACCAGGAGTGGTCTTAAGACTGGCAAGAAAAGTACCAAGGATTTTGATGCACAAGCTGTTTGTAACTAAGGAACCTGAGCTAACAGCAGCCTGGGCACATGGGGGGATGGAAGCCAAAGGCTTTGGAAGGCTGTCCAGCTGATATATCCTTAGCTATGTTTTGTATCCTGCCACGACTAGTACACCAGTGAGTTATAATTAACACATCAGGATATTTTTTGCAGAGTACAGATTCTGTTTTACGAGACACACTGATGTAAATGTATCTGTTAGCTTAGGGCAGTTGTAGGTAGTTTGTGTCTTCTTGTTATGCTTGGGCTCCAAACCAGCTATAATACATTAAGAAACTGTTTTTCTGCACCTTTGTGATGATCTAACCGGTCTGAGTTGGGACTGCTAGTGGAAGGCTTATTGTGAGCTCTCCTGACTGGTAGTTTAGCTTAAAGGTTGTTTCTCTTTCCTCTGATTTAAGCCTCACATTTGAGCGGCACTGCTCTTTTCACAGCCACAGTTAGCAGTGCCCAGTACAGACACAAAAGCCGACAGCCACAGTTAGCAGTGCCCAGTATAGACACAAAAGCCAACAGCCACAGTTAGCAGTGCCCAGTATAGAGACAAAATCCAACAGCCACAGTTAGCAGTACCCAGTATAGACACAAAAGCCGACAGCCACAGTTAGCAGTGCCCAGTATAGACACAAAAGCAGACAGCCACAGTTAGCAGTGCCCAGTATAGACACAAAAGCCGACAGCCACAGTTAGCAGTGCCCAGTATAGACACAAAAGCTGACAGCCACAGTTAGCAGTGCCCAGTATAGAGACAAAATCCAACAGCCACAGTTAGCAGTACCCAGTATAGACACAAAAGCCGACAGCCACAGTTAGCAGTGCCCAGTATAGACACAAAAGCAGACAGCCACAGTTAGCAGTGCCCAGTATAGACACAAAAGCCGACAGCCACAGTTAGCAGTGCCCAGTATAGACACAAAAGCTGACAGCCACAGTTAGCAGTGCCCAGTATAGACACAAAAGCCGACAGCCACAGTTAGCAATGCCCAGTATAGACACAAAAGCCGACAGCCACAGTTAGCAGTACCCACTATAGACACAAAAGCCAACAGCCACAGTTAGCAGTGCCCAGTATAGACACAAAAGCAGACAGCCACAGTTAGCAGTGCCCAGTATAGACACAAAAGCCAACAGCCACAGTTAGCAGTGCCCAGTATAGACACAAAAGCTGACAGCCACAGTTAGCAGTGCCCAGTATAGACACAAAAGCCGACAGCCACAGTTAGCAGTGCCCAGTATAGACACAAAAGCCGACAGCCACAGTTAGCAGTGCCCAGTATAGACACAAAAGCCGACAGCCACAGTTAGCAGTGCCCAGTATAGACACAAAAGCCGACAGCCACAGTTAGCAGTGCCCAGTACAGACACAAAAGCCGACAGCCACAGTTAGCAGTGCCAAGTATAGACACAAAAGCCGACAGCCACAGTTAGCAGTGCCCAGTACAGACACAAAAGCCGACAGCCACAGTTAGCAGTGCCCAGTACAGAAACAAAAGCCGATAGCCACAGTTAGCAGTGTCCAGTATAGACACAAAAGCAGACAGCCACAGTTAGCAGTGCCCAGTATAGACACAAAAGCCGACAGCCACAGTTAGCAGTGCCCAGTATAGACACAAAAGCCGACAGCCACAGTTAGCAGTGCCCAGTATAGACACAAAAGCTGACAGCCACAGTTAGCAGTGCCCAGTACAGACACAAAAGCCGACAGCCACAGTTAGCAGTGCCCAGTACAGAAACAAAAGCCGATAGCCACAGTTAGCAGTGCCCAGTATAGACACAAAAGCCGACAGCCACAGTTAGCAGTGCCCAGTATAGACACAAACGCCGACAGCCACAGTTAGTAGTGCCCAGTATAGACACAAAGCCTAGAAGCTCAGTTTTTCCCCTAATCAGCTGTCGGTGAAACCCTTCCAAGCTTTTCTGCTGCTCAAGGAAAAACTCAATTGCGCAGTGAACAGCGTTGCTTTACCGATCAACCTTAGCCTACATAAGGTTTAGGACCCTCTTGTAGTCTTGGCGCTAACAGCACAGTCCTGTCAAACTACCCCATCCCTTCCCCAATACAACTTACAGTAAGAGCCTGCTACCATGGATGGGTAGTTTCCCACCATCTCTCTGGCCAGCCTTATAGACATGGGCATCCTGTGGCAATTTAGCAATTGTTTTATATACACTGGCAACAACTTACTCCTGAAACAAACAAATACTTTATGTGAAAGATATAGTTACATGATGAAATTGGAGGCAAGACTCTCACATACGGACAGATTAAATGCCAAACAGGTTGTCAGCACACACACACTTCCCACACTAAACAAGGGCATGACACAAAGCCACATATGCAGAGGTACTCACTATTAACTTACCAAAATATCAGAGGCCTCCCAAACAGAAACCACTTGCACACATAATGCAAAAAAACACAACACATAATAGCACACATGCCAGTGCCTCAACAAATAAGCCCATAAGGCATAGCATCACAAAACCTAATGTACTAGTCACAGATGACTTCATTGTCAGACTCACAACATTCCCGTCACTAGGCTGAATAAGGAACGTGTTACAGTTAGCTGTCTGTCAGGTGCCAGGATCTATCAAGTCACTGAACCACAAGTACAGGTATGACTCTGTCATACTCCATGTGGGGGTGAATGGCTTGAGACACACCTAACTGGACTAAATGGAGACAGACATGACTGAGCTCTCAAGATTGTGTGTCACAGGCAGATATAAGCCTAGCCTTGAGCAGCATTCCACATTCTCCAAGGATGATTCCACAATACAAACAAAAAAATGAATGATTTTAAGAATTGGCTTAGCTTATGCTGTCACTCCAAGGGGATCCAATATCTATCAGTCTGGGAAGACATGGTCGACAGGCCACGCTGCTTTGCCAGAGATGATTTGCACCTGTCCACTCTTGGCTTTCAGATACTGGAAAAGGAATTAGTCACTCCTGTTGTGCCTTTTTAGGCAGTGTCAAACTAGCCAGCCTCCCAACATAAAATCAGCTCTATATAAACTCAAGGTACTGCTGCTTAAAGCTAGAAGCTAAACAAGAAACTGCACTCCCTGGAAGCACTCCTCACTTTGGAAGATGCTGACATCTGTGCAGTCACCAAAGCATGTTTCAAAGGTACAGAAGGAACCCTGGCCATGCAGGGCTACAATACCTTCCATACCTTCAGACCAGAAACTGAGCATGAAAAGAATCAGAGGAGGAGGTGCATCCACCTTCATTAAGGATACGTACACTTTGAGACTGTTCAAACAGTATGACTTGTAGGGGGTGCATCCGCCTTCATTAAGGATAAGTACACTTCGAGACTGTTCAATCAGTACGACTTGTAGGAGGTGCATCCACCTTCATTAAGGATACGTACACTTCGAGACTGTTCAAACAGTACGACTTGTAGGAGGTGCATCCACCTTCATTAAGGATACGTACACTTTGAGACTGTTCAAACAGTACGACTTGTAGGAGGTGCATCCACCTTCATTAAGGATACGTACACTTCGAGACTGTTCAAACAGTACAACTTGTAGGAGGTGCATCCACCTTCATTAAGGATACGTACACTTCGAGACTGTTCAAACAGTACGACTTGTAGGAGGTGCATCCACCTTCATTAAGGATACGTACACTTCAAGACTGTTCAAACACTACGACTTGTAGGAGGTGCATCCACCTTCATTAAGGATACGTACACTTTGAGACTGTTCAAACAGTACGACTTGTAGGAGGTGCATCCAACTTCATTAAGGATACGTACACTTCGAGATTGTTCAAACAGTACGACTTGTAGGAGGTGCATCCACCTTTATTAAGGATACGTACACTTCGAGACTGTTCAAACAGTACGACTTGTAGGGGGTGCATCCACCTTCATTAAGGATACGTACACTTCGAGACTGTTCAAACAGTACGACTTGTAGGAGGTGCATCCACCTTCATTAAGGATACGTACACTTCAAGACTGTTCAAACACTACGACTTGTAGGAGGTGCATCCACCTTCATTAAGGATACGTACACTTTGAGACTGTTCAAACAGTACGACTTGTAGGAGGTGCATCCAACTTCATTAAGGATACGTACACTTCGAGATTGTTCAAACAGTACGACTTGTAGGAGGTGCATCCACCTTCATTAAGGATACGTACACTTTGAGACTGTTCAAACAGTACGACTTGTAGGAGGTGCATCCACCTTCATTAAGGATGCGTACACTTCGAGACTGTTCAAACAGTACGACTTGTAGGAGGTGCATCTACCTTCATTAAGGATACGTACACATCAAGACTGTTCGAACAGTACGACTTGTAGGAGGTGCATCCACCTTCATTAAGGATACATACACTTCGAGACTGTTCAAACACTACGACTTGTAGGAGGTGCATCCACCTTCATTAAGGATACGTACACTTCGAGACTGTTCAATCAGTACGACTTGTAGGAGGTGCATCCACCTTCATTAAGGATACGTACACTTCGAGACTGTTCAAAAAGTAGTTGTAGGAGGTGCATCCACCTTCATTAAGGATACGTACACTTCGAGACTGTTCAAACAGTACAACTTGTAGGAGGTGCATCCACCTTCATTAAGGATACGTACACTTCGAGACTGTTCAATCAGTACGACTTGTAGGAGGTGCATCCACCTTCATTAAGGATACGTACACTTCGAGACTGTTCAAACAGTACTTGTAGGAGGTGCATCCACCTTCATTAAGGATACGTACACTTCGAGACTGTTCAAACAGTACGACTTGTAGGAGGTGCATCCACCTTCATTAAGGATACGTACACTTCGAGACTGTTCAAACAGTACGACCTGTAGGAGGTGCAACCACCTTCATTAAGGATACGTACACTTCGAGACTGTTCAAACAGTACAACTTGTAGGAGGTGCATCCACCTTCATTAAGGATATGTACACTTCGAGACTGTTCAAACAGTACAACTTGTAGGAGGTGCATCCACCTTCATTAAGGATACGTGCACTTTGAGACTGTTCAAACAGTACGACTTGTAGGAGGTGCATCCACCTTCATTAAGGATATGTACACTTCGAGACTGTTCAAACAGTACGACTTGTAGGAGGTGCATCTACCTTCATTAAGGATACGTACACATCGAGACTGTTCGAACAGTACGACTTGTAGGAGGTGCATCCACCTTCATTAAGGATACGTACACTTCGAGACTGTACAAACACTACGACTTGTCTTGAGTTACTCCATGTCCAATTAGGCAAAGCCCTGTACCACATCATAGCTAGAGATAGGTCCCCCACCATGAAACAGGAAAAGCATACTGAAATACCAGGACTAACTGGAGTCAATTGCCATACAGCACAACACCTTACTCTTCGGTGATTTTAATTATCCTACCACTGACTAGGAAACATACATGACAACATACATGCTGGCTCAGGGGTCTACTTTATTTAAGCGAAAACGTGCTACGTCGAACACCACTCCATCGACACATGTACATCAAACCGCAAAATAATCGAACGCACAAAACCGCGAAATTACCGTGAAATTTGAAATGTGGAAGTGTTTTGGTTGGCCCGTCTGAGCTACAAATCCGTAAGGTAAGTGTGCGATAGTTACAGACATTAAAGTTAGGATTAGGGTGCGAGTTAAGGTAAGTGAATAGATAGGTAATGTAATATGGGTAATGTATTTAACGTTTAGTGTAGGGTTTGAGGTAGGGGTTTGGTTAGTGTATGTGTGTGGTTTATTTATTGTGTTTGGGTATAGCTCCGTCGAGTAAGTGTGCGGTAGTTACGGACCTTAAGGTTAAGGAGGGGTTAAGGAGAGTGCATACATAGAAGTGTATGTGGGGTTTAGTGTAGGGTTAGAAGTAGGGTTTTGGTTGGTGTATGTTTGTGGTTTATTTATTTTGTTTGGGTGGGTAGTATGTTTCGGGTGGTGGGGTTGGCCAAGTATGACAATTCAGTATTTTGAGTTTCGCGGTTTTGTGCGTTCGATTATTTTGCGGTTCGATGTATATGCATCAATGGAGTGGTGTTCGACATAACGTGTTTTCATTTAAATAAAGTAGACCCCTGGCTCAGAGGTTCTTGGACTTTGTCAATGCAAATGCTCTGGAGCAGCTAGTCAGCACATCCACAACAGGCTCAACTGTTCTGGACATAGTACTCACTAACTTGGGAGTGCAGTGGATCCCCCATGTGATGTCCTCCCCTGGTAACATCAGACAATAAATCAGTCACATGCGGTGTAATTTTAAGACCAGACGTTCATCAAGCTCAAAAATGCTTAAGAACTTTTCAAAGACAAATTACCTCTTACTAAGTGATGGTATAAGAAGTTTCAAAGCCCTCTTGAATCCAAATAACAGGCTTCTATTCAGAGGTTTGCACCAATGCTCTGTATAACCACTTAAGCAATTGTATAGAATCGGCTGTGCATGACCAGATTAAAACCAGGTCTTGCAGAAAAAAAAGCCAGTCGATTGGACCCTTAGTATAAACAGGTTATACAACAACAGAAATAAACTTTTATGTCCAAGAACAAGAGGGACCTGGCTCAGCAGAGGAAGAAATCCCTCTCTAGTATAAACAAATAAATTACAGATCTTGTCAAGTCATTCAAAGCTAATTACAAGGCAAAAATAATCTCACTGGGTAAGGATAATGAAAAGGCATTATTTACCTATGTCTGAAATATAAAAGGGAATACCCAGCTATGTGCAAACTGGTTGTGGATGGCACCACCCATATTCATATCAAAAGGCATTATTTAACTATGTCTGAAATCTAAAAGGGAATACCCAGCTATGTGCAAACTGGTTGTGGATGGCACCACCCATATTCATATCAAAAGGCATTATTTAACTATGTCTGAAATCTAAAAGGGAATACCCAGCTATGTGCAAACTGGTTGTGGATGGCACCACCCATATTCATATCAAAAGGCATTATTTAACTATGTCTGAAATCTAAAGGGAATACCCAGCTATGTGCAAACTGGTTGTGGATGGCACCACCCATATTCATATCAAAAGGCATTATTTAACTATGTCTGAAATCTAAAAGGAATACCCAGCTATGTGCAAACTGGTTGTGGATGGCACCACCCATATTCATATCAAAAGGCATTATTTAACTATGTCTGAAATCTAAAAGGGAATACCAAGCTATGTGCCAAACTGGTTGTGAATGGCACCACCCATATTCATCTGGAGGTAACAGCCAACCTGCTAGCTGACAGATTTGGAGCAAACGTCACCTCCTGTGTCCTCCAGTCATCCTCCCCAAGTATAACTGCCACCATCCCTCTGTCTATTATGTCAGACAGCAGGTCATCTCGGTGCTCTCCAAGACCAAAAACACAGCATCAATGGGACCAGACAACATCCCAAGTTGCCTTTTACATAAGTTAAAACATGACCTAGCAGACCCACTTGGATCCCTGTTTTGACCATAGCCCTGTGAACTGGCTATTTTCTGGTGAAATGGAGGACAGCAACAGTAACTCTCTGCACAAAGGCAGACCATCAACTGACCCCAGAATTTATATGCCATTAAGCTTGACTTGTCATATTCACGGCCAAGGAAAGAATCCAAACTCTGGACTCAACCCAGTTCGGACTAATTAAAGGTAGAGCATGCCCGTTAAACATGTTTGACTTCTTCAAGAAAGTAACCAAGGCCCTGGACGAAGGAAAGACAGTGCAAACTGCCTGTCTTGACCAAGATAAGGCATCTGACACAATGCCCCACTCAGACATTAGAGAGACTCTCCCAATTGGAAATTAACCCTTACATTACCAGATGGGGAGCCAACTGGCTCACTGACAGGACACATACAGTCAAAGTGGGTGACTTCACCCATAGCCAAAGAGCAATCACCAGTGAAGTACCACAGGGTTCTGTGCTGGGCCCCTTACTGTTTGGAATTTATTGCTCGTTAGTCCAGACAAACTCGGACAGCCTGTGGCTTACCAAGTTCAGTGATGATTGCAAACTGGGAGCAATCAGTGAGGCTCCCAATGATGTTAATATACTGAGGCTCCCAATGATGTTAATATACTGCAGGCAGGATTAGCACAGACAAATGATTGGTCTCAAAGCCATGGATTAAAGCTAAATGCAAAAATATGCATTACTATTCCCTTAGGGAAAGCTGACATCCCTGCTAATTACATTACAGGCAGCACTCACTTAAGTGTAGTCCCAGTCGTACGTGATATGGGTACTCAGGTTGATAACAATTTGAACTTTGACCACCATGTATCCACAGTAGCAAGGAAATCCTTCTATGTGCCAAATCTTACAAGTAAAGGCATCATATTTAGATCTAAAGATGTTATAATGCCATTATATTCTGCCCTCATCAGACCAGTAATTGATCATAATGCTCCCTTTTGCATGTACCTCACTAGACACCTGCAACAATTGGAGAGACCACAGAGGATTCTTATCAAGAACTTACAGGGTACACAAAATAACTCTCATGTGGAAAGACTAGAAAACCCTCTCACTGTATTTTTGTCTCCTACAGGTTGCTAAGCAGTGTCCTGTGCCTGGATTACAGGGCAGTCTGACCCAGCCATAATGGAAATGCTACACATTCATAAATCAAAATGCACAAGGGTCCCTCACTCCAGGGATCTTAACTTAGCCTCTGATGTGAGCGTGAACAGGTCATGCTGGAGAGAGATATACATCTCCCAGGGACTCAAACTTCACTGGAACAAGCTTCCAAACACAGCCGGCCTTAGGCATAGGTGAACTAGGCAACTGCCTAGGGCACCGTAAAGGCCAGCCTCTTAAAAAGCGCATTTTTATTTCTTTGTGCATTTATTGATTAAGAAAGTGTGCGCTCTTCTCTGCGCCCTGCTGAAGTGTAAAGCGCTGTAAAGGCCAGCCTCTTAAAAGGCCCAGTTTTTTATTTATTTGTGTTACTGCATTTATTTTAATTAAGAAAGTGTGTGCTCTTCCCTGCACCCTACTGAAGTGTAACCGGAAGCCGGAACCATGGGGGAGGGGGGGAGCGCCCTCCCACTTACAGTTGCAGGTTGGCCAGAACAGTTTAAAAAAAAAAACCCTTTACTTTGCAGTATGACTTCGCAGTAAGAAGGAACATGAACGTGTGTGCATCACGACACGTTTGGGCATTTGGTTTAGAAAGGTTCTGTTCCTCTCCTTCCCTCCGCTTGGTTTGAGAAAAGTAAGCAACTGTAAGAGTGGCTTTTGGTGTTATTGAAAGGAGTTACGATGAAGTTGTTGCAGGGTCAGTCTATGAGGCCAATAAGTAGTTGGTCATCTAGTGTTGCTGACTTACTTTATCACAGTCGTAATGCTATTTACATTTTTATGTGGACTATGTCATTGATATTTAAAATAGTTATGTACTTCTCTGGTTTATATTATGTTGTCTAAAAGACTGCTAAGCTTGGGGGAATGGGGATATGTTAAATGATTCTGTCTTTCCCAAACTGTGTGATCTTAATATATAGAACTAAGGTGGATGAAAGTGTAGTGGCTTCCAATGCTACAACAATCCTTATTCTGTGCATTGAGGGTGATTTTTTTTAGTCATGTATAATTTGCATTTCTGTCAGTAAAATGTGTTATGTGATACAATCGGAGATACATAGTTAGCTGCAATTAAATTAGGGCAAACAAGTGTGAGCTTTAGATGTCTCAGTCATGTGATCTGCTACAAGTGGCTTGGACTTATACCTAACAGGACTGACTTATGTCTGCCTTGATTTGCTGTGCCCCTTGATTTAATAAATCATCCAATCATCTTAGAATAGTGTGGGTTCCCATCTTTGTTTAAAAAGGTCTCTGGGACCCCTACATTGAAGTAATCTTCTCTTAGACTAGATGTTTGTGTCTTTCAGCTTTTCCCGGTTAGGGGTCGGCACATCGGAACTCCAGTCTGCTAATGATTGGTAGTTGATTTTTACGTGCCGAGTTGCCGGCCCTGATGCACAACCTTCAACGAAGGTACGCCCATTCACGCATGTCTCCACGCAGAAGACGCTCTAGCTGAGAATCGAACCGGACAGCGTCTCACTGTGAGGCGACAATGCTACCGCAGCTCCACCACCACGGATATTTATAATTACCACCTCATCACTAGCCTTTCATATCCTGGAGTTTATTGAGAAGGTAGATTGTTCACAGCTTGATTCAGTTTTACAAGAGTGTTGTGTTCATTATTATTCCAGTCTGGATTTCTCAGTAGACATAGTACAGAGACTGCCATTATTGGGTCATGAACAATGTCTTAATGGTGAGAGATCATCATTGTTTTTCTGCCCTGGTCTTTTGATCTCACTTCTACATTTGATACAGTGAGCCACAACATTCTACATAATCTTTAGAAAACTGGTGGGAATTCAGGAACTGATATGGACTGGGGTGCCTTCTGCCCTTTTGGATGTACCCAAAAGTTTGTTTTTGGTACTCATACTTCAGCCATTTACTGAATTACCTCTGGTGTCCCACATGGTTCTGTTCTAGGGTTACCACCTGTCCCACTTTGTGAGGGACAGTCCCTCTTTGGGTAGTTGTTTCCTGCAAAAAAAAATGTAAAAATGGCAAATGTCCTGAGATATTAGGGCAAAATTATTTCCTACATTTTATGTAATAGTTGCATAAAACAGTTATTCTGTTTCTGTAACACCTAAATGTTATAATGTTATAAGAAACAGGATAAGCAACTAAAATGCCACAAACATAAGCTTTTATTTAGGCAAAAAAGTGAAGTTCTAAAGCCTTGAACTGACCGTGGGTATGTTTTGGCCTGCAAAATCTGATGCTTGTACCACAATTGTCCCATGCTGGGCATTTGAAAAGGTGGCAACCCTACTCTGTTCTGAGTCCATTGCTGTCTCTGTGTGCATCCTTTTACTATGAGAGCTCATTTGGGGAGGAGCTTATACCATGACTGCTATCCTGGTGATAAAGAGTTTTAACTCTCCTTCCCTCAGGGTAATACATCTGGAGAGCAGCTTACACTACGACTGCTATCCGGTGATACACAGTTTAACTCTCCTTCCTTCAGGACAATACGTCTACTGCCCAGTCACTTGACAAGGACTTGATATACATCCAAAATTGAATGAATCATAATCAGCATAAGCTTGATACATCTAAGACAATAGTGAACATTCTTGTTCATAGGAAAAGTACTAGGTTAGCTGCCCTTGTGGGCTATTTTAAGCTAGTCAATTTTCATTTCACAGGTTAAAATCAAACCCTGTACCATGCATCTGTGGGATAAACACCTTAACCATTATACCAACCCCCAGTCCCTTAATGGTGTCTCATATAGTATACAAACACTGTATATTAAACATACAATATCACCACTGCAACTGAAATGAATATTGCTTGTAGTCACAATTATAAAGATAATTAAATTTCTTGTTTTATTGTTAATCTAAGGCTGTTCATGTACAGTGCTTGATCTCTGCACATCTGTGTTTTATGTACAGTTATAGTAGTTAAGCATTATTATGACAAGATGTATAAATAGCTGTTGTAGAAAATAAAGTAGACAGAAAAAAACAAGTATAGAAGCTCTACAATCAAAGTATACTTTGCAGACTTACAAACAGATGTAACAAACTAACAAACAGGTTACTTAATAACAAGCTAACATATTTAATAACTCAGCTTGAAGGATTGTCACCTTGATGGATTCAAATTATCCATTTCTAACTCCCACCATTGTTTTGCCGATGACAAACTGGACTTTGGTGAGGAGGTCTGAAGTCTTGGCTTAGTTACTGACAACAGGGTAGCATTAAAGGATCAGGCATCCTGATTTTTAGATTATCCTTTGTATTTTTGTGAAATGTTGCCCATCTCAAGCACTTCTCCCTTCGCAGGCCCTCTCTGTGGTTGTGCATGCCCTTGTCTCTCATTTGAAGTGTTGCATCTCCTTATACCTAGGGTTTCCACACACAGAACTTAAATGGTTGCATCTCATGCAGGAGTGTACAGACCATTTACTCTGTGGTACTTCCATTGCTTACTGGAAAAATGTTCAAAACTATAAATGTAAAACACATTAACAAGGGGTGCTGTGTTATACAAGGAATATAATTTAATACAATCAAGAAGGTGAATCAAAGAACACATACATGTATGCATGGCCATAAAAATGTGTCCAAGGGACCTATGGTTTGAAAATAGCCCTCTCTACTGGTCATGTGCATTTGATTTGAATGTAGGTTTTTATGCTGTTTCAATGAATGTGAGTTTCAGTGGCAGAGAAGTTTACTGCTCATGATAAGTCTTTTTATTGTGAGACTATATTGTTTAACAAATGGCTATCGTTTGTTTATTTCAATATCTGTAATCATTGCAGAAGTAAATAAGAAAACAGTATACACACTTATAGGTTTGAATAGTGTTCATGGTAACTGGGGAGAAATAGCCAAGTAATGGAACACTGGTATGGCTAGGGAGGAGACTGCTACAAGAGGGGCTACACAAGGGGGCGCAATCTATTTCACTGCCTAGGGCCCCATTTGACTATAATCTGGCTATGCTAATATTTTAAAGTATGAAAATAGTTTACATGGCCTTTTTAAATCCCGAAACAATACTCACTGGTGGCAGCGTCTCCTCCTTTAAGGAGGACCATGACAGATTCACATGCACGCATGCTGATGTGAGTAGTGGGTTGTGAAAAAATACTGTTTTCAGAAGTATGTCTAGGTCCATAAAGGTTTGGGAACCACTGCTCTACACCAACTACCAGACTGCTGACAGAAATGAGTTTGAGTTTCAGTGTATTTTCAGGGTATTAAGAGATTCTGTGCATTTTCAAGGGATTATGAGTTTTAGTTCATTTTCATGAAACTGTGAGCTTCAAATGAAGAAAGTTTACTGCTTCTCACTCTAAGTCAGTTTTCAGTCTAAAACTGTTTTTTTTATCAAACGATACACTGTGTTGTAGAATTTGAAAGCAGTGTTAGTAGCATAACTGACTTTGATGCAGAAGGCTATGGATTCTGCTCCCACGCCATGTAGCTGGAGTACTGATATTGCAGTGCCCATTTGACTGCTGATTATCTGGTGCATTACAAGTGCGGATAAGGGTTCCATACTCCTAAGTATGTCATCCTTTGTATGAGATGCCTAGCAACTATGAACTTGTCATTTTTAGTAATTTCCTATTGCAATATTACCAGTTTACCAATATTTTAATGTAATATAGGCAATTAATTCTTCAAGGGCAACAGGCACTGAATTTGTAGATGAAACATTGAGATGTAAAGTTGTTTGCCTGTGGCAATCTCTTCATTAGTTACAGATTTCTTTAATGTGGAATTGTTCAGATGATTTCTCTTTTGCAGAGATTGTTTGTACTGAGTGATATTGGTGGATTGTAATGACAGAAGTCTGAGTGGCCTTTTATGGATGAAATTTTCTGAAATGGGTAGTTTTGTCATTATTGGTTTATCCATTTTGTCTCTTTGCTTATTAAAAGAATGCTTAAAACTACAAATTTAAAACACATTCTAACAACTAGTGCTGTATTACATAAGGAATATAATTTAATGCAATCAGGAAGTTGAATCAAAGAAAAAATACATGTACGCATGGCCGTAAAAATGTGTGCAGAGTCTGTTTTGAAAACAGCCCAAATGTAAACAATCCTCCACTGACCAGATGCATTTTCTATAAATATGGGTTTTCATTCAGTTTCAGTGGCAGAGAATTTTACCGTTCATGCTAAGCCCGTTTTCATTGTGAGATTGTATTGTTTAGCAAATGGCTATCTGTGTTTGTGCTCTTCTAGCTTAAGCTTCTGTACACAGCAAGGAGAGAGGTTGCTATTCTACTTTCACTGAGCTGTAAGGTTTACTCACCTACCCCAGAGTAAATTAAACTGCTTAGATTAACCTAAGCAACCCTTTGAACTAAGGCACATGGGCTTCTATTTTCTGAAGACATGACTTTTATAGTAAAGTATGTGTGAAGGAGCAACAGATAAAGCAGGTTTATTAAAGGAAATTCACATGTTCACTTGCAGTTTAAACTACATTACAAGGTATCCTTTCTTCTATGCGTTTAAATAATTAAAGGAAATGACTGGACTGGCTTTCTTGGGGAGTGACCTACCTGTGGGCATGGCTCGTAGGGGTGTTTAATGAGTATGGTGTGGTTGTGGCTTAAGTGGCACCGGAGCACTACTTCACCTAGGGCACCATATCAGCTAAGGCTGGCCCTGCTTCCAAATCATGCATAAAAAGAGCCCTTCCTGACCCTCTTAAAACACAGATCAGTGGATGGGTGACTGGAAATGAGTCCTGCAGTGGCTTCCATGTCTACCTGGACTGTGGAAGTCAGTACTAAATACCACAGACCCTCACAACACAACCTAGATCAGTGGATGGGTGACTGGAAATGAGTCCTGGAGTGGCTTCCATGTCTACCTGGACTGTGGAAGTCAGTACTAAATACCACAGACCCTCACAACACAACCTAGATCAGTGCATGGGTGACTGGAAATGAGTCCTGCAGTGGCTTCCATGTCTACCTGGACTGTGAAAGTCAGTACTAAATACCACAGACCCTCACAACACAACCTAGATCAGTGCATGGGTGACTGGAAATGAGTCCTGCAGTGGCTTCCATGTCTACCTGGACTGTGAAAGTCAGTACTAAATACCACAGACCCTCACAACACAACCTAGATCAGTGCATGGGTGACTGGAAATGAGTCCTGCAGTGGCTTCCATGTCTACCTGGACTGTGGAAGTCAGTACTAAATACCACAGACCCTCACAACACAACCTAGATTAGTGCATGGGTGACTGGAAATGAGTCCTGCAGTGGCTTCCATGTCTACCTGGACTGTGGAAGTCAGTACTAAATACCACAGACCCTCACAACACAACCTAGATCAGTGGATGGGTGACTGGAAATGAGTCCTGCAGTGGCTTCCATGTCTACCTGGACTGTGGAAGTCAGTACTAAATACCACAGACCCTCACAACACAACCTAGATCAGTGCATGGGTGACTGGAAATGAGTCCTGCAGTGGCTTCCATGTCTACCTGGACTGTGGAAGTCAGTACTAAATACCACAGACCCTCACAACACAACCTAGATCAGTGGATGGGTGACTGGAAATGAGTCCTGCAGTGGCTTCCATGTCTACCTGGACTGTGGAAGTCAGTACTAAATACCACAGACCCTCACAACACAACCTAGATCAGTGCATGGGTGACTGGAAATGAGTCCTGCAGTGGCTTCCATGTCTACCTGGACTGTGGAAGTCAGTACTTAATACCACAGACCCTCACAACACAACCTAGATCAGTGCATGGGTGACTGGAAATGAGTCCTGCAGTGGCTTCCATGTCTACCTGGACTGTGGAAGTCAGTACTGAATACCATAGACCCTCACAACACAACCTAGATCAGTGCATGGGTGACTGGAAATGAGTCCTGGAGTGGCTTCCATGTCTACCTGGACTGTGGAAGTCAGTACTAAATACCACAGACCCTCACAACACAACCTAGATCAGTGCATGGGTGACTGGAAATGAGTCCTGGAGTGGCTTCCATGTCTACCTGGACTGTGGAAGTCAGTACTGAATACCATAGACCCTCACAACACAACCTAGATCAGTGCATGGGTGACTGGAAATGAGTCCTGGAGTGGCTTCCATGTCTACCTGGACTGTGGAAGTCAGTACTAAATACCACAGACCCTCACAACACAACCTAGATCAGTGCATGGGTGACTGGAAATGAGTCCTGCAGTGGCTTCCATGTCTACCTGGACTGTGGAAGTCAGTACTAAATACCACAGACCCTCACAACACAACCTAGATCAGTGCATGGGTGACTGGAAATGAGTCCTGCAGTGGCTTCCATGTCTACCTGGACTGTGGAAGTCAGTACTGAATACCACAGACCCTCACAACACAACCTAGATCAGTGGATGGGTGACTGGAAATGAGTCCTGCAGTGGCTTCCATGTCTACCTGGACTGTGGAAGTCAGTACTAAATACCATAGACCTTCACCTCTGCAAACTTCACTCATCTAACCACTGACAGATGGAGAAACTGAGGATAAATATGGCTAGGCTTGTAAGGGCTCTAGGGCAGTTAGGTTCAAAAAAGATTACTAGGCTATCAAATTATGAAAAAGAAATATAGTTTCTTATCTGAAATGATATTTAGGCAAGACATGTTTGTTTTAAGAAACGGCAACAGATAAAATTATTTAAAATCAATGTATTCGATAAAAGGAGACAAACCAGGGTTATTTAAGAATCAATACATTACTTTAATGTATACCTTTATTTAGTATATTACAAACATAACGGGGAATAGATAGTATATATTAAATATCTTATTTGCTTCTGAGATGTAACATTCATCTCTCTCTCTCTCTCTCTCTCTCTCTCTCCAAAATAAACTTTGTATGCTTTTTCATAACTGCAATTACAAGTCAGGCTGACACACAATTGTGCAAGGTATCCTTGAATAATTCCGATACTCAAGAAACGTGGCAAGTTTTCTTGCAGACACAATGTCTGTACTAACAAATGCAAGTGTGAAATGGACATTCTTGGGAACAGCTGTCTCATGATTTCATTTTGATTGGTAACAAATGAACACTGGACATCCCTTTGTTACTAAGCATGACCAGTCAAGTATTAATACTTTTACATACATCAGAGTATCATTTTTCGTAGTAATGGCTGCCTATAACAGTAAACACTACTGTGCTTCAGCCTGCCGGCATAGCTGCATCCCACTTCCAGAGTGCTATATCCCTAAACTAGCTCACACAGCTACTATCTCTAAGCATGCAGGCATATTTGTACCCCACTTCCAAACTGACACCAGAAGTATTGCACAGGTATAGATGTACCCCACTTCTAAACTGCTACATTCCTAAAACAGCTCACCCAGCTACTGGGTCACAACATGCAGTCAAAGCTGCACAACAGTTCCAGACTGCTGCATTCCAAAAACAGCGTACACAGCTACTATGTTCCAAGCTGCATGTCCAGACTGTTGCATCCTTAAAACAAATGTATTGCTAAAAGTCTCTTTTCTATATATTTTAGACCTGAAACCCTTACTTGTGGTGTAGATATATGTGTCAAAGTATGATATACCCGTACTGTTACAATTATAGGTAAATTTTAGATATGGGCTAGAATTGTTAAGATATTCTAAAAACATTAATATTTCATCCATGGTACCAGTCCACAAAATAAATATATCATCCAAAAATCTGATGCAACAACTAATTGTGAAGGTGAACATTACAGGCAGACACGAGGGATAACCATGGGGGCAGCGTATGCCCCTATGTTTGCGAACCTTGTATTGTTAGATTGGGAGGATGAATACACATTTAAAAACCAATGGTACCAGTCCATACATATTTAGAATTCTCCAATAATCATCCATGGAAACAAAAGAAAAGTATAATTAAGGGACAATGTATCAGAGCTGCCCGGATGACTTCGGACTATTCTGAGATGGTTAAAGAAATTGACTATATAGGAAATATGTTCAGGGAAAGGGGGTACCCTAATGAAATTAGTGATGTTACTGGGTATGTTAAAAGTTAGTGGGGAAAAGTATAAACCCCTGTTTGGTGCAGATATGGAGATGAGTAATGGGTCCACCAAATCCAAATGTACAAAAGACATGGATATCAACATGACATATAACAGAGCTTGTATCCTGGGGTTTAATCCTTATGTTAAGGAAGTCAAAAGTATTATATACAAGAATTGGAATATTCTGCGGTGTGATGAGGGGGTGCATAATATATTAGGAACAGAACCCCTCTTTGTATATAAAAAGTACAGTTGTGTACACTTATCATAAATGTAGATGCTCGAGTGTATTCACTGTTGCAGTCATTACACTTGGGTTATCCTGCTGGCAGGCTACCCGCAGTCGGCCTGAATTCCAAAATTTTGGTCTGGCATCAGTTACTGTTGCCTCTTCCCTAACGTCAGTGCGCCAGGGGTATAAAAGATGGAGCCGACGCCATTTTCTTCAGTTTTTCTTGCCCCAGATGTCAGGTGCCCCCAAAAGGGTAGGCTAAAAATATGCCAATAAAAACATGCATGCACCAAAAAATATTATACCTTAATGTACAAGCAAATACACCACGTAGGTTGTACAGATTACAGAAATGCAGATAAGTTCCAACAAAGATAAGGGTGATGGTGGGTGGGTAACCTGAACTGCAACAGTGAATACACTCGAATATCTACATTTATGGTAAGTGTACACAACTGTACTATGTTCTTCGTGTTTCACTGTTGCAGTCATTACACTTGGATTGAATCCCAAAGCTATGGTTGGGAGGCTGGAGCTAAATAGCTTTAGGAGCGGCTATGAGGCCCTGCAGATCTGCAGTGGCAAAGCCTGCCCTGGATTTAGAGAAGAGCGGTAAATGATAGTGCTTTGTAAAGGTGTGCATTGACCTCCGGGAAGCAGCCTCTAAAATGTCTTTGGTTGGTACTCCCCTGAGGAAGGCTGCTGAAGTGGCTGCTGCTCTGGTTGAATGTGGCCTAATGCCCTTAGGCACTGGCTTGCCATGTTGTGAATAGCAGAAATGAATGCAGTGACCTATCCACTTGGAAATAGTCTGCTTTGAGATGGCCTTTCCTTGTGATCCTGCAGCATATGCCACTAGTAGCTGCTCTGTCTTTCTGAAAGCTTTGGTTCTGTTCAAGTAGAAGTGTAGCTGTCTGTGTATGTTCGAAGAATGCAGAATTATATCCCCCTTATTCTGTGGTTTTGGATAAAAAGTAGGCAGATGATTAGTTTGGTTAAGGGCCACACGGGACACTACCCTAGGCATAAATGTCGGGTTTGTCCTCAGAGAAACCCTGTCTGGATAAAAAATGATAAAAGGTTCCACAGCCATGAGTGCCTGTAGCTCTGAGACTCATCTTGTAGAGGTTATTGCTAGGAGCAGAGCTGTTTTCCAAGATAAAAACTTTATATCAGCTGTAGTGGCTGGCTCAAAAGGAGGCAGGGTGAGTTTTTCCAAGACATAATTGAGGTCCCATGCAGGTATTAGTGAGCTCCTTGGAGGCATACATTTTTGGCTCCTCTGAGGTACTGCTTAAACAAAGGATGTGAAAAGATTGGTGGCTCTGTATTGTAATGGGCCGAAATGGCAGAGGCATGAATTTTAATTGATGAAAAAGATAGGCCTTTATCCAGCATCTCAGCTATATATTGCAAAATCTGAGGAATATTTGGTACAGCTGTGTCAATTCCTTGTGCCTGGTTCCAAGCACAGAATCTCTTCCATTTTCCAGGATAAGATTTTCTGGTACTAAGCCTTCTGGCCTCCAAAATGACACCCATCACAGCTTTAGTGAGCGGTGCGTTTTGTATGACTACATTATCTGCCATGCTGCTAAATTTAAGGTCTTGAGTTGGCTGTGCAGGATCTGACTGTTCTGCTGGGACAGTAGATGAGATATTTGAGGCAAGGTCCAAGCAGGGCATTGAGACAAGTTCCTTAGGATTGGATACCAGTACTGGTGTGGCCAGTCTGGGGCAATCAGTATCATCTTTGGTTTCTCTTGTCTGACCTTTAGGAGTACCTTGGGGAGGAGAGGCAGTAGAGGAAAGGCATATACTGCTAAGCTTTTCCAGCTGAAAGATAGGGCGTCCACTTTCCATGCTTGTCTAGGATAGGTCCTTGTGCAGAATATTTGTAGTTGGTAGTTGTGAGGAGAGGCAAATAGATCTATATCCGGGCATCCCCATTTACTTGTTATCATGCTGAAAACTTGTGGATCCAATTTCCACTCGTGGGGATCCATGAGGTTTCTGCTTAGTTCGTCTGCCAGAGTATTTATCTTTCCTGGCAAGAATTGTGCCTGCTGATGCACTTGGTAAGTCAATATGGTGTCCCACAAAGTCATAGCTAGTCTGCAAAGGGAGTAAGAATGAGTGCCTCCCTGCTTGTTTATATACCACATGACCGTGGTGTTGTCTGTCTTTATCAGTAGTTGTCCTGGATGAAGTAGGTCCTTGAAGGCTGTCAGGGCATTCTGAACAGCTAGCATCTCTTTCTGATTGATATGTAGATGCATTTGGTTTGCGGACCATGTGCCTTGAATACATCTTCCTGCCATGTGGGCCCCCCAGACATAATCTGATGCATCCGTTGTTAATGTCTGCCTGGCTGGGGGTAAAGTGAATGGCTGTCCCTTGTTCTGGTGACAAGCTTTCTCCCACCATCGAAACTCCTGTTGCAGGCAGGGAATGAGGGTAATTATTGTTTCCAGGCTGTGGAAATGTTGAGCCCAAACACTTTTTAGGTACCATTGAAGTTTCCTCATATGCAGTCTCACATATGGAATTAGTAGAATGCAGGATGCCATGAAGCCCAAAGCCTGCAGAATTTTTCTTGCAGGTAACTGGGCCTTTGTTGCCAATGGTTTGAAATATGTAGTCAGTTGCCTTTGTTTGTCTGGCGTGAGATAAGCCATCTGGGCAGTTGTATTTAAGCTTGTACCCAGGAATATTATCTCTTGAGAGGGTACTTGTTTTGATTTCTTTTCATTGACTGTGTACCCTAGGCCTGTTAGAAATCTCTTTACAAATGCCAGATGCTGTAGTAGAATGTCCTTGTTCTCTGCTTGAATGAGGCAGTCATCCAAGTAAGGATATATTTGTATTCCTTTTTATATGCAGAATGCAGTTACTGGTGCCAGGCACTTTGTGAAGACCCTGGGCGCAGTAGATAAGCCAAAGGGTAGTGCAGAGAATTGGTAGTGCATTGAGCCAGCTTTGAATCTGAGGTATCTTCTGCATGTTTGTCTGATTGGGACATAGATTCATAGGTAGGTACTAGGCTATTGGTCCTAGGGCCTATATAAGCCTAGCCAAAGGTACCTTGGCTTTCGCCACCCAAGAAAATTATTTTCCTGTGCCACTGTCGAGCAGAGCCACAGAAGTGATCCTCGGGGTGAATTTCCTATCTCCCATCCAATCATCAAGATTTTTCTTGAAGAGTGCTAATGAGGAGCTTTGTTTGATATAGATAGGTAGTTTGTTCCAGAGTATGGGAAGTCTCTGGGTTTGACATAGCTTTGTGTGTTAGGCAGAGATCGCCTCTGAGTAGGCGATATGCAACGGAGTAAAGCTGCAGTTTTTTTGAGACTGTCTGCATAGGGCATCTCTTTGAGGCCAGTAATCCTCTTTGTGAGGTATTTCTGTGGCCTTTCCAGTTGTTGTAGATGTCTTGTGAGGTACATACCAAAAGGGGCATTGTACTCTATAATGGGTCTAATGAGTGGTGAGTAGAGGGGAACAATGACCTCTTTTTTCCTGGATGAGAAACCTTCTGTGATGAGGTGTGCCACGTATAAGGATTTCCTGACTACTGTGGCGATGTGATTATCAAAGGAGATATTACTGTCCACCTGTATCCCAAGGTCTCTTATCACACTTTCGGTGTTAATTAGACTACCACCTATGTGGTAGTTCATGCGTACTGAGTTTTTACCAAAAGGGATGACAATGCACTTTTGGCATTGAGCTTGAGGCCATGGCTTTGACACCAGGCATCTGTCTCAGCGAGGCCCTTTTGTAGGATGTCCACATCTTTTGGAGTTTTGATTATGGCTCCTAGTTTGCAGTCGTCTGCGAACTTCATTAGCCAAAGACCTTCTGTGTTGGCCTGTACTTCAGAGAAGTAGATACCAAACAGGATGCATGCAGGTATGCCTCTTTTAGGTCTAAAGTCACAAGCCAAGCCTTCTTGCCCAGCATGGGCAGAAGCTGCTGTAGAGTCAACATTTTGAATTTTGGTATATCCAGATATGTGTTTAGAATAGATAGGTCCAGTATTGGTCTCCAGGTCTTGTCCTTTCTTGGTACCAAGAACAGTCTTGAATAAAATCTTTGTCCCTGCTCTTGCTCTGGTACTTGTTGAATGGCCCGCATATCCATGAGGGATGAGACTTGTTTTTGTGCCTCTGCCCATTGGTGTTTTGGCGGGTCTGACCAACCGTTTGTCCTTGGCAGGGTATGGAAGTGGAACTTGTAGCCTTGTGACACTATGTCTAGGACCCATTTGTCCTGGGTTATTATGTGCCAATTTTGAGAAAAAAGGGCTAGTTTTCCCCCTAAAGGAGCTGCCAAAAGATAAGTGCTTGGCACAGGCAGGGGGGAAGTCATTGGGACTGTTTCCTGCATGGCTGTGATTTGTCTTCTCCAGTTTTGGAGGTAGAAGCACCCCGTTGTTTAGATCTGTATGAACCTTGGGGCTGGGATCTGCCTCTTGGGCATCTGTATCTGCCCCTTTGTGGTCTGTCTGACACTGGAAAGGACCAATTCTTTGTAGACCAGTGTCTGCTAAATCTTGGAGGCTGTACCTGTAAGAAATCCTTAACCGTTTGCACAGATTTAGCTCTGTCCTCCATTTTCTTCAACACCTCCTCTGCTTTAACACCAAATAAAGTATCATGCTGTAATGGAGCATCAGCGGCCCTGCAGGAGGCCTCCAATGAATCAAAACCACATTGCAAAGTATGCTTTCCAACTTGCTCAGCTGCATGCAATAAATCCTGCATTTCTTTGCTTTCTGCACCTTCAGAATTTATCAACATTTTCTGTTTAAGCAGTGACATACTATATTGCTGATATTTGAGCATATGAAACTGACAATTTAAAGCCCTTATAGCCAAGGTAGCAGAGGTGTAAATTTTCTTCCCCATCTGTCCAGTGCCCTAGAATCCCTGTCAGAGGGGGTAGGGTTTTTTGCAGTGGATGCTTTGACCCCTTTGGGACCCTAAGAGATAGTTTCTGGGTCAGCAGCAGGGTTTTTGAAAAGGAATTTATGAGAGTCAGGTACCCTGTAGTACCTGTCCGACTTAACAGGAGCTGGAGGTAAGGAGTCAGGGGTCAGACTGGACACTGAAAATACATAATCTACAATGTCTAACACAGGTGGAATAGCTAGGGGCCTGTGTTGTGGTAGTAAAAGGAAGTCACTGAGCCTTTTCTTAGATTCTGAATAATCTTGGCTCTCCCAGTGGAAATGTTCCCTCATGGTATGCAAGGTTTCCCCAAAAGAGTAATCCTCAGGAGGAGAGACTGAAGGGATAGATTTTTCAGCATCAAAATCCTCATAGGGAGGAAGAGAGTATTCCTGATCAGAAGAGGAATCAGAAGAAATGGAAACCTGATCTGAAGATTCATATTCTGTCTCTTGCCTAGGCCGCTTATCAGGAGGGTGGGGGGTGGGGGGTGGGAACCCCTGATTAAAGTAATTAAGTCTTCGGCCATTTTGAACATCTGTTTTTTGGGCATGGAGGCCTGACCATGAGGCTGTTGTACTTGTTTCTTTGTCTTTAAAGGTGCTTTAGTCTTTGCCTTTGTAACTGGAGTCGCTTTAATGTGTAATTGAGTAGGTCTGAAAACACCCTCAGAAGCCAATGCCTGCTCAGCGTCTCCGGACCCATCTGAGGGGATGGTCTCCGAAGGTCCAATACATTGAGCTTCCAGCGGCCTAGGCAACTCCAAGTGGGAATCTGTAGCAGCCTGCGTGTCCAAAGTAGCGGGCGTCAGGGGCTGGGAAAGCACCTCACTGAGAACCGGCGACTGGCTTAGAGTAAACCTTGCCATCGGTTTTAGACCTTGGATGCCTGTTCTTTTCTTTTTCTTTGCGTTTTTTGTGAATTCCAGTAGTCGGATGGCTATCCGACGGCATCATGTAATTAAATCTTCTGCCAAAATAGTGAAATGCAAAATTGTACCAGCGCTTAATAGTGCACTGGTTAAATCTAGCACAAAATTGACAAGTAGCAACATCGTGGTCAAGGCCTAGGCAAGGAATACAGTAAGAATGAAAGTGCTTATGAGGTATTTGCTTCCCACAAGAAATACAATTATTAACTTTTTCTGACATCCGTCTGGAGCAAGAAAAATGTTTTCCCCAACGGGGTACTTAGCTTTTAATGAAGACTTCGGATCTGAAATTTGAACACAAAAATCTCAGGAGTTGGCCGACCGGCACTTGTGAACTGCTTCTGCTTCGGGCACCGCGCAGCAAGAATGACTGAAGAAAATGGTGTCAGCTGCATCTTTTATACCCCTGGCGCACTGACGTCAGGGAAGAGGCAACAGCAACAGACGCCGGACCAAGACTTTGGAATTCAGGCCGACTGAGGGTAGCCTGCCAGCAGGGTAACCCAAGTGTAATGACTGCAACAGTGAAACACAAAGAACATCTGGATCAAATCTAAAAAAGAAAATCCAAAACAGTGATAAACACAAAGATACAATGACCGCAGGCACAAGTAAATGTGGACATGGTAAACAGTGTTATAAGTGAGGAACATACCCATACTATAGATAGTATTAACAAGACAGTAGTTAGATTTAAAAAGGGTAATTGTCAGACACAGTATGTGGTTTATTTAGCTATCTGTACTAATTGTCCGAGTTTCTATGTAGGAAAAACAGAGAGGAGGTTAAGAAATTGTATACACGACCACCTTTATTATATTAGAAAACAGGATCCCAACAATGCCCTATATGGACACATAAACGAGAGTGAGACCTGTAATACCTATAAGTTTGCAATATTAGAGTGTGTAAAGACGTACCCTAGAGGAGGGGACATGAAAGGAATACTGGGGGAAAGAGAAGTCAAATGGCAAATATTATTAAATGAGCCAGCCCCCCGGATTAAATGATTGTATTTCCACTAAACCCCTTTTAAGGGCATGAACAGGATACTATAGAAGTAACCTCAAGTCTTGCATAGGTGTTTGTCATCGGCCCAGTACAATTTATTATGTTACAAGTTTCTCATTGTAATGGTGGCCAATTTACATACATTTTTAATATTTTTAACATTTTTAACATTGTTTTTAAATTTTTTTAACTTTTATTCAATATACTAATACAATGTATATTGAGTGTATTATATTATGGAATATAACAGCATTTATGACAGTGATTTTATGTTTTCTATGATATTTTCACATGACTTGCTTTATAATACATTTAGTTAGAATCAACTAATGAATATTCATGATATTAATTTAATGTATCACATGATTGGATGACTGGTACTATTTAAAGTCTGTTAGTTTTTAATATGGTGTTCTGATGAAGTCTACTGAGGGTAGATGAAAGTGCTAAATCAGATGTCTCAATAAATACAGCTTTTGCATTCTATCTGTCTCATTTTTGGAACCAGACACCGTAGTTTACCAGTTACAATGTTCTAACTGATTGGTAACAGTAGCAGCTATGCCAGAAGGAATGAGAGAAAAAATAAAAGAGGACAGTGCAAAGAAGAAAACTGTGGTAAGAATACAAAGCAAGAGAGATCAGGTGTTGAACAGATACAAGGTCTGGGACAATAAAATGTTACCTTTCGGTGTAAAAAGGCAGCAGGTAAGAACATTTATTTTTATCAATAAAGATATTTTGTGACATTTTCTTTGGGACTGTAAATGGCAGAGAGATTTTTGTGGAAATATGAAAAAAGACGAAAAAAAACAATCCTTGAATGAATATATACAAAAAAGCATCTTTTCAGGAAACTAAAAAGTAAGTTCATATACAGTTTTGAAATGAAGTGCAGAGACAGAATTTATAGACACTTCAAAAGTTTATGATAACAGGGTTTACGAACTGGAGCATGGGACTAAAATAGAAATAGAAAAAGTCATACATATTCCAAGTATTACAAATACTGATGGTAACAGATGTGTCATAAAATACTGGGAACAACCAAAGACATGATATTTTTGTGAAAAAGGGCATTTAGTTGATAAATGAGACAAAAAGAAATGTTACATATGTGGTAAAACAGGACAGGAAGCAAAAAAATGCGAACTTATAAATGTAAAAAAGGGACACTTATGAAGGAATTGTAAAGAAAAAAAGAGAACGAGTTAAGTACTACGAATCGGAGCACAGAGGGAAAAAAACAAGAAGCGACTGAAGGTGGGATAGAAATAGATAAACGAGAGATACTGAAAAAATAAGGAAGGAGATGAACAGGAGATAGAATCAGAAGTTAGTGATGAAGAACACATAAGTTGGAAAATGGTAAGAGGAAAAAATAATTCCATTGGTAGAAGAGTAAATTATAGAAAATTAAAATTTAAAGCCATTAACATAAAGGAAAAGAAAGGGAGTGGATAAATCATTAGTTATAAGAAATTAGTATAGGATGATATCTCCTAAACTAAGAAACAGGGGAAAGGAATAATTTAAGAATTCAGCAAACATTAATAGTATGAAAAATGTTACTAGAAGGATAGCAATTGTAGAATGGTGTAACAAATGCAATGTTGATATCATTCTAGAGGACATAAAAATTTGGACATATGAAGAAAGATTATGGACACAAACATATAGGATGGGGAAATACACAACACAGGGAATCAACAGTGTTCAGGAATAGCAGTTTCATGCAGAAGAGTAGCACAAATTTTGGATGTTATAGGTTCATAGGTTCATACTAGGCTATCTGCCCTAGGGCATTTATAAGCCTAGCCAGAGTGTGTATGGCTTTCACCACCCCTTAGGATGAGAATACTATACCCATTAGTTTGCTGTGCCTCTGTCCAGCAGTGACACAGAGATGATTCCCAGGGTAAACCTACGATCTCCCATCCACTCGTCAAGATTTCTCTTGAGCAGACTCAGTGAGGGGCTCTGCCTCACATGGACTGGGATTCTGTTCCATAGTGTAGGGAGTCTCTGGGTGATGAATCTGTCCCTCCAGCACGTCCTATTTATATCCGTGTTGAGGTTTAAGTCTCTTGCTCTCGTGGCTCTGGTGGATTTGGATTTTTTGAGGTGGAGCATGTCCATTAATTCCGGGTTGGACATGGCCTTGTATGTCAGGCACAGATCACCTCTGAGCAGACGGTATGCGACTGAATAGAGCTGGAGTTTCTTCAGTCAGGCAGCGTATGACATATGTTTGAGTCCCTTTATCCTTTTGGTGAGGAACTTTTGGGGTCTTTCCAACTGCTGCAGGTGTCGGGTAAGGTACATTCCAATGGGCGTTGTACTCAATCATTGGTCTGATAAGTGAAGAGTACAGGGTACAATGACCTCTCCTGATCTGGATGTGAATCCCTTCATGATCAGGTGGGCAATGTGAGTGTCAAAAGAGAGGTTACTGTCAACTTGGGTCCCCAGGTCCCTGATAACTTCTTCCGTGTTTAATGGATTACCACCTATGTGGTAATTAGGGGTTACCTTGTTTTTCCCAAAGGTATGACTATACATTTTTTGGCATTTAGCTTAAGGCCATGGCTCTGGCACCAGTTATCCATTTCTATGAGACCTCTCTGGAGGATGTCTGTGTCTGATGGAGTGTCAATTATGGTGCCCAGTTTGCAGTCATCTGCAAATTTTGTCAGTCACAATCCCCCTGTGTTTGCCTGCACTTCAGAAAAATAAATGCCGAACAAGAGGGGGCCCAGGACTGAGCCATGTGGGACACCGCTCGTGACCGACTTAGAGTCTGACATGGCACCAGCAACTCTAACCCTGTGGGTTCTGTCCTTGAGCCAGTTTGCAACCCATCTTGTGACATATGGGTTTACATCTAAGCTGGTGAGCTTTTCTATGATGCCCGAGTGGGGTATTGTGTCGAACGCTTTTGCTAGGTCAAGGTAGGCTGTGTGAACTGCCTTACCCTCATCAATGGCCTTAGTGACTGTTTCGAAAAAGTCGACCAAGTTCAAGAGGCAGGATCTGCCCTTGACAAAGCCAAATTGGGTAGGATCCAGTGTCTGTAGGTCCCCAATGTCTTTATTTATGAGTTCCATTATGATCCTCTCCATAGCTTTGCAGACAAGGCTCGTCAAGCTTATGGGGCGGTAATTTCCAGGGTCCGTAGAAGCACCGCCTTTGTGGACTTATATAAGTTAATGCAAAGATTAACAATTACAGATGCAAGATGAAAAGAAAAGGGGTACAGAATTATTGCTATATATGCTTATGTGATTAGTAAAGAGAAGGAGAAACTATTTTAGAAAATACTGGATTATGTATTTGCAAATAAGGGTATAATTACAACAGATTTCAATTGTGATTTAAGGGGAAACAGAAAAGAGGAAAAGATGAAAAAAAAATGATGGAAGTAATAAAATATGGAAAATTTGCTATATGGAAAAATAAAACAAACTTGGAGAGGTACTTTAAAATCTGAAAGATTACTTTTTAGTATCAGAAGGAATATGTATACTGAAGAAACTACTGTAATAAGTTTCTCGAGCATTTTGGCAATATGGTTGGAAACGTATCATAATAAAGAACATATAAAGATAGGAAAGGTATAAAAAGAATAAATGGAAAGGAATTGAATGAAAAAGCAAAGAATGATATAAATTATGGAAGGATCATATTACTATGAGATTGTTTTACATTAACTGGTCGGAATGGTGGATTCCTTTAAAAAATATAAAGACAGTTCTCTACTTTGACAGAATAAAAAAAGAAAAGTAGGAATATGCTAAAACATATGGAGATGTGATGGATAACTTCCTTAGAAAACAAAAATGGAAAAAACTAAGGGTAATGCTGCTCAACACCAGTAGTCTAAATCTCAAGATGCAGGCACTCGATGCACTCCTCAGTATGGAGAACATCGACGTCTGTGCAGTAACTGAAACTTGGTTCAAGGCTCCTGAGAGCACCCCAGCGCTACCAGGCTGTACCTCGTATCATGCTTTTCGGCCCCAAAACCCAGGCCGAACCACAAGGGGGGGGGTCCATATTCATCAAGGGCACCCACACCTCCAGGTTAGTAGCAACACACGAAGCATCGGAGACCATACAGGTGCAACTAACCATAGGCAAAACTGCTATACAACTGGTAGCATGTTACAGACCACCCTCCCAATCTCAGGAACCCCACTCAGCCTTCCTGAAGACATTGGAGGATATGAATGTATCACAAAATACCATCATACTGGGAGACTTCAACTACTCTAACATAGATTGGGTACATTATTCTAGCCCTAACACCCTAGCCCAAAGGTTCCTGGAATTCATAAATTCAAATGCACTGGAACAACTAGTCACCTCTCCCATTAGGGGAGATAATATACTAGACCTGATCATCACAAACATGGGGACAAAATGCTCCACACCGGACGTATACCCCTCACTAGTGAGATCTGACCACAAACTAATCACCCTGGATATACATATCCCACCTCCACCCCAGCACAAAAGACCACAGTGAAAAACTTCTCAAAAGCAGACTTCACTCTTCTTAAGACTGAGATGGTATCCTTTAAGCCCACTGAGCCAGTGGATACCACATCCCACAATGCTGAATCCTTCACAAATGCTTTCTATGGACATCTCCAAGAATGCATGGATCATGCAATCCCAAATAAATCCAAGTCCCTCTCCACCAAAGGCAAGCGTCCTGTCTGGTGGACCTCAGCCATTAACAAATTGTATAACAAAGAAGGAAGCTACTGCACGACAGAGCAAAATCCCATAAAGGGAAGACATCTCTGATCAACACTAGCAGAAAACTACGTTCTCTCATAAAAACATCCAAGGCCAACTTTGAGAGAAAAATCGCTAAGGACACTAAAGATAACCACAAAGCCTTCTTCAGCTATGTTAGAAACCTAGGCGGAAACCCTCAGATATACTCAGAGTTAGTTCACAACAACAAAAAATACACTGAACCCACAGATATTGCCAACATTCTGGCTGACAGGTTCAGTACAAATTTCTCCCCTCCCTCACCCCCAAAAGAAGAAATACTTATCCCAGCTGAATGTAATCTCCCTGTCATCTCAGATGTCCAGGTGAGAGCCACCCTCAGCAAAGCTAAAAACACAGCATCAATGGGACCTGACGGTATCCTGGGTTGCGTGCTACGTGAACTCCAAGAGGAGCTAAACCCGCACATAAAAATGCTATTTAACCTTAGCCTTACTACAGGATATGTACCTGTACACTGGCGTACAGCAACAGTGGTCCCACTCCACAAAGGGGGTACCTCTACAGACCCTGGGAACTACCGCCCCATAAGCTTAACCAGCCTGGTATGCAAAGCTATGGAAAGAATTATTATGGAACTCATAAACAGAGACACTGGGGACCTACAGACACTTGACCCCACCCAGTTCGGCTTTGTAAAGGGCAGATCCTGCCTTTTGAACCTGGTTGACTTTTTCGAAACAGTCACTAGAGCCATTGATGAGGGCAAAGCAGTCCATACAGCCTACCTGGACTGGGCTAAGGCCTTCGACACAATACCCCACTCAGGCATCATAGATAAGCTCAACAGCTTAAATGTAAACCCTTTTGTCACTAGATGGGTTGCAAACTGGCTAAAGGACAGAACCCATAAAGTTAAAATCGCTGCAGCAATGTCAGACTCAAAGCCAGTCACAAGTGGTGTCCCACAGGGATCTGTCCTGGGACCCCTCTTGTTCGGCATTTATTTCTCAGATGTTAAAGCAAACATGGGAGGGTTGTGGCTGACAAAGTTCGCAGATGACTGCAAACTAGGCGCCATAGTCGATACACCAGCGGACACATACATCCTACAAAAAGGCCTCGCAGAAACGGACAACTGGTGCCGGAGTCATGGCCTTAAACTAAATGCCAAAAAATGTATAGTCATCCCCTTTGGGAAAACAAAGTACCCACAAATTATCACATAGACAGCAACCCACTGAGTACGGAAAAAGTAATCAGAGACCTAGGGACCCAAGTCGACAGCAACCTCTCATTTGACACCCATGTTGCCAAAGTGGTTAGAAAAACATTCTACCTTGCACACCTTATCATGAAGGGATTCACATCCATTTCCAAGGATGTCATTGTACCCCTATACTCCTCCCTCATCAGACCTATGATTGAGTACAATGCCTCATTTGGTATGTACCTCACACGGCATTTGCAACAGCTGGAGAGACCACAACAGTACCTCACCAAGAGGATCAAGGGTCTCCAACATATGTCTTATTCTGCCAGACTAAAGAAACTCCAGCTCTATTCAGTAGCATACCGCCTGCTCAGAGGTGATCTCTGCCTGACATACAAGGCCATGTCCAATCAGGAACTGATGGACATGCTCCACCTCAAAAAATCCAAATCCATCAGAACCACGAGAGCTAAAGACTTAAACCTCGGCACAAGTATGAATAGGACATGCTGGAGGGATAGATTCATAACCCAGAGGCTTCCCATGCTCTGGAACAAGATCCCAGTTCATGTTAGACAGAGCCCCTCACTGACTCTCTTCAAGAGAAATCTTGATGAGTGGATGGAAGATCGTAAGTTTACCCCAGGGGTCACATCTGTGTCACTACTAGACAGGGGCACAGTAAACTAATTCTATTATATAAGGGGACCTTCATGGTGTCACTACTAGACAGAGGCACAGTATTCTAAATCTATTCTGTGCATTTTGTACCATTTTATGGGGTGGCGAAAGCCACATCACTATGGCTAGGCTTACAAATGCCCCAGGGCAGATAGCCTAGTACTAAACTATGAAACTTAGAAAATAATATAAATTATTATAAAAAAGAAAACATTTATAAGAAAAATTATGAGAAAATTAAATTATTGTATAAACAAAGATATTTTTATAAGGAATAAAAGAAGTTTCACCTTCTCTAAGTAAGACAGTGGAGGAGGACAGCAGCATAATGAGAGAAATGAAAGATAAAGACGGTAATAAGGAAAAGTCAAACAAATTATGGAAGTCGTTTTAAGGTATGTGAAAGAGATGCTTAGTTAAAAAAGACAGTGTGAGGATATAGGAAGTAAACAAATTCTGAACAAATTAAAGAATTTGAAAAAGTGTTTTAACAGTTAAATGTACACTCAGCATCTGGTCTAAATGGTACTGGATTTAAAATGCATAAAAATATAGAAAGATGGCAGAAAAAATATTTAAACTGTATATTCAATGAGTGGTTCAATGAAGGATGGAAGTATAAGGAACTGTGTAGTGGTTATTAAAATTTATATTGAAAGCTGGAGAAAAAGAAGATATAAAAAAGGAGACCAACACTTCTAAATAATACCGATTATAAGTTATTTATGAAAACAATGCAAAAAGATTTGAAAATAAGATGCAACATATAATGGAAGAAAGTGTATATGTTATAAAAGGAAAAGGATGCCAATAATTATTAATGATAGTGAGAAATCACAGATGATATAAGCAGAAAGAAGATACAAAACTTATGGTAGGTGATACAGCATTTGATTCAATACAGCATGATATACTGTGGAAAATAATGGATATGCATAATAACAATAAAATTAAACATGTGTAGAACAGCCTATAAGAATAATATACTAACAGTCTTAGTCAATGGCTGGCTAAGTAAAGAAATAAATATGAATAATGCTATAAGACAAGGGTGTCCTATGAGTAGCATTGTATTTGTCTTAGACATAAATACAATAGTCAGAGAGAGGTAAATTAGAAAATGAAGAATGCAAATTACAAACTCCAAACAGAAGTTGAAATTCCAGTTACGATGCAATATGCAGATGACATTATCATAACTCAGACAGAGAAAGGATAAGTTATCTATTTAGTTAAACGTTTAAAGGAAAGAGGTGCGATGATTAATAAAGAAAAGAGAAAGAATGGGTGACATAATCGCAGGTAAACAATTTTCTATGAAAAATACCTGTTCTAGGGAATACATTTAGATAAAGAATAAAACAAGAAGGGATGGGATATAATACAGGAAATAAAAGATAGCTGCATATTATGGAAAACATACAGATCAGCATATTAAAAGTGCATTTGATTAATTCAGCATCAATAAGTAAGATAGCATATTTATCCAATGTTGTCATGATTGATGGAACGTATGAAAAACATATTAGAAGTATTCCTTTCCTTTACATGGGGATCAGATTAAATCCTGTTAAAAGTGGTGTATTATACATAAAGGAGGAGGAGGATTAGGTATGATAAATCCAATAGTTTATACTGCTTCATTAAATACGTACAAGGTACTTAAATGGTTAAATGAAATGAGAAATTAGTGAAAAGTGTATTTAAGCACAAGTATAAGGAATTCTGGGAAGGAGTAAGAAATAAAACAAAAGAATGTTTTAATGAAGAAATAGAGAATTGTCAACAAAAAATAAGAATGTGGAAAATAAAGATTGATGAAGTGGAAGATAGAAAAACATGGTATAAAAATATTATGAGGAAATATTACTGTATTAATCCATGGAAAATATTCCAGAAGTAAAGATTAATGTAATTAAAGAAAGAAATAAATGGTGCAGACAATGTTGAATGCAATGATTTTCTAAGGAGATTGGGAATAAAGAAATTACCTGTAAAGGCAAATATGCCTTACAAAAGGAAAAGTGAAAGAATATGTTTGTATTGCAGGGAAGAAGAAACACAACACGCTTTCCTAAAATGGGAGAGTTAAACTTTGGAATAAATTATGTTTAGAAAATTATTTTGAAAATTTCAAGAATGAAGATGCAAGTATGGATATGACAGAATATTTATATTATAAAAATATAAACAAAAAAATTGAAAGTATTTTATGTAATTTGAATTATGGAATGAAAATTTTGATGAAATCATGTTTAACAGAAATGGGATCTTGTCACTAACATTAAAAAAGATTAGATTATGATTATGGAAAAAGGAGTGGGGTTAATATAAAATTATGAAAGGTGAGTTTGGTGTGTAAAATATGACAAATGACAATGATAAAATGATTGTATAAATGTACATGTGTATGTAAATATGTGTATATAAATAAAGGACCTCCAATGTTTTTGATAGGTGCAGTGTGATCTTTTAGATCCACCTGAGCTACCACCAACTCAAGACGATGGGGCCCTCTAACGTTTCATCTGAAGGACCGCACACTCTGGAGTGCAGCATCTCCCCTTATGATGCACTGCAGTGTCAGTAACTGATTTATCTGGTGTGGGAACAGAACCCACAGATTTCTGCACCAAAGGTGAGTGCACTACCTATTGTGACACTGGCACTGCTGTCAAATACTTTTATCTGCCTCCACACCCACCAACAGCAACAGCATTTTACACTCTGCTTCCATCTGAATCATGCCTCCCCTCCACAAAACCGCACTGATCCATATTCATGAATGTTGGTAA
Source organism: Protopterus annectens (assembly GCF_019279795.1). Classification (NCBI taxonomy): domain Eukaryota; kingdom Metazoa; phylum Chordata; order Ceratodontiformes; family Protopteridae; genus Protopterus; species Protopterus annectens. The sequence continues at coordinate 1,857,905,376 of NC_056729.1, read as the reverse complement.
CACCTCCACATCTCTCTTAGCTATTACAGGCAAATACTTTATAATCAAGGTTTAAAACTGAAATGGATCTACATGAAGGTCAGTCTGAAAGCTCTTTAACCTCTTTGAATAACACTGTCACTAAGGCTTTCTTTGAATATTCTGGTGCACCCCCTCCCCCCTTTAAAACGTTGTTAAACATAACCATACACATCATTTTCACTCCTCCTACCACCCACATCATCATTTCACCCCTCCTACCATCCACATCATCATCATTTTCACTCCTCCTACCACCCACATCATCATTTTCATTTCGCCTACCATCCACATCATCATTTTCACTCCTCCTACAATCCACATCATAATTTTCACTCCTCCTACCATACACATCATCACTTCACTCCTCCTACCATCCACATCATCATTTTCACTCCTCCTACCACCCACATCATCATTTCACTCCTCCTACCATCCACATCATCATTTTCATTCCTCCTACCACCCACATCACAATTTCATTCCTCCTAACTTCCTAACATCCACATCATCATTTTCATTCCTCCTACTATCCACATCATCATTGTCACCCCTCCTACCATCCACATCATCATTTTAACTCCTCCTACCACCCACATCATCATGTTCATTCCTCCTAACTTCCTAACATCCACAAGAATGATGTCTGTTTCTGGAGACTTCCCCTTTTTATTGACTATGTCATCATTTTTATCTCATCACTTCCTATTTCAGATATTAGTAACTGGGCCTTATCTTCCACTAACCTTAGCATAATTAAGTCTTCCATAAATATTTCCATGTGTGCCTTTTCTTGGTTTCCATGTTTCTCTGCTTTATACAAATGTTCATAAAATTTCTGAAATATATCCATTACTTTTATAGGATTTCTGATTATTTTTCATGTCTCAGGTTCCCTAACATCAGCTAAAACCCTTTCTACTCAGTCTCCTAATTTGTTGTACTAATTTCTGGTGCTGTACAATTAAGAAAAATAGATACCTAAAAGCACCCTTTCTACATTCATTCAAATACTCACCTATTTTGTCACTCTGCTGCTGTTCTTGTTCTGTCAGCTTCCCCTTCTGACATAATTTAAACTGCCATTCCCCTTCTACATAATGAGAAGTTATGTACCTACCATAACGTTCCATGTTAGTTGTCTTCTCTCGCCTTCTTTCTTGCTTGATGGGTTCGGAGCTGATCCTCAGCTCCGACTCGGCACTTTGCTAAGCTCGAGAGTCACTTTTACCAGCTCGAGGCAGCCCCATATCCCATGATGCAAGGCGGCAAGTACCCAGATCTCGTTTGGTACCTATAGGCAATAACACCTAGCACAAAAAACTTCCCAGAAGGAAAAAAGGCAAAAGGCCTAAAGGATGGGCTATAAGGAAGACCAGACAACTAGTTGGTCTTAAGAAGCAATCTTCCATATAGGGAGAAAAAAGGTCTGTCCAGGCCAGGGGGCAGGAGGGAGGGTCGCAAGAAAGAAGGCGAGAGAAGACAACTAACATGGAACGTTATGGTAGGTACATAACTTCTCAATGTTAAGTTGTCAATCTCGCCTTCATTCTTGCTTGATGGGACCGCGTCCCTAGCACCTCTATCCTGGGTGGCTCAATGGAACAGACTCTTGAGAACTGTAGAGCCAAAACTGGCTCCTCTATCCCTGGAGGCCAAATCCAATTTGTAATGAGAAACAAAGGTATGAGGAGTGGCCCAAGTGGCTGCTGCACAAATAGTGTCTAATGGAAGTCTAGCCTGAAAAGCTGTGGAAGTGGCTAAGCTTCTGGTTGAATGCACTTTTGGTTTTGAGCACAGCTGTTTTCCCCTGAGCTGATAGATTTCGGAGATGGTGGAAGAAAGCCATCTAGATAAGGTCACTTTGGAGACAGGAAGGCCTTTCTTATTTTCAGCATAAGAAAGAAAGAGCTGATCAGATTTCCTGAATTGTTTTGTTCTGTCCAAATAATATCTGAGTTGGCGGTGAACATCAAGATAATGTAATTTTTGTTCCGATCTGTTTGAGTAATTAGGGAAAAATACAGGGAGGTCAATAGATTGATTCAAATTATTTTTCGAGGCCACCTTAGGCAAAAAGGTTGGATTAGTTCTCAAGGATACCCTGTCTTTGTGGAAGACCAAATAAGGGGGACGAACAGAGAGCATGAAGTTCTGACACTCTCCTGCCGAGGTAATAGCAACAAGGAAGAGTGTTTTCCATGAAAGAAACTTCAGGGAACATGAAACAGCTGGCTCGAAGGAGGAAGAATTAAGGATGTCAGCACTAGATTTAGGTCCCATTGAGGAGGAGGACTCCTGACTGGAGGTTTAAGGAGAAAAATTCCTTTTAGAAACGCTCTACAAAGCCTGTGGGACATAATGTTGTGATCTGCAAACCCGACATGAAAGTTCGAGATAGCAGCCAACTGAACTGTGACCGTGGAAGATGAAGAGCCCAAGTGAAAGATTTCCGCTAAGAAATCCAAAACTGCATGAACAGGGGCAGTAAAGGGATCTATATTTTTAGCTTTTGCCAATAAGAGAAGCGTTTCCACTTGCTGGTATAAATCCTTCTAGTAGAGGATTTAAGGGAAGCCACTATGATATCCCTAACAGGATTAGAGATCATAGGAAGCCTGGCTAAGGAAGGAAGTGGAGCAACCAAGCTGTGAGGTTGAGAGAAGGAATAGAGCGATGCAGCTAACCCGATTGGTGAATCAGAAGGTCTGGCACTGGGTCCAGATGCCACGGCTGCACCAATAGGTGACGATGGAGGAACGGAAACCAAATCTGTCGAGGCCAATAGGGAGCAATGAGAATCATTTTGGCTCTCAAAACGGTGGCTTTCTGGAGTACTTGTGGAATCAACGGAAAGGGAAGAAAGGCATAAAGAAGTCCCTGGGGCCAATCCTGGGTTAGAGCGTCTCTGGGGGGATGGCCTGGCAGTGGGAAGAGAGAAAAGAAGTCTGGGCATTTGCTGTTTTGGGGAGTAGCAAAAAGATCGCAGCCTGGGTGCTCCCCCATTCTAGAAAAATCTCCTCCACTATAGATTGTTTGAGAGACCACTCGTGAGGCATGAGAATAGCTCTGCTCAATCTGTCCGCTAGAATGTTGTTTTTCCCAGGGATATGCGTTGCTACCAGAAACCGATGAGAGGAGATCGCCCATTGCCAAAGTCTGAGAGCTTCTCGACACAAGGGGTAGGACTTGGTCCCGCCCTGTTTGTTGATATACCATACTACAGACATGTTGTCTGTGTGAACTGCAATTGTTCCCAAGGGAAGAAAGTCGTTGAGGGCTTGCAATGTCAAAAGCACTGCTCTCATCTCTAGGACATTTATGTGCAGGTGGTATTCGAATGGTTGCCATGTCCCATGAACCATCCTGCCCTGATAATGACCCCCCCACCCGATCAGGGAGGCGTCCGTAGTGACTGTGGTTACCGGGGCCGGGGATACAAAGGGTCTGCCTTGATGAATCTGTGGAGAAGAAATCCACCATGATAGATGATTCTTGCAAATTTGTGTCACCAGGATTTGGTGACACATGGGAAGTTGTTGGTAAGACCACTGGGTGAACAACATCCATTGAAGAAGACGCATGTAGAAGCGGGCCAAGGGAAGAAGGGTAATGGCCGCAGCCATGAGGCCCAACACCTTCAGAACCATTCTGGCTTGCACCTTTTTGCTGGCAAGGATGATCCGCACGTGACTTTGGATATCTGAGATTCTTTGGTCTGTGAGGGTTGCTGACATCCGAACAATGTTTAAGTTTGCGCCTATGAAAGTAATAGACTGGCAGGGCAATAAGGAGGATTTTTCGTAGTTGATTGAAATTCCTAATTGAGTGCAGAGATTTAGGGTGTAATCCCTGGCTTGGAGAAGTTGATGCCTGGTGGTGGCTGAAAGGAGCCAGTCGTCGAGATACGGAAACACCTGGAATCCTTGACGTCTCAGGTGAGCCGTGACCACTGCCATACATTTGGTGAACACTCTGGGGGCTGTAGTGAGACCAAAGGGCAGGGCTCTGAATTGAAAATGACTGGACCCCAGCCGAAAGCGGAGAAACCGTCTGGAGCGTCTGCAAATTTTTATGTGATAGTACGCGTCCTGAAGGTCTATTGAGCACATCCAGTTGTCCTTGTCTAGGAAGGGCAAAATTGATTGAAGTGTGACCATTCGAAATCTTGTCTTTCTCACAGACTTGTTGAGTCTGCTGAGATCCAATATTGGTCTCCAGTCTCCCGTCTTTTTGGGGACCAAAAATAATCTTGAGTAGATTCCGGGCTCTGAATGATCTGTTGAAACTGGCTGAATGGCTCTTTTTTGTAGAAGCTTTTATACTTCTAACTTTGCAATTTCCCTTAGACCGGGTGGCACATCTGGAAGGGAATTTTTGTGAGTGAAAGGACTTTCCTCAAAAGGAATCTTGTAACCCTCGGATATGATCGACTGTACCCATCTGTCTTGAGAGAGGGAACGTCAGGCTTCTGGGTACAGCGATAGTCTTCCCCCGACTGCCTCCAAGGATGGACAGCCGGGCAACATCTCAGGGATGCTGGAAGGGCTTGTCAGAGAGAGGCTCTCTGCTTCCCTGGTTTTGTGGACCCCCTCTGCCTCTAGAGCGGCGTCTGTTATTATTACCCCCTCTGCCTCTAGGGGTAAACTGACCACGTGTGCCTGGCGTGACTCCCTGGGATTTACGGAACCACATTTTTCCGCCCTTCTGACATTTGGGGTAAGGTCTAGAGGGGTAGAAAACGGACCCCACGGCAGAAAGAGTCTTGCCGTCCTGCTCACACCTGGTCAATGTATCCTTCACTTGAGGGCCAAACAATGCTGACCCATCAAAGGGAGAATTCGTGAAGGACGCCTTAAAGGGATCTGCAAAATTACAGAGCCGCATCCAGGATTGACGTCTAAGAGCCACTCCTGTACCACAAGCTCTACTCGCTCCATCTGCTGCATACCAGATCAGTCGCATGGAGGAGTTAGCTATAGAATTAAGGATTCCTAGCTGAGAAGCAATCTTTTCTTGAGCCCCTGCAGCCGTAGGATCCTGCACTACTTCACCTAGTTCTTTAAGGATGTCCCTTTGGAGTCTGGTGAAGTGACATAAATAGTTCAGCTAACGAGCATGGCAAAGGTCGCTGAGGAGAACATCCGCTTACCATACCTATCCATGGTCCGAGAATCCTTATTAGGAGGTTGGTCTGGCACGGAAGGATCTGCAAGTTCCTTCTTAGTGGTGGCCGCCACCACCATGGCATCAACAGGGACACCTTTTGTAAGGAATTGCTTTTCAGAAGGGGCTGTAATAAATTCAGATGGCCTCCTAGGAACTGGCTCTACGGAATCAGGAGCAGCCCAAGCCTTTCGAGCGATAACCTCCATCCGGGGGTCGAAGGTGGAGACACCCAGGAGGTGGAGGGTCGAGATCCAAACGCCTCTAGGTATACCGACTCATCCTCGGAGGGATTTATGGAGGCCAGTTTCCCTCTGTTTTAGGAGTTCTAGGATGTCTGAAAAGGAGACATCCTCAGAGGGGATCTTAGATCCCTCCGACTCATCTAAGTCGGTATCTGAAGTGGTAGACTCAGGGGAGTCCAGGTGTTTCCTCTTACAAGTCCTCTTCTTGGAGGATCTCCTGACTGGTCAGGAGAATCCTCGGAAGAGGGGCTTCTTCCCAGTGGGGAAACCTGAGGCGGTGGATCTCTAGGTCCGGGAGCAAGAGAGATGGAAGAGATATCAACAGGCACTGTAGAGGGAGGAGCTAAGGGAATAGACTGCTGACTGAGCCCAGTGGCCAGAACACTCTTCATCACCTCGAGGCCCTCCCAGGAGATCTGAGAGAACCCGTTCCGAAGAAACTGGGACTCCCGGGCCCACCGAAAGGGAAGGCTCCGAGGCAGATGTCGGAGCCGAGCTAACCAAGGCCGAAGCTCCAAGGGGAAGAGCGGGGTCGGACAAGGGTCCGATGCCACTCACCCCCTCGGAGGAGACCAGGGAAGCCCGACCACCGAATCCCTCCAAGGAAGGTCTCGAGGAGGAGATAAGAGTAGATGCTGAAGGTGCAGAAGGAGGGGGTATCTGCCCCTCAGCCATAGCCGCAACTATTCCCGTAGACTCCAGCTCCAAACTCTGTTGTAGAGTCGAAGGAGGAACTTGAAGGGGGTGTGGACTAATAGTCGTCTGTTGAGACGGACTATGAAGCATCTGGGCCAGTGCCTATGATTTTAATAATCTGCTTACCACCCTCTCTAAATTATGGTCAGATAACCTGGACGACCTAGATGATCGGCTCCGATGGCTCCATTCCGAAAGAAGAGGTGAGGCCGGAGCTGACAGAATCGGTTCCAAAGAGGGGGACCTGGACCTCTTCCTAGAAGGAACCATCGGAGCCGACAAACCCAGTGATCCAGTCATAGCCGATAATTTTTCGGCTCCGAGAGAAGATCTAGATGCATCGGCTCCAGCCGGAGCCGATGCAGGCATCGAAATAGCGGTGTCGGAGCCGGTCGGCGCCGACATCAAGCCTGCCACATGGTGGTCGGAGCCAGTACTCCGAACCGACACCAAAGTGACCATAGAAGTATCGGCACCGATAGCCATCGGTGCCGAAGATTTAGCCAAGGTCGGATCGGCTCCAGCCGGAGCCGATCTCGACTCCGACAAAGTTGGAGCCAAGGCCGAAGGCTTTGGTACAGAAGCCTGGGCCTTAGACTTGGAAGGCTTTCCCGGAGCCGATTTGGCTGGGGAGCCCTCCGGTTTAAGGAGTCCCCTTAAAATGAGTTTGTTTCTCCTTTCCTGCAGGACTCTCTGGCTAAAAGAATGACATATTGCACAGGAGTCCTGCAGGTGGAGAGGTCCCAGGCAGTATAAACAAGAAGTGTGACCGTCTGTCAGAGAAATCTTCTGACAGCACGAGTCACACTTCTTAAAGCCTGAGAACCTCTGCTCTTTGGACATAGTGGATACAAAAACAGTACACACACAGTCCCAAACAAACAATTAAAATTAAAGTATAAGCAGTAAAAACCTCACACACACACACACACCCTGACGGGGGGGGGGTGGGGGTGGGAGGGAAGGAAGGCCTGACTAAAAAAATTAAGGAGGAAGGATAAATTTAGTCAAAAAGGGGCTTACAATTAACTAAAAATGAAAGATTTCTAAGAAAAATTAGTTTTAAAGTGAAAAGGGGCTAATAGCAGTTTAAATTTAAACACTTACCAGGAGCTGGTAAAAGGAGGACCTCATCAGTGAAGCGGCAAACGAGATCTGGGTACTTACCGCCTTGCATCATGGGATATGGGGCTGCCTCGAGCTGGTAAAAGTGACTCTCGAGCTTAGCAAGTGCCGAGTCGGAGCCGAGGATCGGCTCCGAACCCATCAAGCAAGAATGAAGGCGAGATTGACAACTTAACATCCTGTATTACATTTTCCCCATTCATTCTCTGTCTCATTTCTACCATGTCTTTAAACTCAATTTCTGTTTAATCTCACTCAGTAGCTATCTCTTTTGCATACATTTCTCTCTTCCCTAATAACACTCAAATCACTTCCACTACCCACTCCTTAAATTCTCTTCACTTTAAGAGATAAGTAGGGCAGTGCCAGTGACTCACTGTCTCATGTTTACATTACACAGCATCTTCAGTGACTCACTGTTATGTTTATATTTCACAGCATCTTCAGTGCCAGTGACTCGCTGTTTACATTACACATCATCTTCAGTGCCAGTGACTCACTGTCTCATGTTTACATTACACAGCATCTTCAGTGCCAGTGACTCACTGTTTACATTACACAGCATCTTCAGTGCCAGTGACTCACTGTCTCATGTTTACATTGCACATCTTCAGTGCCAGTGACTCACTGTCTCATGTTTACATTACACAGCATCTTCAGTGCCAGTGACTCATTGTCTCTTGTTTACATTACACAGCATCTTCAGTGCCAGTGACTCAATGTCTCATGTTTACATTACACATCTTCAGTGCCAGTGACTCACTGTCGCATGTTTACATTACTCAGCATCTTCAGTGCAAGTGACTCACTGTCGCATGTTTACATTACACAGCATCTTCAGTGCAAGTGACTCACTGTCTCATGTTTACATTACACATCTTCAGTGCCAGTGACTCACAGTCTCATGTTTACATTACAAAACATCTTCAGTGCCAGTGACTCACTGTCTCATGTTTACATTACACAGCATCTTCAGTGCCAGTGACTCACTGTCTCATGTTTACATTACACAGCATCTTCGGTGCCAGTGACTCACTGTCTCATGTTTACATTACACAGCATCTTCAGTGCCAGTGACTCTGTCTCATTTTTGCAATACATGGCACTTTCATCTTACTTTTTATTGGCACATTATCTACAGTTCCTGGATGGGTCTCAAGGCTTTCAATTAACAGGATCATAGGAAGTTACTAGGCTATTGGCCCTGAGGTCCTTACAAGCCTAGCCAAGAATTTAGCCCATGTTCCAACATGTCAGCACCCTATGCCACTGTCCAGCAGGGACATAGGTGGAACCCTAGGGGTGTACTTTCTGTTTCTCATCCAGTTATCCAGGTTGCGCTTAAAAAGATTTAACGAGATACTCTGCTTTATGTGGAGAGGGCGTCTATTCCACAAAAGGGGAAGTCTCTGGGACACAAATCTGTTCAGCCAACAAGTCCTATTGATGTGACAGACAAGGTTCAGGTCCCGCATGTGGGTTACTTGAGTGGAGCTTGACTTGCAAATATGCAGCAGTCCCATCAGGGTGGGGTTTGAGATTGCTTTGTATGCCAGACAGAGGTGACCTCTGAGGAGTCTGTAGGAGACTGAGTAGACAGACAGGACTTTTAGCCTATCTGTGTAGGGTAGATGTTTGAGGTCCTAGATTCTCTGGGTAAGGAATCTCTGTGGTCTCTCCCGCTGCTGCATGTGCTTTGCGAGTTACATGCTGAAAGGGGCATTGTATTCAATAATCAGTCTTATAAGGGAAGAATACAGGGATATTATGACCACCTTGCCCCTGAATGAGATACCCTTACTTATGAGGTGGGCCACGTAGTAAGCTTTCCATACAACAGAGGAAATATGGTGGTCAAAAGTCAGTTTGATAAAACACATGTTCCTGTGAAATGTAATTTTTATCAAATCTAGTCCAGTTATTGTAGCTTGCGGAATAATATGGAAATTCTCTCAGAGTTCCTGCTATTGAATTCACACCTTCCAAACCAAATATTCTCATACAACTCTTTAAAAATCTATTCTCTTTTGTTAAGTATTCTTTTCTAGGTCCTCCTAATACATTCTCTCTATTGGAAATCACGTTCCAGCCACCACCCATAAATAATACTCCCTGCTGAAAATTCTCTCAAAATTCTTGTAAGCTCTGCAATCCTTTTAGCTGGCATATAAATACATCCCAGTATTATATTCTTCCCCTGCCAATAACCCCTTACTACCACAGATCACTCACTGTCTTTTCCTCCCTCTACGATCACTACTGAAGTCCCATCATAATCTGTATTCTCTGCTTTTCCTTTTGTCCTTGACATGCTGCTGAATGTACATACCGAAATCTCCTGTTCAGCAAGTGCTCTGTAACTATGCTATCTGCACTCTATGCTTTTTTTTTAAACACTTTATTAAACTACTCATGACATAAGAAAACATACATTAACAGAAAAGAAAATAAACCATATTAACTTTTTCCAGTTACATACATTATATATCACATATCTTTTTTGTAGTTCTCATCAGTTCAACATTACTTGCATCACTTCAACATAAATTGCTGAATTCCTACCTTCCTTTAAACCTCAGTCCTACTGAACATATTTCTGTAAATATTCTTTCCACAGTTTCCATTTATTTCTATGTAATTTGCTCCTTCCCTTTTCTAGTCCTTTTATAATACTCAGTACTGCAAATATAGTTGGCTTAAACTTCTATTTCCACTTACTACTGAATTGCTTTGCAGGCAGGCAAACATAATTAAACTTGAGGCTTTACTATGTCCAGGCAATTCAGATCCAGTGTCCTAACTCAAAAAAAAAATCATATCCTTAGTTACAGCTATTTGCTCTCGAAATATTTCTGACAGCACTCTGTAGAAAATATTTTAAAATCTGTCAACTCATTACTCTCCCAAGACATATGTTCCCAAAACATATGTTTCCAGTTGCCTCTGTCTTCCTCATCACACCTCCAATATGTACAATCTCCTTGAAGAAACTTCTTTCAAGTCTGCTTGGGGTATAAAAGTACATATGTAAACATTTCCAAGCAAAGATCCTAATCCTTCTGAATTCCGCGGTGGTGCAATGGTGGCGTTGTTGCCTCACATCAAGAGGTTCTCCCGTTCGATTCTTGGCTTGGGTTGGGAGTGCCTTCTGTGTGGAGTCTGCATGCCCTCCCCACGGTCGAATGGGCATTCAAAAGACATGCGTTGAATGGGTGTGCCTTCGTTGAAGGTTGGGAGTCGGGCGGGCAACTCAACACCATAAAAACCAATTGCCAGTCATTAGCGGACCAGAGTTCCGCTGTGGCGACCCCTAACCTGGAAAAGCCGAAAGGCAAACAACAACTTGGGAGAAATACATGTCCTCCCCTTGTTCTTTTGTGAAGTGCTTTTCCACTCTTCACAATATTTTCTAACCTCCTCAGATTGTTTCTTCTAATTATCAGACAATTTCACATACCCTAATTATCCCTTTTAACAGCAGCTTCTTGTCTAGATTTTCCACAAAAAATGAAGTCCACCACTGCTGGTCTTTCACCTTCCTCTCCCTTTCTCTTTGCCTGTACTCTGATACCTATCCCTGGTTGGGAAAGCAGTCTCTAAACTACAGTCCAAACATCTTCTTGGCCTCATGCCACTCAATTACCTTTCCTCTCTAGTTATTTACTCCCAAAGCCTTGGTTCCTTTGCCAGTTTCTCCAGTAATTTCCAGTCCCTCTTGCCTGTTTTCCATCCCCTTACATGCGGTCATCCCTATTGGCAAAATCTCCGTTCTCCCTTCTCCTGTTAGCTTAGCCCTTAGAATACTTTCTGCTACTTTCTGAATACAATATTCTGTATGATTATTATTCCCCTTCAGGATCTGCAGCCGAAATCCCACAGTCTTCCCTGCTGGTTTATCATCATTCCTTTCCATTTTGAATTATAAACGTCTGATTGTGTTATAGGTTCATAGGTTCATAGGTTCATACTAGGCTATCTGCCCGAGGGCATTTACAAGCCTAGCCCATCGTTTTGTGGCTTAGGCCACCCCTTTAGTATGGGGAACTATACCCATTATTTTTCTGTGCCTCTGTCGAGCAGTGACACTGAGGTAATCCCTGGGGTATATCTACGATCTCCCATCCATTGGTCAAGATTTCTCTTGAACAAGGCCAGCGAGGTGCTCTGCCTCACATGTACCGGGATTTTGTTCCACAGCATAGGGAGTCTTTGGGTGATGAATCTATCCTCCAGCACGTCCTATTAATAGCCGTGTCAGGTTTAAGTCTCCGCCTTGTGGCTCTGATGGATCTAGATTTTTGAGGTGAAGCATATTCATCAAATCTGGGTTTAACATGGCCTTGTATGTTAGGCAAAGGTCACCTCTGAGCAAGCGGTAGCGACTGAATAGAGCTGGAGTTCTTTCAGTCGGGCAGCATAGGACAGATTTTGAGACCCTTTATCCTTTTGGTGAGGAACTTTTGTGGCCTCTCCAGCTGCTGCAAGTGTCGGGTCAGATACATTCGAATGGGGCATTGTACTCAATCATTGGTCTGATGAGTGTGAGTAAAGGGAGACTATGACCTCCCTTGATCTAGATGAGAATCCCTTCATGATAAGGTGGCAATGTAGAAGGTCTTCCTAACTACTTTAGCTACATGGGTGTCGAATGACAGACTACTATCAACCTGGGTCCCCAGGTCCCTGATAACTTCTTCTGTGCTCAGTGGATTGCCACCTATTTGGTAGCTAGGGTAACCTTGTTTTTCCCGAAGGGTATGACTATGCATTTTTGGCATTTAACTTTAGGCCGTGGCTCTGGCACCAGTTATCCGTTTCTGTGAGACCCTTCTGAAGGATATCTGTGTCAGATGTGTTTTCTACTATGGCCCAGTTTGCAGTCATCTGCAAACTTTGTCAGCCATAACCCTCCTGTGTTTGCTTGTACTTGGAAAAGTAGATGCCAAACAAGAGTGGGCCCAGGACTGAGCCCTGTGGGACACCACTTGTGACAGGCTTTGAGTCTGACATGGCGCCAGCAACTCTGACCCTGTGGGTTCTGTCACTCAGCCAGTTTGCAACCCATCTTGTGATGTATGGGTTGACATTTAAGCTGATGAGTTTTTCAATGATACCCGAATGGGGTATTGTATCGAAGGCCTTAGCCAGATCGAGGTAGGCTGTATGGACTGCCTTTCCCTCATCAATGGCTTTGGTGACTGTTTGAAAAAGTCAACCAAGTTTAAAAGGCATGATCTGCCTTTGACAAAGCCAAACTGGGTTGGATCCAAAGTCTGCAAATTCCTATGTCTTTATTTATGAGGTCCATTATGATCCTCTCCATGGCTTTGCAGATAAGGCTTGTCAAGCTAATGGGCGGTAATTTCCAGGGTCGGTGGAGGCACCGCCTTTGTGAAGTGGTACCACAGTTGCAGTGCGCCACTCCTGGTGCGTATCCAGAGGTAAGACTTTGATTAAACAGCTGTCCTAGCTGTGGGTTTAATTCCTCATTGAGTTCATGGAGCACACAGCCGGGGACACCATCAGGTCCCATGGATGCTGTGTTTTTGCTTTGGAGAGAGCAGTTCTCACTTGGGCTGGAGATGTTTGGGGGCTGCAATCGTTTGGTATAGATATCTCTCCTTTTGGAGGGGAGAAGTTTGCACTGAACCTGTCAGCCAGTATGTTGGCAATGTCTGTAGGATCAGTAATCTTCACATCATTTTGAACTAGCTCTGAGCATATCTGGGAGTTTCCTCCCAGGTTTCTAACATAGCTAAAGAAGGCCTTATGATTGTCTTTTGAGTCTTTAGCTATTTTTCTCTCGAAATTTGCTTTGGATGATTTTATGAGAGCTCTTAGTTTTTTACTTATAGTGATCAAGGGTGTCTTACCTTTTAAGGATTTTGCTCTATCTTGTAGTAGCTTCCTCCTTTTGTTGTAGAGTTTGTTTATGGCTGAGGTCCACCAGACTGGACGCTTGACTTTGGTACAAAGAGTCTTTGTTTTGCTTGGGATTGCCTTATCCATGCAGTCCTGCAGGTGCTGGTAGAAGGCATTTGTAAGTGATTCAGCGGCTTGAGTACTGTTTTCTGCCGGCTCGGGGGCCTTAAAGGAGACCACACTAGTCTTTAGAAGTGTGAAGTCGGCTTTTGAGAAGTTCTTTACTGTGGTCTTTTTTATTTCAGGTGGGGTGGGATGAGGACCTCCAGCGAGATTAGTTTGTGGTCTGATCTCACCAGTGAGGGGTACACCTCGGTGTTGAACATTGTGCTCCCATGTTCGTGATGATGAGATCAAGTATGTTATCTCCTCTTGTGGGGATGGTGACTAGTTGTTCCATGGCATTTGAGTTTATGAATTCCAGGAACTTTTGGGCTAGGGTGTTTGGGCTTGAGTAGTGTTCCCAGTCTATATTAGGGTAATTGAAGTCACCTAGTATGATGGTGTTTGGTGATACATTTATCCTCTAGTGTTTTCAGGAAGGCCATGTGAGGTTCCTGAGTTTGTGAGGGTGGCCTGTAACATGCTACAATTTGCAGAGCAGTCTTGCCTATGGTTAATTGCACCTGGATGGTCTCCGATGCATCGTGCGTTGCCACCAGTCTTGAGGTGTGGGTGTCCTTGATGAATATGGATACCCCTCCTTTCTTGGTATTGTCCAGATTTTGGGGCGGAACGCATGATATGAGGTAAAACCTGATAGCGCGGGTGCTCTCAGGAGCCTTGAACCAGGTTTCTGTCACAGCACAGACATCGATGTTCTCCATACTGAGAAGGGCCTCGAAAGTGCATTTTGAGATTTAGACTTCTGGCATTGAGCAGCATTACCCTTAGTTTTTTCCTTTTTGTGTTCTAGGGTGGTAGGTTTAGAATTTGAGCCTTGCCTAAAAAGGCACTATGGGGTGGCAAGAGCCTTTGCCAATATCCAGAATCCCAGGGTGACAGGTGCAAGCCGTCCCTTAAGCAGCGTGGCTTGTCCAGCATGTCATCCCAGGCAGACAGACACTGGATCCCCTTTGAATGACACCAGTGTTTAAGCCAATTGTTAAAGCTGATCATCTTATCTCTGTATTGTGGCATCATTCTTGGTGAAGGTAGGATACTGCTCAAGGTCAGGGTCATACCTGTCTGGGCTACATAATCAGAGAGCTCTTCAATGTCTCTTTTCATGTAGTCCAAGGAGGTGCGTCTCAGGTCGTTTACACCAGCGTGGACAATGACTGAATCATATTTGTACCTGCTGTTGAGAGACCTGAGTGCTTGCGTTATGTGGCGGATTCTAGCGCCCGACAGGCAGCTTACTGTGACCTTCTCCTTACTCAGTCTGGTGGCGGGACGTCAGTGTGTCTGACTATGGAGTCACCAATGACTAGTGTGTCTGGCATTGTGTTTGGCCTTAAGGGCTGTGACTGTTTGACACTCTGACTGTGAGGTCTATGTGTTGCAGGTGTTGTGTTCTGAGGTGGTGGTTGTTTGGGTGTCTGCTTTGGTGGCCTCTGCTGTTTTGGTAGATTTTCGATCAGAGCCTCCGAGTATGTCTTTGTGTGTTTATGTGTGTGATTTGAGGTTGTAATGGTAATATGTGAGACTGGGTCTATAGTGTGTGTGGTAACCTTCTCCTCCTGACTGGTCTTGCCAGTCCTATGTTGAAGAGCTCAGCCTCCAGTTTGGCCGTGTAGTTGCATCTCTCGCATGTATTTGTGTTTTGTGGGAGGAGGAGAGGGTTGTCTGTGTACATGAGGCAATTGTAACATTGCCTCAATATTCCCAGGTTCACCAGCTGAGCAGGAGAGGACACTAGCAACTGATCCCTCGACATGCTAGAAGGAATAGACAAAAAAAACTTTAAAAAAGATTCCGGGGGACGTGGGTGACCGAGAAATGGGGGGTTGCCTTTTTGGGGTACTATCTATGACAAGAGTGCCGTATCAAGGTAATAAGTACTGTAGGAGCAAGTGCTACGTTTATACATATATATATACATATAGGTTCATAGGTTCATACTAGGCTATCTGCCCTAGGGCATTTATAAGCCTAGCCAGGGTGTGTTTGGCTTTCGCCACCCATTTTAAATTAATTTTGCTATGCCCTTTTTCGAGGTTAGTATACTGTGCCTCTGTCTGACAGTGACACAGAAGTGATACCCGGGGTAAACCTACGATCCCCCATCCACTCATCAAGATTCCTCTTGAAGAGAGTCAATGAGGGACTCTGTCTAACCTGGACTGGGATTTTATTCCAGAGTGAAGGGAGCCTCTGGGTTATGAATCTGTCCCTCCAGCATGTCCTATTTATTTCAGTGCTGAGGTTCAAGTCTCTCGAGCGGCCAGAGCTCGATGGGATTTGGATTTTCTGAGGTGCAGCATGTCCATTAATTCCGGATTGGACATGTCTTTATACGTCAGACACAGATCGCCAATGAGCAGGCTGTATGCCACTGAGTAGAGCTGAAGTTTCTTTAACCGGGAAGCATATGGCATCTGTTTGAGCCCTTTGATCCTCTTAGTGAGGTACTTTTGGGGTCTTTCCAGTTGCTGCAGGTGCCCAAAAGGGGCATTGTACTCAATTATGGGCCTGATGAGGGATGAGTAAAGAGGCACAATGACCTCCCCTGATCTACATGTGAAGCCCTTCATGATTAGGTGGTCTATATAAAATGTTTTTCTAACCACTTTGGCCACGTGGTTGTCAAATGAGAGATTGCTATCAACTTGGGTCCCCAGGTCCCTAATTACTTCTTCCGTACTTAATGGATTACCACCTATCTGGCAATTTGTGGTCACTTTGCTTTTGCCAAAGGGGATGACTATACACTTTTTGGCGTTTAGCTTGAGGCCATGGCTCTGGCACCAGTTGTCTGTTTCTATGAGTCCCTTTTGGAGGATGCTTGTGTCGGCTGGAGAGTCGATTATGGCGCCCAGTTTGCAGTCATCTGCGAACTTGGTCAGCCACAGTCCTTCTGTGTTGGCCTGTACCTACGAGAAATATACACCGAACAAGAGAGGTCCCAGGACTGAGCCTTGTGGGACGCCACTTGTAACTGGTTTGGAGTCTGACATGGCTCCAGCAATTCTAACCATGTGGGTTCTGTCCTTGAGCCAGTTTGCAACCCATCTAGTGACATAGGGGTTTATATTTAAGCTGGTGAGATTATCTATAATGCCCGAGTGGGGTATTGTATCGAAGGCTTTTGCGAGGTCTAGGTAGGCTGTGTGGACCACCTTCCCCTCATCAATGGCCTTGGTGACTGTTTCAAAGAAATCGACCAGGTTTAAGAGGCAGGATCTGCCCTTAAAGCCGAACTGGGTAGGATCCAGTGTCTGTAGGTCCCCAATATCTTTATTTATGAGGTCCATGATGATCCTTTCCATAGCTTTGCAGACCAAGCTAGTCAGGCTTATGGGGCGATAGTTTCCAGGATCCATTGAGGCACCACCTTTGTGGAGAGGGACCACTGTTGCTGTACGCCGCTTTTTGGGTACATATCCTGTGGTAAGGCTGAGATTGAACAGTAGTTTTATGTTTGGGTTTAGCTCTTCTTGGAGTTCATGTAGGACACAGCCGGGACACTGTCTGGTCCCATTGATGCTGTGTTTTTGCTTTGGAGAGGGCGGCTCTTACCTGAGCATCTGAGATGTCAGGGGCAGCACTCTGCTGGGATAGATATTTGCCCTTTAGGTGGGGAGGGAGTTTGCTGAACCTGTCAGCTAGGATGTTGGCAATGTCTGTGGGTTCGTGTATTTTTGTCATTTTGGACTAATTCTGAGCATATCTGGGAATTCCCACCCAGGTTCCTAACATAACTAAAGAAAGCCTTGTGATTATCCTTAGTGTCCTGGCAATTTTTCTCTCGAAGCTGGCCTTAGACAATTTTATGAGTGCCCGTAGTTTTTGCTAACACTGATCAGAGATGCCTTTCCTTTTGGGATTTTGCTCTATCATGTAATAGCTTTTCCCTCTTTATTGTAAAGTTAATGGCTGGGGTCCACCAGACAGGATGTCTGCCTTTGGAGGATTGGGTCTTGGTTTTATTTGGGATTGCATGATCCATGCATTCCTGAAGGTGTTCATAGAATGCTTATAAAGGATTCTGCGGTCTGGGCGTATTTTCCACAGGCCGGGCTTTGAAGGATTCCACCTCGGTTTTGAGGAGTGTGAAATTTGCTTTAGAGAAGTTTTTCACTGTGGTTTTCTGGGCAGGGGGTGGGGTCGGGATGTAAATATCCAGTGAGATTAGTTTATGGTCTGATCTTACCAGTGAGGGATATACTTCTGGTCTAGAGCACAGAGTCCTCATGTTGGTGATGATCAGGTCCAGTATGTTTTCCCCTCTTGTGGGAGTGGTAACAAGTTGTTCCATAGCATTTGAGTATGAGCTTAAACTGTGTAGTTCTAAAATATCCATTTAAATAAGGTAACCCTAACCCACCTTGTTCTACTGGAAACATGAACTTATCCCACTTACCCCTTGCCCTATCTCCTTCCCAGATGCCAGTTGAATTCCTTCAACTCTTTATTATTGTCTACAACTTCCCCTCTAGTTCATCAAAGGATCAGGCATATTTTTAAGGGACTAACCACTTTCATGGTTTGTATCTCACTGTCTATATCCATACAAAAGAGCTTCCAGTTTCTCAGGTTTTGTATTATCTTTTGTTTAGTCTCTTCCCACATACCCCTAGCTGCCAAAACCTAAGACTTTTTAACCCATACTCCTAAATATTTCATTTTATCTTGTTCTCATCAACATGTGTACCGCTGAACTAACTTGTGTGCCTACATAAGTTACGACTATGTTTTGGTTCTTTAAGCACAGTTTATTCCTTGGGGAGTATTTTTGTTGTAGACCTTATTTTCTTTGTCAATTGCTCTAAATATAAAGTGAATAACTGTGTAGACAGGATACCATTGCCTGGTTCCTCTGTTCAAGCAACTTATCATATAGGAATCCTCCCACCCCAATATTTACCTCCACCCCTCATATATCATCTTAATTAGCCCTATTATTCTATCAGACAATGCTAATGCTTCAGCTGTCCTACTCAAAATCCCAGCTTACTTTGTCAAATTCTTTCTGCATCATCATTGATCTATTAATATTGTCAAATGTTTGCCTCCCCTCAACAAAAACACCTTGATCCATATCTTATTTATTTGGCATTTGTTGACCAGGAAAGTTTGACTGGGTCAGGAATCCATTTTCAGCTGAGACCCGGGGAGAAAAGCTCCACAAACAAGTACAGTTAACAATATATAAAACATTTGAGAGAGCATTGGTACAATGGTCATTTGATTTACATTTACATTAAAGAAGTTGTTATGCTTTTCTTATCCCGTTATTAGTTAGGGCCTCAGCAGAACTCCGGTGGATACATTTACATTAGAGAAGTACAAAGTAAATATCTGTGACTTAAAAATAGAAAGTAAACATTTCGTTAACATTTTCATTTGAGAATTACAAAGTAAAAACCTTTGACAGGTGTAGATAACATGGTCATTTCATTTACATACAGGTGAATAGTTTGCAGTTTTAGAAGATAACTTGAATGGTATAAAAGCAGTTAGGTTTGAAAGTCTGAAGTCATTGGCAGCTTTTAGGAAGCAAGTTGGTTAGTATATCTAATCTGAAATGCTGGAAGGCTAGAGGTATTGTTCTAAATAGAGTTAGTCTAGCTGAGGTGGATGTTTGCAGTGTAGTTTAGGTAGACATTAGGTAGATCTTTGTAGACTAAAGACAGAAGAATGCAAAGGTTAAGAGGAATGAGTAACAAGGGGGATTTGAAGTTAGTCAGGGAAAAGAAGGGGTAGTTTAAAGAGGGGAGGAGGGGAGAATAGAGGAGGGGAAAGAAAAAAAAAGGATTTATGGAACAGAAGAAGGGGCAGATGGGAGGTGAAGTGGAAACATAGTTCCTGGGTTTATCTGAAGCAGGTGCAGATGTTTGTTTCTAGGAGGTGTTTTTTAGTGTGAGTTTGAAATGTTTGTTGTGGTTGTGATGTCCTAATGTCATTCATTATTATATATATATATATAAACACTTTAATATAATTTTGAAAAATTTGAAATGTGTCTGTATGAAGCTAGGTCTGTTGGGCCTTTACCTTCTTTATGTAATACAGCCATCATAGCTTTCTTCCCAGATGCTGGTGCTTCTCCTCCTTTTAAAATACTGTTGAACAAAATCTTCCAGATCGTGATCACTTTCTTCCCTCCTAACTCACACACTTCCACAGGAATGCCACCTGTTCCTGGAGACTTTCCTGAAGACTGATTATACATCACAGTTTTTATCTCATCCCCTCCTATGCCAACTGTTAATTTTGGAGCCTCATCTACCTCCAAACTTTGTACAGGTCTTCCATATTTCCATTTGTGTTTTCTTGATTTCCACATTTCTCTGCTTTATACAAATTTTCATAACAGTTATGAAACATCTCTAAAATCTCTAGAAGATATCTGCCTATTTTTCTTGTTACAGGCTCCCAACGTTTGGCAACAACCCTTTCTACTTCCTGTTGCCTAAGTTCTTGTGCTATAAGTTTTTATGCTCTGGAATTATCAAAAAAATTAGTTGTTTAACACCAATCTTTCTAAACTCAAGCAAATTATCCAGATACTCAATAAAAAATACGGGTTATCAAAAATCATAATATTATAATATCATATGTGAAAAATGAAAAACACATCAGTCAAACACATTGCTGCCACTGGACTTCATCAGATGAAGTCCAGTGAACTAAAGCCGGTATTAAACTTTGATTACTTATGCTTATTATTATCCAGATACTCCCTTATTTTCACTTTAGCACTTTGCATTTGTACCTCTTCTAGTTCTAAGATTTACCTTACTCTGCAATACTTTAAACTTTGTCAGACCCTCAAAGTAATTTCCACTGTGTGATATCTTAAACCTCTTGTATCAGAGGCAACATGGGATATATGCAAATTACCCTTTACGGATATCAGGTGTTTCAGCTAAATGGCAATTCTGAATGTCCATGACTTTTTCTTTTACTTTTAAGTCTATTTATGGGCAATTTCAGGCCAATAAAGCCAAACCCTCTAGCTGTGGGAATGCATGTTTCTGCCTTCTTATGGCATCATCAGCACAGCATAAGAGGAATGTTTGACTTTTGGAAACACAGGGTTGTCGTAGCCAACTGATATCCATAAACATTAGGGTATCTACAAAATATCCCAACTAACAAACTAAAACAATGAGTAAAAAGGTCACACCTTTTAACCAATTGGTTAAAAAACACAAAAAGAAAAATCTAGCAAAGCTAAACTTTCCACTGTCTGATACCTTAAACCTCTTGTATCAGAGGCAACATGGGATATATGCAAATTACCCTTTAAGGATATCAGGTGATCTGAAGTAGTTTACTTCATTTCATCTTTAACCTTGGGTCCTCGGATCCAGATTGGATCCGACATGGCCACATTTTCCAGCTTTGGCTCCGAGCTCCAAGCTCCTCCCCTTACCCATAATGTCCCCCTGTCTCCCTTCTCCCCTCAGATCTCATTTGCCGCCTGAGAGTGAACAGAGTGGTCCAAGCTCCATTGAACCTTTTGGCTTCTTGAGAGGTTGTATTTTTCCCTTTTTTGGTTTTCTCTTGACCTTTTCTCTTCTTGAGACCTTTTCTGTACCTTCTTGGGGGTTCTCTGTTAGTAAAAAAAAAAAAAAAAAAGTAGACTTTCATTCCCTTCCCTTTTCCTTCTCTTTGTTTCATGTGTGTGTGTGTTTCTCTGGGCCAGCTGATGGGATGGCAGATGCCCTGATGCCCGGTTTCAGAAAGTGCACAGGGTGTGGCCATAAGCTTTCTCCAGCAGATGGCCACACTCTGTGCGTAGTCTGCTTGGGGGCTGAGCACCTCCAGTCCCCCTGTCCTATTTGCGCTGGGTTTAACCCCAGGGCTCTTAAGGACAAGCGGGACAAATTGATCCTTAAGGGCCTGTTGCCCTCTTCAGCTGGGACTCCGGTCCCCTCTTCCCCTGCTGGTAAAGCAGCGGCTGCTGCTCCGTCTTCCTCTTCCCCAGCCTCTGGGACTCGCACTCCCACCAAGAGGTCTGGGGAAGGGGATCAGGTCAAGAAGGACCAGCCTTGCAAGTGATCCCCGACCGCTTGTCGCAGGCTGGCCGGCCGAAAGTAAAGTCTGTTTACAGGCCTATTACTCCTAGGCTCAGGTCCCCTAGATTTTCGCCTGAGCCCGAGGTACAACTAAGCCAGTCTCCTGCCAGGTCCTCCCTCCACTGGCACTCCTGTCCAGTTTTGCGGCTTCCTCCTGCTCCACTCAGAGTCTCTCAGAAGCAGAGATGAACAAGATGATGCAGAGGTTTATCCATGCTCAGATTCAGATGTGGGTCTTGCCCGGGCCTTCTCCCTCTAGAGCAGGTTCCTTTCAGCCCTTGTTCCATCCTATTACTCCTTCTCTGATCCGACCAGCGGTTTCAGAGTCATTGGATCTGATGACGATAGGAGTCGAGGGTCGGCGCTGATGGTACCCTGTACCGAGACGCCCTCCGGTGCCTTGAGTTTGTCAGACCCGACAGGGTCAGATCCGAGCTCTCGGAGCCGTAGCCTCGGGGTCAGATCCGAGGGGATGTTTTCTGCTTCAAGCCTGTCGGAGAGGAGCATCCCTCTCGGCGTCTCAGCTCCAGCAGGCTCGGCTCCAACTCCCCTGTCGGGGTAAGGGAGAGCGGTGTCCGCCCTTTCTGCCCAGGAGGCATGTTCCCCCCTGCATTTGACGTGGTGGAGAGGGCTCTTGCGAGGTCGAGACCTCAGACCATCTCATGCTCTGAATCCATCCAGACCCCCTGGCTCTGAGTGAGGTTCTGGCCATCTTGTCCTCTAAGGGACAGCCCATGCCCATAATGCCCCAGGTAGTTCCACTTTCAGAACAGCCTGCTTGCAAGGTCTCCCCAGACAGTACCCCTGAGGAAGTGCCTCGCAAACATATGTGTAAAAGGAGGCACTTGGACTCTCCACTAGAGTCCCTCATGGAAGACACGGACTTGGATGAAGAGGAAGGCTCCCCAAGGTCACCCCCCGAGGATGTCTCCTTTGGGGACATCATGGAGCTTCTCCGCCAGAGGGAGGGTTGTCCACCCCAAAGACAACCTCTGACAAGTCCGTGTTTCTGGAGGCATTCGGCTCGGGCCCATCTACCTATTGGGTGTCCCCTCCCGCCGATTCACTTGTGGATCTTATAACTTCTAGGGCTTGGAAGGAACCGGACACCATAGAGCCAATACCTAAGCATCCAGATAAGGTTTTGAGCCCTCCCTCGGACAAGCTTCATTGGCACAAGGGGTCTCCTGTAGATGTTATGATGGTGACAGGGGCCACCAGGAAGGAGCTCGCTCAGGAGTGCTCCACAGTCCACCCTCCTGACCGAGAGTCGAGAGCGATGGATCGGTTTGGGAAGCGGGTTTATGCTTCAGCGACCTTCTTTGTGAGGGCAATGAACTATATGGTGCACATCATTCGACTCCAGAGAGATCTTGTCAAGGAAATCATGGAGTCGACCCCAGGGTCCATGTCGGCAGAGGACAGGAAGAGGTTTGACGCACGAATGGCCACCCTAAAATCAGTAGCCAACACGTCCATGTGCTTGCTCTCCCATGCCATGGAGGGAGCCGCATGGGCGGTGGGCACTTCCTCAGGGGGGTACGCCTGGCTCTGGTTATGTCAATTTTCTGAGCCCTTCAAGGTGTCTTTTATCAATGCCCCTTACGACGGTTCTTCCCTGTTCAGGAAGATGGTCAGAGAGACTTTGGTCCAGAGCGAGAAGGCTGGGAAGACACTGTCTGCCGTCGGGATCCGCTTCTCCCCACCTCAAAGGTCCTTTTCCAGGAACCAGCGAGGCCCAAAGAAGATGTGGTTCCACAAATCTCAGGCATTTTCCCAGGATGCTCAGGACTCACCTTCCCCCAGAGGCAGACAGGGATTTGACATGTGCCGCCCTAGAGGCAGAGGGGTCCTAAAAATTCCGGGTCCTGAGAACCCTTCTCGGATAAACACAGGCAGCAACCCTGAGGGTTTGCCCGACTGTTCATCTCTGGAGGCAGTCGGGGGTCGTTTGTTGCTACACCCTTTAGCATGGTAATCCAGAACAACAGATCGATGGGTGTTGCGCATCATATCCAGATGATATTCCATTCTAGGAATCTCCCCAACCAACAAAGTCCTCCTGGACGTCCACCCACGCAGCAGGAGGAGGCAGCAGTACAAATAGATTCACTGCTGAAGAAGAGAGTCATCCAGCCGGTCCCCCTAGACCAGTCCAGATCTGGAGTTTATTCCAGGTTCTTTTTAGTGCCAAAAAAGACGGGGAGACCTCAGACCAGTCTTGGATCTTTCCAAGCTGAACTTGTCTGTAACAAAGACGAAATTCCAGATGGTCACGATTCACTCTATCCTGCCTTTCCTGCAGGCCAAAGACTGGATGTGCTCGATCGATCTCCAGGATGCGTACTATCACATAAAAATAGACAGGTGCTCCTGGAGGTTTCTTTACTTCCAGCTGGGAGCCAATCATTACCAATTTCGAGCCCTTCCCTTTGGTCTCACCACAGCCTCCCTGGGCGTTCACCAAGGTAATGGCAGTAGTAGCAGCTCACCTGAGGCTTCAGGGTATTCAGGTCTTTCCGTACCTGGATGACTGGCTCTTTACTGCCCCTTCAGAGCATCTACTTTGTCAGGCCCAGGACTCCTTCCTTCGACTAGCCAGCAAGTTGGGCATTACAATCAACATGAACAAATCTGCTCTAGTCCCGGTTCAGGTTTTGGATTTCATCAGGGCACGGCTGGACACATTACAAACGAGGGTGTTTCTTACTTTAGACAGGCTGCACAAGCTGAAGTTACATGTCTTGCACATCCTTCAGACCCATTTACTGACAGCAGAGGCAGTGTTGAGAGCACTGGGGTCGATGGCAGCCACTATCAATATTCTTCCATTGGCGCAGCTTCATATGAGTATTACAGTGGATGCTTGCGGTTAAGTGGTCCCTTGTAGATCTTCCCTTATCCATTCCAGTGAGAATATCAAGAGCGTGTAGGGACTCCCTTCGGTGGTGGATTCAGTCTCCATATCCCCTCAAGGGACGCCCATTCCAACCTGCCCTTCCCAAAACCACGGTGACCACGAATGCCTCCCTACTAGGGTGGGGGCACTGCTCAGGAAGGACAGTCCAAGGCACGTGGTCCCCTGCCTAGACCTACCTGCATATCAATGTTCTAGAGATGAGAGCGGTTCTTCTTGCATTGCAGGCCCTTCATGCTCATCTTCCTCTAGGAACAATTGCAATCCAAATGGACAATATGTCAGTGGTTTGGTATACAAACAAACAATGGGGGAACCAGATCTTATCCCCTGTGTCGAGAAGCCATGAGAGTGTGGGAATGGGCGATCTCCACCAATCACTTTCTGGTGGCAATGCACATTCCGGGATGGTCCAACATTCTAGTGGACAGGCTCAGCAGCTCTATCGTGATGCCTTATGAGTGGTCTCTGAATCCTTCAGTAGCAGAACAGATCTTTCTAGAGTGGGGTCATCCTTGCTGCGATCTCTTCGCATCTCCTTCCAACGCAAAATGCAGTGAGTTTTTTGCTCTGAACCCCCCACCAGGGGAAGCCCCCAGCGACGCTCTGACTCATGCTTGGCCTCCCGGTCTTCTTTATGCATACCCTCCTCTTCCCCTTATGTCGAAGTTTCTTCAGAAAGCTCGAAGTCTGGGGAGCACTGTGATCCTCATTGCCCCATTCTGGCCTCAACAGGTTTGGGTCCCCTTACTCAGGTCTCAACTAGTTGTTCCACCATGGACTTTGGATCCGGTTCCAGATCTTCTCTTAAATCCCTCAGGGATCCCTCACCCAGACCTGAACAGTCTGAAGCTCACTGCTTGGCTGCTCCGGTTCCCATGATTATGAGGACTCCTGGTTTGTCATCCCCTGTTAAGTCCATTCTGGTAGCAGCGCACAAATCTTCTACCAGAAAAGTGTATCGCAGTAAATGGAAATGTTTCTCGATATGGGCCACTCAGTGGTCCCTGGATCCTTTTACCGCACCTCTTTCGGCAGTCTTAGGTTTTCTGGCTAGCATTTTTCAACAGGGCATCAGTTCATCTACGGTTGAAGTCCAACTGGCAGCCATTTCGAATTTCCAAGTGGGGGTAAATATGTCTTCACTGGCTTCAGCAAAACTTTGTAAGACCTTTCTTAAAGGTGCCTTTCTGCTTAGACCCCCGGGTAAAGGATCCTATCCCACAGTGGGACCTTACTTTATTGCTGCAGGCATTGGTTTCTCCCCCCTTTGAGCCTGCGGCTTCAGTGGATTTGCAATTCCTGACCTGGAAAACTGCCTTTTTGGTCACCATCACTTCTGCCAGAAGGGTGTCAGAGCTTCAGCCTCTTTCTATCAAACTGGCTTACATGATTTTTCATAAAGATAGGGTGTCGCTACGCACTAACCCAGCCTTCCTTCCTAAAGTAGCCTCGGAAGCCAATATTAATCAGACCATTAACTTGCCAGTCTTTTTTCCTAACTACCAGAACAAAGGGGAATATAAGTTACATTTATTGGATGTGCACAGACAATTGAGGTTTTACCTACACAGAACTAAACCCTTCTGCAAATCTGATCAACTTTTTGTGCCCTATGCCAAACCCTTCTTAGGTAAACCAGTTTCGAAAGTGACAATTGCTCACTGGATTTCATAATACATTGGCCGAGCCTATTGGGAGAGGTCTGTCTTTGCCAGGGAAGGTGAAAGCTCATTCGACCTGATCTATGGCTACATCAGCAGCTTTTTGGTCCAGGGTATCTTTGGATGATATTTGTTCTGCTGCCACTTGGGCTTCATCTCATACCTTTATTTCACATTACAAATTAGACATTGTCTCTAGAAGTAGAGCATCCTTTGGCTCTGCGGTGCTCCGGAACATCCTTCCACGAAGGCCACCCTGGAGTTAGGTAGCTGTTGAAGATCAAATGAAGTAAACTACTTCAGATAAAGAAGTTATGTACTCACCATAACGTTCCATCTGAGTAGTTGTACTTCATTTGTCTTCAACCATCCCCCCTTCCTTCCCTCTTACCTTATCATTCAGATTATAATAGGCTTTCTTCTTATCAGAAGGTCATTGTTGGGATCCTTGGTTCTCTCCAGAGTAAGGACCTCTTGTATTGGTTATCCTGGTGATAAGGTGTCATTGGGTTGGGTGTCTGATACATGGTAGCCTGCAAACTCGATCTGAGGGGAGAAGGGAGACAGGGGGCATTATGGGTAAGGGAAGGAGCTTGGAGCTCGGAGCCATAGCTGGAAAATGCGTCTGTGTCAGATCCAATGTGGATCTGAGGACCCACAGGTTGAAGACAAATGAAGTACAACTACTCAGATGGAACGTTATGGTGAGTACATAACTTTTTTTCTTTTTTCAGCTAAATGGCAATTCTGAATGTCCATGACTTTTTCTTTTACTTTTAAGTCTATTTATGGACAATTTCAGGCCAATAAAGCTAAACCCTCTTCATCAGCACAGCATAAGAGGAATGTTTGACTTTTGGAAACACAGGAAATAAGGATAATCTTCTTGGTCTGACCAGGGCTAGGGGATGGAGGGAGGGAGAAGGAAGAGAAGAAGAGAAGAGAAACAATAAACATGGGTGTTATGGGTACTACTTAACTTTAATGTGTTTTTGTCAATCTTCTTCATTCTCTGCTGGATGGGACCGCCCCACCTACC
Source organism: Protopterus annectens (assembly GCF_019279795.1). NCBI lineage: Eukaryota > Metazoa > Chordata > Ceratodontiformes > Protopteridae > Protopterus > Protopterus annectens. The sequence continues at coordinate 1,857,878,395 of NC_056729.1, read as the reverse complement.
ACTATCCCGGGGGGGGGGGCTCAATGGAGAGAACTCTTGAACCAGTGGAACCAAAATCTCTGGAGGCCAAGTCTAATTTGTAATGTTGTACAAAGGTACAAGGGAGAGAGGAGGCCCATGTGGCTGCTGCAAGTCTATTGAAGAAGTCTAGCTTGAGGCCGAAAATGTAGCTAGAGCTCTAGAATGGGCTTGAACGCTTTTGAATCAACTTTTAGGAAGCTACTATGATATCCCGGACGGATTAGAAATCATAGCCTGAGCCTGGGGGAAGAGGGAGAGTGAGCAACCAAGCAGTGTGTTTGGAGGTATGGATTGGTGCAGGGTGCAGCTGCCCGGTGGGTGGGTCAGAAGATCTGGAACCGGGTCAGATGCCACCAAGCCAACAGATGATAATGTGGGAGAAGGTAAACATATCTGTAAAGGGCCAGGGCAATGGCTCTCAAGGCAACTTGGCTCTCAAGGCAGTTGTTGAGCCGAAGTTGAGGCATCAGCGTAAGGGAAAGGGGGCAAGGCTCCTCTGGGGCCAATCTGGGGGAGGGAGGAGGGAAGAAGGCCTGGAAGAGGAAGAGGGAGAAGAAGAGAGAAAGGGGCAAAAGTTGTTTTGAGGTGTAAGGAAAAAAATGAAAGCTGATTTGAGGCCCCAAAGGCCCCAAACTGAGAGAGAATAGAACTGCTCAATCTGTCCAGTCCCCTGTCTTTTTTGAACTAAAAAAACCCTTGAGTAGATTCCGGATCCTATTTGCTCCGCTGGGGTGGATGGCCTGTCCATAGTCCTAGAATCCTTGATGGAGGATGGACAGGTACCTGAAGAATCAGCTAGTCTTCTTCTGGTGGCTGCAGCCACCACCATGGCATCAACTGGGACACCTTTGTCAAATATTGTGTCTATCTGGTGGGGACGAATGAAGACCTCCTAGGAATAGGGATGAATTCACGAATCCGAATCCATCCCATCCCTTCGAGCCACTACATCCATAAGAGGAGTCGAGCGAGGAGGTGGGCCCAACTCATCCAGCAAAGAATGAAGAGATTTTGACAACACACACCTGATATCCTTAAAGGGTAATTTGCATATATCCCATGTTGCCTCTGATACAAGAGGTTTAAGGTATCACACAGTGGAAAGTCTAGCTTTGCTAGATTTTTCTTTTTGTGTTTTTAACCAATTGGTTTAACTGTGTGACCTTTTTACTCATTTTGGTCACTGCAGCTACTACTACTGCATCTACAGGTGGCCCCTTGCTCCAGTGTTTTCTGTCAGCAGATAAGATTTTGTCAGGTTTCTTAAGAATGGTTTCAACTATGTCTTGGTACTTCCATGCTTGCTGTGCCATCAGGTCATTTAAAGGGTCATTTGGGGGTACCACCCAGGATACTGATGGGCTGGAAACAAAGGCCTCCAGGAACACAGACTCTTCTGGAGAACACCCAGAGGCTCCAAGCATATTGGGGCTTACAGAGAAAGGGATCCAGTTGGGGCTGAAGTAGAGAATAGTATCGGTCCTGACTGAGTTACCTGGGACAGATCAGCACCGAAACCACTGGACACAAAGGGTGTACCAGTGTTGGAACTTATAACGGAGGTGTAGTTGGCACCGTACTCTGTACATCCAATGGTGACAGTACTGAGAGAGCTCCGAGCTGAAATCGGAGCTCTCAGAAATCTCCTCACCCTGTCAACGTCCTGTTCCAAAAGGCTCCTGTAAGACTGGGTGGAGAAAGATAGAGATGAAGGTCTAGACTACCTCTTGTCCTGTAATATTGAGGAGTTGGCGGTTCCAATGAGAACTGGGGATGATCTTGAGGCAAACAGATCTGAGAGGCCAACGGATCTGAATGTTGCAGAATCTTTGGAAACTTTTCAGGAGCAGGAGTCAGATCAGGTAATCTTTTCTTGTTTTTCAGCACCTACATACTTAGATTTCTCTTTACATTTAGACATGTTGGACTCTCTACTGTTCTACTTAGCACTGGAGAAGTGGAAGAAGGTTCACCAGGCAAAAGACCTTTAACTATAAACTTTTCTTTTCTCTGTTGGAGAGCCCTACTGCTAAAAGAAGCACAAGCCTGGCAAGAAGTCTCTAAGTGCCCTGCCCCCAGGCAAAAGATTTTTCTGGCGAAGGTCTTGTGGAGGCAGCTGATAGTCACACTCCGAACATTTTTTAAAGCCTTAGGTCTCTGACATATCTGACCCTGTTGCTAAACTAACAAAGCACACAAGAACAAAACAGTAGAAAACTCTTATCTAAATATTAACAACCTTAGTTTTAACTTAACTACCCTGCAAGTTTGCTAATTAACACAAAAATACATCCTATCTAATCTTAACTTTAAGGGGAGAGGAGCACAAAGGGATACAAAGTCTTGGTAGGCCAACATGAAAAATGGAGCCCAGATGTGTCTGAAATCCGGCAAACGAGATCTGGGGTGTTTAGGTGGAGTGCAGAGGATTATGGGTAGGGGGAGGAGTCAGAGCTCCAGAGCAAAGTCTTCCTAATCAGTGCCGAGGTCAGACCCCCCCCCCCAATGCTTTACAGTTACCTCACTTATTTGACAATGTTGCTGGTCTTTTTCCTGCTCACATCCATCTCCCAATGCACTCCTGATTCTTCTAGTCAGCTCATGGGATTTTTATTACCGTTTAAGCACTTCTCTTGGGTATATGGAAAAAGTTTCCCTGGCAAAGTCTCTCTGTGAGCTTTGTTACTGTCAGAAGAATGGGAAGCAAGAGTCCCCTACAGCCTGCGTGCTCACTGTTGTTTGGCTAAACATTTTTTTTTAATTTCCTCCTTAGCTTGTCGTACAACCAAAAATGCATTACTTCCAAGAAAAAAATTAAGACAGCTGGACAAAGGAAATTTCATCTTACACTTCTCTCAACATTCCCCTATTGCTGGAACAGTAAATTTTTCCAGAAAAACTCTGCTGTCCCCAATTACTAACACACATGGTCTGTCTTTTATATCTCTGATGGATACAGGCAGTCAGTAAATCATCCCCTATAAGTTAATTATAAATCAAATTTATAGGTCACATTGGGTTGCATGGCTAGACTTTTAAGGGCCCTAGTGGTCGTTAGACTAGTATATACCTATGAACCTATTTCCTTCTCCCACGGTTTTGCCAATGGCAGCTCCTCCTGCTGGTATGAGTGCATCTCCTGTCCAGATCTGAAGCATACACACAACGTGCTCTCAAACAATATATCCTGCAAGGAAATACCCATCCAGTTGCTTATTTTATTTTTATTTTTCATTTGATTACCATGGTAGTACACTAATCACAACTAACCATTTGCAGGTACTGCCTGGGTGAAACAATTCAAAAAGAAAAAAAGTGGAAGAGAACAGTAATAAGCTGTACACACTAAAAACAGAACAGCAAGTAACGATATACAGCAAACAAAGTACAGTAACAATTCATAGCTAGGCGTATAAAGGTCCTAGTGGTCATTAGCCTAGTATATGCCTATGAACCTGTGAAGATGTAGCAACAATTTTACACGTTTTACTTCAGGTTTACATAGAGGTAGAAATGCTTATTTGTACTTTCATAAAATGAATGCAGTCCATTCCTTTCAGTTTCTCTGGAACAGCAGAGGAATCAGGTTTTCCCTGCGAGCTGTCTTTAACTAGTATTTATGAAGCAGCTCTTCTTGAGAAGCCTCATGTTCAGTCTTCACTTCATTTCAACCTCTGATTTCTGCAGTTTTATCAGCTCATGTGAACATCTACTTAAAGCTTCTTCTGTTGTCATTATTTACATTTGATCTATTTAGTCCTTTAAAGTACTAGGAGCCAATTCCATTTACCACACCTGAAACAAACTGTTTTTTGCTGAGCAGATGCAAGATTTTTCCTACCTAAAGCTCTGACTTCTCCATTTCTAGTCAATTTTTTCTTATACTGCCCAGATACCAGAAAAGAATAAACTTGGAGAAAGTAATTGCTAGTTGTTGTTGTATCTTTCGGCTTTTCCTGGTTAGGGGTCGCCACCAACTCACTGGTCTGCTAATGATATTAGCAAGATTTTTTTACCCACCGAAAGTTGCCAGCTCTGATGCACAACCTTCAACTAAGGTACGCCTATTCACACTCACTGAATATCTTCACAGAAGACACTTTAACTGAGAAAACACAAGACAGCTGTGTGAGACCACAACGCCGCAGTATGCAAATGAAATTTACTCAAACTGATAACTTCACTGGCTTTAACAATTTCTCAGTTTTCACAATAGGAGAGCTTTAATCAACCCATTCAGCGGACATCCATCTTGGAAGTCCTACACTAGTGTAAATGTTGTCCACAGGTTTCAATGCAGTGTTATATCCCTGTGTAAAGGGCAACATCAGCATCCCCTTGTGTCCAATATGGCTGAAATGTCCTTGTCAACACTAATGAGTGCAACCTCACCATACGCCTAGCTAGGTACACCAACTGTGAGTTCACCCTCCCCAATGGTAAAATGTGGCCGTGCACATGCCTGTTTCAGGTTACACTTCAGAGGTGAACATTTTTTTACATTAATTAAATGATTAAGCCCACTGGACACAAGTGCCCCTTTTCAGAAGTGACCTGGCAGCACTGTCTGAGTCTTGCTCAGAGTGCCACAGTAGGCAAATGGAGGTGGAAGGAATCAAACCCTGTATTCTTTTTACAGGAAACAACCTGCAGCCTTAATCCTTTGCACTGACTGCCAAGACTGAAGATGGTCATGCCTCACCATGGACCTAGTAGGGCATGAGCAATGCAAGCTGGGTGAAGGTTTCCAGGATTACTACATTATAGGGAGACCATAACGGCCTGACCGCTGTGCGCCAACTGGGACCTATTTCTGTCTGTTCAATGTGCCATCACCTTTGGAACTGATAACACCTACACTTGGCCCCTTGCTAATATTTCAATAATGCACAACAGGATATTGCTGTTATGTCTGTATGAGCAATAGTATTGCATTAACTTACACTAGGTAGACTGTTACCATGTGTATTTATCTAGGCACCAGTACTAAACCACATTTTCATTTCAGTTGTCTCAAATGACCTTCACCCAAAGATGTATACATCCCATAAACTGTTATTTCTGCATTCGCTGTACACCCTTTTAGTGGGGGGGGGGGTGGAAATGGGTCACCATCATCATAGTGATACTCCAGACATGCTTCTCTGGCATCTCCTTTTAGTGGGGGAGGTGGACATGGACCACCCTCATCATCATGATACTCGAGACATGCTTCCCAGCATATCCTTTTAGTGGGGGAGGTGGACATGGGCCACCCTCATCATCGTGATACTCAGGACATGCTTTCCTGGCATCTCCTTTTAGTGGGGGAAGTGGACATGGGTCACCCTCATTGTGATACTCAGGACCTGCTTCCCTGGCATCTCTTTTTAGTGGGGGAGGTGGACATGGATGACCCTCATCATAGTGATACTCGACACATGCTTCCCTGGCATCATGTTATGCAGAATGCAGCAGACAATGAACATATGTCAGGCCTTTGAAGGTGTGTGCACACAGCTGTACATGCAATGCTTCTTCACACAACCAAAAATATATATGATCATGTTCTATCCAAGGCAATGGTCTGACTGTAGGACTCTCATGTGAGTGTCTGTGGGGGCCATATGGGTGTCAGAAGCCATGGCTCCAACAGCTATCTGGCATCACCAAGTAGTCATCTGTGGGGAAAGTGCCCAGCCCCAAACATACAGCATATGACAGCTGGGCTGCAAACTGACACATTTATGATGTGGTTTCTGTGGTCAGGTATAAGCTGGCACTTAGAGTGTAAAGCAGACCTGTTGAGCTAAAGAGGTGCTTGATCAGTAGGCTGGCTCTTCCATGGCTACATCTGTGCCACACACAACACCAAGAATGCTTAGCATGTGACAAAATGAGCAGAAATCTCATAATAAAGGAGTTATTAACTTCTTTGCATCAGGGTCCTTCATACACTGATCCACATGAACTAGCAGTCAATTTATTATGTGCTGCAGGATGCAGCTAGTTAATACCTGTGATATACCTGATGGGTCCTCTGTGGGTCTACAGAAGGTGCCTGTTGAAGGTACAATCAGAGCAGTTATAACCCTGACTTCACAAGGCATTGTCCTACCTCTGTCACCTGCAACTTCCACAGACTGACACATTCAGCACAGCATATTAATGATCAGCCAAACAAAACCTGTCCATCCAAGACCAATGAAATGGATTCATGGTCCAAACTGCTTCCTAGTGCAGCAACACAGTGTGCTTCTATGGCCAAGACGTTCTGCAAATATGGCATCATAAGCAGCTACAATACAGCTAATAATAATATACTGTAGACTATCACTTTCCAAAGGTGCTTGCAGTGATGGTCCTGCACTGTTGGCCTATAAATTTCTAATGTGGTCCACTTAGATGTACGTCGTTGTGCATGCTTTGCATTCTTCATAACTCTACTAACTTCCTACAGAGATCAATAATTTATGCTATCATGATTCTGAGGTCCCTGTGTAATAACCCTAATTAATGGAACCACCAAAGGAGAAAGTTTACCAAAAGGAACCTAGCCATGTACATAGCTACCACTTTATACTAAGAACCTGGCAGGATCTCTGACAAATTTAGGGATTTCAGTTTTACAATGAACTTTTTACATGATCAAGTCTATAGATACCAGTGGTTTCCTAACATCCGCCTTTCACAATACCCTTGTACAGATGCCCGTAGCTACCTACAGTGTTCTAATGGTCTATACCGCTTGCTATGCTAGGAAGCACTTTGAGCTATGAATCCTACTCTCTTGGTCTTTTATGTAAGACTTAGAGAGGTGTGGAACTACGAGTAAGTAGCTATTCAAAAAAGGAAATGTTAAATTAATTTAATTATTTCAATTCTGCTTAAATATTTGACTTGTACTTAGTGACCTGTGTATAGTAACACTACTTTGTACTTTTCTGCTCTGTTTTATCTGCTGGCATTTTTTGGTTTATTCTGGGACCTTAGTCTTGTATTTTAATTAGTAGTTGTGGGAAGACTGTGCATTATTCTGCACTTCTATTTCAACAAGAATTACTTGTAAAAGCTATCTGTTTGTATTTTAACTCCTGCCAGGCCATAGTCTTGTAGTTTAATTCACAGTTGTGACAAAATTGGGTATTACTGCCAGATTTCAGCCTTAGTCATTTATTATTGCATTTTTCAACATAAACTGTGTTACTTGTAAATTTATGCATAGCCCAGTGCCTTAAACTGTAGTAGGATGTCAAAAGTGAGAGAACAGTCTATGCTCTAGTGTATCCCGCTTGTCCTTTACCTGCTTGAAGTTGCATGCTGTGTTTGCTCCATCCTCCACTAGCACATTAAGCTAAAGTTTCTGAAAGCATTCCAATATTGCCTTTATTTACTTGGATGCTTCTCTAGCCAGCCTACTTGTTCACCTAACCCTCATATATTTTTGCGGTTATTTTACAAGGCTGTGACTCTGGTCTCCACCCCTTATGATAATCTGATTTCCAAAGCCCCTCCCACCCCTCCTTCATTGCTACTGACCATTGTATATGCTATTTATGTACTCTTCCCACCCACTGTTTTCCACAGATCCACCATACTGAGTGCCCATGCAGCAAACCAGTACAGTAATTAAACTTCCTTTACTACATACCATCTCATGCTCATTTTTCAGGAGCTCCGCAAACCTTGGAGTCCTAATGTGCATTCCAGGAGTATTTTATTTGTATCCAGTGCCATCCAGGGAAAGTACTTTGCTAAACTGCACTTGTTACTTTTTTCTGATCTTTACTGTTACCTCATTTTGTGTGTGCATTTCGTTGATTTTTTTGTAAAACAATTGCTCTAGCTCTCACTGTTACTGCTGTAAACTGTCTTGAAATTGCCTTCAGCAAGGGATTTCCAGCTAGATGTTTAAGTGGTTTGTGGTAGCATTGCACGCGTGGGTCTCTTCTACTGTGTTTTTACCTAAGGAGGACTGAGTTTATTCATCTTGTGGCAGGAGGTGTTTGCTTGTTCTGTATGTGTTGAGAAATGCACAAAAGGACTCAGCGTGGTCATTTTATTAGACATTAAGGCTCATTTAGTCTTCTGTTTTATCTGTGCTACTATATATTTGGAACATTTACAAAGGGTTAGCAGTGCCCTATACAGCAGCTAACACCTAGAAAGCAGATTTTTCCTAGAACAGTCCATAAAACTATACCCTGTAAAGCAGTAATATAGTACAAATACCTTGTGTGCCAACAAGCTTAGAGCAGCTAGTTTTGAGTCAAGTGGTAACTACAAATTTAGTAGAATTCAGTACTGTGTAAAGATTAACATTAGTAAAAATTAGTACTGTTAAACAATTTGCTCCAATAAAACACCCTTATTAGTATCCAACAAAGATAACATTCTAACCTGAATACACCACCCCTTGTAGCTCACACGGAAAAGGATTGGACAGTAGGGATATGCAATTTCCTAACTTCTCTGCAGCCAGCTTGGTGGATATATGCATCTTGAGATAATGCAGTAATTGTCTCATATGTACTTGCAACCATTAATTCATAAAGAAACAGACAGTATGAGAGTGGTGTATTTACACAATGACAGAAGAGGCTAAACTCTCACATACAAGTGCACATCAGGTTGCCAAACCATGCACATAACACCTATCTCACACAGCACACACAGACTAACGTACACTGAAGGAGATAAAAGTAATGTTTCTAAACAACAAAGATTGCCTAGACCACCTGTTGTCAAAGCTATGCCCAGCAAGTCCAAAGGCACTTAGAAAACCACCACCTAACACCACCATACTATCACTCTCAGTGGAGCTGCAAACACTAAACCCCTAAAGAAAACACACTTCTCAGGGTTCTATTTATACGGGACGGCAATGTAAGATAAAATGATGACCCTCTAACCAGGTTGAACAAAGAGAGGATAACCATCAGTTGCTTATCTGAAGCCAGAATCCCCCCACATCACAAACGCACTAGAGTCATTACGACACGTGTACCAGTATGATTCCATCATAGGCTATGCCGGTGTAAATAACTGGAGATGTACCTCCCTGGACTATAAGACGAGACATTATGGAGTTTTCAGACTATGTATCACACTGGTATGAGACTACCATTGAGAAGCATATTACCATCACAAAGAATGATGCCACAATTTGAGCAAAACATTATTCATTTCAACTGGCTGCCTTTCTTGTGTCATTCTAAGGGGATTCGGTATTTCTCAGCTTGGTGAGAAATATAGTAGTTAAAAGACCAAGTTGCTTTGCCAAGGATGGTCTGCACCTCTCCACTCTAGGATTTTCAATACTGGCTAAAACTTTATCTACCTCCAAAGTGCCTTTTTAGGCAATGGAAACTGACAAATCTACCAACATAACAAAATCAACTCAACAGCACCTTAAAGGGTTACTGCTCAATGCCAGGAGGCTAAATAAAAAGCTACACTCCCTCCCAGTCCTCCTTACACTCATGAATACAGACATCTGTGCAGTTACCAAAGAACGTTAAAGTGTTACTGCTCAATCCTAGGAGCCCAAATAAAAAGCAACCCCCCTCCCAGCCCCCCCTTACTCTCATCTGCGCAGTTACCACAGAACCTTAAATTGTTACTGCTAAATGCCTGGAGACAAAATAAAAAGCTACACCTCTGCCCAACCCTCCTTACACTCATGAATACAGGCAGCTGTGCAATTACAACAGAACGTAAACATTTTACTGCTCAATGCCAGGAGCCTAAATAAAAAGCTACACCTCCACCCAGCCCACCTAACACTCATGAATATAGACATCTTTGCAGTAACTAGAGAACTTTAAAGTGTTAATGCTCAATGAGAGGAGCCTAAATAAAAAGCTACACCTCCTCCAAGCACCCCCACCCTGTACACTCATGAATACAGACATCTGAGCAGTTACCACTGAATATTAAAGTGATACTGTTCAATTCCAGAAGCCTAAATAAAAAGCTACACCCCCCTCCCAAATATCCTTAAACTCATGAACAAAGACATCTTTGCAGTTACCACAGAACCTTAAAGTGTTACTGCTCAAAGCCAGGAGCCTACATAAAAAGCTACACCCCCTCCAAGCCCTCCTTAAATGCATGAATACAAACATTTGTGTAGTTACCACAGAACCTTAGTTACGGGTCAATGCCAGGAGCCTAAATAAAAAGCTACACCCCCTCCAAGCCCTCCTTACACTCATGAATACAGACATCTATGCAGTTACCACAGAACCTTAAAGTGTTACTTCTCAATGCCAGGAGCCTTAAAAACAAGTTACACCCCCTCCCAGCCGCCACTACAGTCATGAATACAGACATCTGTGCAGTTACCACAGAACCTGAAAGTGTTACTGCTCAATGCCATGAACCTAAATAAAAATCTACACACCCTCCCAGCCCTCCTTACACTCACGAATACAGACAGCTGTGCAGTTACCACAGAACCTTAAAGTGTTACTCCTCAATGCCAGGAGCCTAAATAAAAAGCTACACCCCTTCCCAGCCCTCCTTAAACTCATGAATACAGACATGTGCAGTTACCACAGAACCTTTAAGTGTTAGTCCTCAATGCCAGCAGCCTAAATAAAAAGCTACATTCCCTCCCAGCACTCCTTACACTCATGAATACAGACATCTGTGTAGTTACCACAGAATCTTAAAGTGTTACTGCTCAATGTCAGCAGCCTAAATAAAAAGCTACACCCCTTCGAAGCCCCCCTTAAACTCATGAATACAGACATCAGTGCAGTTACCACAGAACCTTAAAGTGTTACTGCTCAATGCCAGGGGCCTAAATAAATAGTTACACAACCTCCCAGCCCTCCTTACACTCATGAAAACAGACATCTGTGCAATTACCATAGAACCTCAAAATGTTAATGCTCAATGCCAGGAGCCAAAATAAAAAGCTACACCGCCTCCAAGCCCCTCTTACACTCATGAATATAGACATCTGGGCAGTTACCAAAGAACCTTAAACTGTTACTGCTCAATGCCAGGAGCCTAAATAAAAAGCTACACCACCCACTTAGCCCTCCTTAAATTCATGAATACAGACATCGGTGCAGTTACCATAGAAACTTAAAGTGTTACTGCTCAATGCCAGGAGTCTAAAAAAAGCTACACCCCCTCCCAGCCCCCCCCCCCTTACACTCATGAATACAGACATCTGTGCAGTTACCACAAAACCTTAAAGTGTAACAGCTCAGCGCCAGGAGCCAAAATAAAAAGCTACACCCCTCCAAGCCCTCCCTCCACTCATAAATATAGACGTCTGTGCAGCTACCACAGAACCTTACAGTGTTGCTGCTGAATGAGGAGTCTAAATAAAAAGCAACACCTCCTCCCAGCCCTCTTTCCACTCATGAATACATGCATCTGTGCAGTTACCACAGAACCTAAAAGTGTTACTGCTCAATGCCAGGAGCTTAAATAAAACACTACAACCCCTGCCAGCCCTCCTTACACTCAAGATAACAGATATCTGTGCAGTTACCACAGAACCTCCAAGAGTTACTGCTAAATGCCAGGAGCCTAAATAAAAAGCTACATGACCTCCCAGCCCCCCTTACACTTATGAATACAGACATCTGTGCAGTTACCAGAGAACCTTAAAGTGTTACTGCTCAATGCCAGGAGCCTAAATAAAAAGCTACACCCCCTCCCAGCCCACCTTACACTCATGAATACAGACATCTGTGCAGTCACCACAGAACCTCAAAGTGTTACTGCTCAGTGCCAGGATCCTAAATAAAAAGCTACACCCGCTCCCAAGCCCACCTTACACTTATGAATACACACATCTGTGCAGTTACCACAGAACCTAAAAGTGTTACTGCTCAATGCCAGGAGCCTAATTAAACAGCTACACCCACTACAACCCCATTACGCTCAAGAATATAGACATCTGTACACTTACCACAAAACCATAAAGTGTTACTGCTCAATGCCAGGAGTCTAAATAAAAAGTTACACCCCTCCCAGACCTCCTTGCACTCATGAATACAGACATCATTGCAGTTACCACAGAACCTTAAAGTGTTACTGATCAGTGCCAGGAGGCTAAATAAAAAGGTACACCACCTCCCAGCCCCCCTTAAACTCATGAATACAGACATGTGTGCATTCACCGCAGAACCTTAAAGTGTTACTTCTCAATGCCAGGAGCCTAAAAAAATGCCACAACCCCCCCAGCCCTCCTTACACGTATGAATACAGACATCTGTGCAGTTACCACAGAACCTTTCAGTGTTATTGCTCAATGCCAGGAGCCTAAATAAAAAGCTACACCCCCAGCCCCCCTTACACTCATGAATACAGACATCAGTGCAGTTAACAAAGAACCTGAAAGTGTTACTGCTCAATGCCAGCAGCCTAAATAAAGAGCTACACCCCCTCCCAGCCCTCCTTACACTCATGAATACAGACATAAGTGGAGCTACCACAGAACCTTAAATTGTTACTGCTCAATGCTGGAGCCAAAATAAAAATCTACACCCCCTCACAGCCCCTCTTACACTCACGAATACAGACATCTGTGCAGTTACCACAGAATCTTAAAGTGATACTGCTCAATGCAGGAGCCTAAATAAAAAGCTACACCCCCTGCCAGCCCCCTTACACTCATGAATACAGACATCTGTGCAGTTATCACAGAACCTTAAAGTGTTACTGCTCAATGCCAGGAGACTAAATAAAAAGCTACACCCCCTCCAAGTCCTCCTTACACATGAATACAGACAACTGTGCAGTTATCACAGAACCTTAAAGTGTTACTACTGCTCAATCCCAGGAGCCTAAATAAAAAGCTACACCGTTTCCCACCTCTCCTTACACTCATGAATATAGACATCAGTGCAGTTACCTCAGAAGCTTAAAGTGTTACTGCTCAATGCCAGGAGCCTAAATAAAAAGCTACACCCCCTCCCAGCTCTCCTTACACTCATGAATATAGACATCTGTGCAGTTACCACAGAACCTTAAAGTGTTACTGCTCAATGCCAGGAGCCTAAATAAAAAGCTACACCCCTCCAAGCCCTCCTTACACTCATGAATATAGACATCTGTGCAGTTACCACAGAACCTTAAAATGTTACTGCTCAATGCCAGGAGCCTAAATAAAAAGCTACACCCCTCCCAGCCCCCCTTACACTCATGAATACAGACATCTGTGCAGTTACCACAGAACCTTAAAGTGTTACTGCTCAATGCCAGGAGCCTAAATAAAAAGCTACACCCCCTCCCAGCCCTCCTTACACTCATGAATACAGACATCTGTGCAGTTACCACAGAACATTAAAGTGTTACTGCTCAATGCCAGGAGCCTAAATAAAAAGCTACACCCCCTCCCAGCCTCCTTACACTCATGAATACAGACATCTGTGCAGTTACCACAGAACCTCAAAGTGTTACTGCTCAATGCCAGGAGCCAAAATAAAAAGCTACACCCCCTCCAAGCCCCCTTTATCCATATGAATACAGACATCTGTGCAGTTACCACAGAACCTTAAAGTGTTACTGCTCAATGCCAGGAGCCTATATAAAGAGCTGCAAACCCTCCCAGCCCCCTTATCCATATGACTACAGACATCTGTGCAGTTACCACAGAACCTGAAAGTGTTACTCCTCAATGCCAGGAAACTAAATAAAAAGCTACATCCCCTCCCAGCCCTCCTTATACTCATGAATACAGATATCAGTGCAGTTACCAGAAAACCTTAAATTGTTACTGCTCAATGCCAGGAGCCTAAATAAAAATCTACACTCCCTCCCAGCCCCACTTATACTCATGAATACAGACATCTGTGCAGTTACCACAGAAGCTTAAGGTGTTATTGCTCAATGCCAGGAGCCTAAGTAGAAAGCTACACCCTTCCCAGCCACCCTAACACTCATGAATACAGACATATGTGCAGTTATCACAGAACCTTGAAGTATTACTGCTCAATGCTATGAGTCCAAATAAAAAGCTACACCACCTCCAAGCCCTCCTTACACTCATGAATACAGGCATCTGTGCAGTTACCACAGGACCTTAATGTGTTATTGCTCAAAGCCAGGAGTCTAAGTAAAAAGTGACACCTCCTCCCAGCCTTGCTTACACTCAAGAATGCAGATATCAGTGCAGTTACCACAGAACCTCATAGTGTTACTACAAAATGCCAGGAGCCTAAATAAAAAGGTACACCCCCCCCCATACACTGATGAATACAGACATCTGTGCAGTTATCACAGAACCTTAAAGTGTTACTGCTCAATGCCAGGGGGCTAAATAAAAAGCTACACCCCCTCCCAGGCCCCCTTACACTCATGAATACAGACATCTGTGCAGTTACCACAGAACCTCAAAGTGTTACTGCTCAATGCCAGAAGCCTAAAAAAAAGCTACACTCTGTCCCAGCCCCCCTTACACTCATGAATACAGACATTTGTGCAGTTACGACACAACCTTAAAGTGTTACTGCTCAATGCCAGGAGAATACTACTCAGACAAGCTCCTCGTGGTCCTGCAGAGTGGTCCTAGCTACAGAGAACTCAGAAAAGCGACTACTTTCTGGATTTAAGTATATTTGCTGCTTTTTTACTTGAAATAGCTTCTCTAGCTTACCCTAAACAAGCTTAAACTGTTTTTTTAGCTGTTTGCTGCATTATTTTAAAATCTGCACTTAAACTTACTTTTTAGTCGAATTTGATCGAAAGTTTGTTTGTTTAATTTAACTGTTGAGGCTGCCCTCTAAAGTGTGCTAGCCTGTGTAACTGATTTACTACTGTTTCTGCATTTTCTGTGTGTTTCTATCTAAAAACAAAAAAAACAAAAAAAATAATCCTTGTTTTCCCGCCTCTCCTCGACTAGTTTAGACCAGTTTACAGGCATTGCTGTATTCTGGGCTGTGGTGTAGTTCCTGTGTTGTCCATTACCTTACTTGGATAGAGGGAAGTTTCTTTGCTCAACAGTGGGAGTGGGGAGCCTTGGGCAGCCTACCTGTCCCTGTAGGAGGTGACCTCAGCACAAGAGCTGTAGTAATTGGTTGTTTTGGACCATTTTTAGCTCTTTTGAAGTTCCCTGTTTAAGATCTGCCTCTGGGTGTTTTTTTCTGGCTATACTACTCAGACAAGCTCCTCGTGGTCCTGCAGAGTGGCCCTAGCTACAGAGAACTCAGAAAAGTGACTACTTTCTGGATTTAAGTATCTTTGCTGCTTTTTTACTTGAAATAGCTTCTCTAGCTTACCCTAAACAAGCTTAAGCTGTTTTTTAGCTGTTTGCTGCATTATTTTAAAATCTGCACTTAAAGTTACTTTTTAGTTGAATTTGATCGAATGTTTGTTTGTTTAATGTAACTGTTGAGGCTGCCCTCTAAAGTGTGCTAGCCTGTGTAACTGATTTACTGCTGTTTCTGCATTTTCTGTGTTTCTATCTAAAAACAAAAAAAAAAAACAAAAAAATAATCCTTGTTTTCCCGCCTCTCCTCGACTAGTTTAGACCAGTTTACAGGCATTGCTGCATTCTGGGCTGTGGTGTAGTTCCTGTGTTGTTCATTATCTTACTTGGATAGAGGGAAGTTTCTTTGCTCACCAGTGGGAGTGGGCAGCCTTGAGCAGCCTACTTGTCCCTGTAGGAAGTGACCTCAGCACAAGAGCTGTAGTAATTGGTTGTTTTGGACCATTTGTAGCTCTTTTGAAGTTCCCTGTTTAAAATACGCGTTTGCACGGCTTTGCATGGTTGTGCGCATAGCGCAGCGCCGGTTAAACTTCTTCTGGCTCCGCCAAGTCTGCTCTTCAAATTTTCCCTTAAGGAAGCTCTACTCTTAGTATAATCAGACTACTCGCTATATTATAAGCCTAGCACTTGTTCTCAAAACTTCTCTACTAAGTAAGCACTCACGTACTAAGTAAGCACTACATCCACCTACCACCCCTGTGGATATCCACTTCCCTTAAAGGCACAGCACTCCCTTATACTGTTCTAGCATGTCGAGTGGTAGATTACTGGCATCCTCTGCAGTTCAGCTGATTAATCTGGGTATCTAGAGACAATGTTACAATTGTCTCATGTACACAGACAACCTCCTCCTCCCAACAAACACAAATACATGTGAGAGATGCAACTATATAGCCAAACTGGAGGCTGAACTCTCTCAACTCAGGGCTGGCATGACCAGACAGGAGGAGATGGTAACCACACACACAACAAACCCAGTCCCACATAGACCTACCACAACTGCAAACCAAACACATTAAAACACAAAGACATACTTGGAGGCTCTAATAAAAAACTTACCAAAACAACAGAGGCTCCCAAAGCAGACATCCAAAAAGCCACCACCTCAAAACAAAACACATGCAACACATACTTCAATAAATCAGTGTGTCAATCAATCACAGCCCTTAAGGCCAAACACCATGCCTGATACACTAGTAATAGGTGACTCTATAGTCAGACACACTGATGTCCCGCTTACCAGGCTGAACAAGGAGAGGGTGACTGTGAGCTGCCTATTGGGAGCTAGGATCCACCACATAACACACGCACTCAGGTCACTCCAAAGCAAGTACAAATATGACTCCGTCATTGTCCATGCTGGCGTGAATGACCTGAGACGTACTTCCCTGGACTACATGAAAAGAGACATAGAGGAGCTCTCTGATTATGTAGCCCAGGCTGGTATGACCCTGAGCAGCATCTTGCCCTCACCAAGAATGATGCCACAATACAAAGACAAGATGATCAGATTTAATAATTGACTCAAGTACTGGTGTCATTCTAAGGGGATCCAATGTCTGTCTGCCTGGGAATGACATGTTGGACAAGCCACGCTGTTTTGCAAGGGATGGCTTGCAACTGTCACCACTGGGCTTCCAGATATTGGCTAAGGCTCTTGCCACCCCCATAGTGCCTTTTTTAGGCAAGGCTCAAAAGACAAACCCACCTCCTTAGAAAACAAAAATGGAAAAAAACTAAGGGTAATGCTGCTCAACGCCAGAAGTCTAAATCTCAAGATGCAGGCACTCGATGCACTCCTCAGTATGGAGAACATCGATGTCTGTGCAGTAACTGAAACCTGGTTCAAGGCTCTTGCGAGCACCCCATTGCTACCAGGCTATACCTCTTATCATGCTTTTCGGCCCCAAAACCCGGGCCGAACCACAAAGGGAGGGGGAGTGTCCATATTCATCAAGGACACCCACACCTCCAGGTTAGTAGCAACACATGAAGCATCAGAGACCATACAGGTGCAACTGACCATAGCAAAACTGCTATACAACTGGTAGCATGTTACAGACCACCCTCCCAATCTCTGGAACCCCACTCAGCCTTCCTGAAGACGTTGGAGGATATGAATGTATCACAAAATACCATCATACTGGGAGACTTCAACTACCCAAACATAGATTGGGTACATTATTCTAGCACTAACACCCTAGCCCAAAGGTTCCTGGAATTCATAAATTCAAATGCACTGGAACAACTAGTCACCTCTCCCACTAGAGGAGATAATATACTAGACCTGATCATCACAAACATGGGGACAAAATGCTCCACACCTGAGGTATACCCCTCACTAGTGAGATCTGACCACAAACTAATCACCCTGGATATACATATCCCACCTCCACCCCCAGCACAAAAGACCACAGTGAAAAACTTCTCAAAAGCAGACTTCACTCTTCTGAAGACTGAGATGGTATCCTTTAAACCCACTGGGCCAGTGGATACCACATCCCACAATGCCGAATCCTTCGCAAATGCTTTCTATGGACATCTCCAAAAATGCATGGATCATGCAATCCCAAATAAATCCAAGTCCCTCTCCACCAAAGGCAAGCGTCCTGTCTGGTGGACCTCAGCCATTAACAAATTGTATAACAAAAGAAGGAAGCTACTGCATGACAGAGCAAAATCCCATAAAGGGAAGACATCTCTGCTCAACACTAGCAGAAAACTACGTTCTCTCATAAAAACATCCAAGGCCAACTTTGAGAGAAAAATCGCTAAGGACGCTAAAGATAACCACAAAGCCTTCTTCAGCTATGTTAGAAACCTGGGCAGAAACCCTCAGATATGCTCAGAGTCAGTTCACAACAACAAAAAATACACTGAACCCACAGATACTGCCAACATTCTGGCTGACAGGTTCAGTGCAAATTTCTCCCCTCCCTCACCCCCAAAAGAAGAAATACTTATCCCAGCTGAATTTAATCTCCCTGTCATCTCAGATGTCCAAGTGAGAACCGCCCTCAACAAAGCTAAAAACACAGCATCAATGGGACCTGACGGTATCCTGGGTTGCGTGCTACGTGAACTCCAACAGGAGCTAAACCCGCACATAAAAATGATATTTAACCTTAGCCTTACTACAGGATATGTACCTGAACACTGGCGTACAGCAACAGTGGTCCCACTCCACAAAGGGGGTACTTCTACAGACCCTGGGAACTACCGCCCCATAAGCTTATCCAGCCTGGTCTGCAAAGTTATGGAAGGAATCATTATGGAACTCATAAACAGAGACATTGGGGACCTATAGACACTTGACCCCACCCAGTTCGGCTTTGTAAAGGGCAGATCCTGTCTTTTGAACCTGGTTGACTTTTTCAAAACAGTCATTAGAGCCATTGATGAGGGCAAAGCAGTCCATATACAGCCTACCTGGACTTGGCTAAGGCCTTCGACACAAAACCCCACTCAGGCATCATAGATAAGGTCAACAGCTTAAACGTAAACCCTTATGTCACTAGATGGGTTGCAAACTGGCTAAAAAACAGAACCCATAAAGTTAAAATCGCTGGAGCAATGTCAGACTCAAAGCCAGTCACAAGTGGTGTCCCAGAGGGATCTGTCCTGGGACCCCTCTTGTTCGGCATTTATTTCTCAGATGTTAAAGCAAACATGGGAGGGTTGTGGCTGACAAAGTTCGCAGATGACTGCAAACTAAGTGAAATAGTCGATACACCAGCGGACACATACATCCTACAAAAAGGCCTCACAGAAACGGACAACTGGTGCCGGAGTCATGGCCTTAAACTAAATACCAAAAAATGTATAGTCATCCCCTTTGGGAAAAACAAAGTACCCACAAATTATCACATAGACAGCAACCCACTGAGTATGGAAAAAGTAATCAGAGACCTAGGGACCCAAGTCGATAGCGACCTCTCATTTGACACCCACGTTGCCAAAGTGGTTAGAAAAACATTCTACCTTGCACACCTTATCATGAAGGGATTCACATCCAGATCCAGGGATGTCATTGTACCCCTGTACTCCTCCCTCATCAGACCCATGATTGAGTACAATGCCCCGTTTGGTATGTACCTCACCCGGCATTTGCAACAGCTGGAGAGACCACAAAAGTACCTCACCAAGAGGATCAAGGGTCTCCAACATATGTCTTATTCTGCCACACTAAAGAAACTCCAGCTCTATTCAGTAGCATACCGCCTGCTCAGAGGTGATCTCTGCCTGACGTACAAGGCCATGTCCAATCAGGAACTGATGGACATGCTCCACCTCAAAAAATCCAAATCCATCAGGACCACGAGAGCTAAAGACTTAAACCTCGGCACAAGTATGAATAGGACATGCTGGAGAGATAGATTCATAACCCAGAGGCTTCCCATGCTCTGGAACAAGATCCCAGTTCATGTTAGGCAGAGCCCCTCACTGACTCTCTTCAAGAGAAATCTTGATGAGTGGATGGGAGATCGTAAGTTTACCCCAGGGGTCACATATGTGTCACTACTAGAAAAGGGCACAGTAAACTAATTCTATTATATAAGGGGACCTTCACTGTGTCACTACTAGACAGAGGCACAGTATTCTAAATCTATACTGTGCATTTTTGCACCATTTCATGGGGTGGCGAAAGCCACATCACTATGGCTAGGCTTACAAATGCCCCAGGGCAGATAGCCTAGTACTAAACTATGAAACTATGAAACTATAATAAATAAAAAGTACACCCCCTCCCAGCCCTCCTTACACTCATGAATATACAAATCTGTGTAGTTATCACAGAACTTTAAAAGTGTTACTGCCTCAGTGCCAGGAGTCCAAATAAAAAGCTACACCCTTTCCAGCCCGCCTTACACTCATGAATACAAACATCTGTGCAGTTACCACAGAACCTTAAAATGTTACTGCTCAATGCCAGAAGCTTAAATAAAAAGCTACACCTTGCATCCAGGATTTTGTTAGCCTGAATTTTATTACCACTTTTTCCAAAGATGCACCCTTGTTGAAAGCCATTATTTGTAAGAATTGGTATTTCTTAGTAGAGGATAGTGCATTGAGTAAATATGTGGGAGAACAACCCCTTGTAACTTTTAGAAAAGGTAGGAATCTTAAGGCTATTCTTGAAACAGCTAATTATAAATGTCACCGCCCGCATTGCGGGATGTTTAAATATGGATCCTGCCATTGGTGTAAGTACATATTGGTATCCAATATGTTTATGATAAATGATAAAAAAATATTATTTATTGGACAAATATAATTGTAACACAAGAGGGGTGGTTTATTTGGCATTATGCCGAAACTGCCCCTCATTCTATGTTGGCAAAACCGATAGGGCTTTTAAAAACCGAATTTATGAGCATTATTATGCTATTACTAAAGCAAATATTACAAATGCCTTAGCTAGGCATATTTTATCTTTTCCTTCACATGAATTTTGTTTTTTGATTATTGATAAAGTGGCCGAAAACAACAGAGGTGGTCCAACTTCCTTACAACTTGAGGAAAAAGAACTCTTATGGCAACTCAAATTGAATGCTTCAGTTTTGCCAGGACTAAACGACACTATTTCCATCATGAGTATTTTGAAAATGAAGGCTTTACGTAGATAGTCATTATTGTGTGTTTATAAAAACATTTTTTTGATGTCCTAGATTATATTGCTTTTTGAACATTCATTTTACTTATTTTTTGTATTTATTTATTATTATTCTTAAGCATCTGCTTTGTTAAGAAAATGTTGATGTTTTAGATTTATGTAATTTGTTTTGTGGTTGGGGATTTATTTATCTTTGAGGCATGTCTATTATTTTGGTAGATAATGAGACTTATTGTGAAGTTTTTTCCTTTGATAGGAAATGATGTCATTCCTTAATTGTGTATTTAAATGTTGATTTCCCATATAGTTTTGTCTGAAGAAGTTTATGTATATTATATAAACGAAAGCGCTAACCTAAAAACCTATTTTTTGTGTCTAGTGTGATACCTTTTTCTTTTTATTTTTTATTCAGTTTTTGCTTTGCATTCGTTTGTCTATGTAAGTGTAGTCATCACTACTTTACATACATTGTAAAAAACATTTTAAGTTAATTACATTATTAAGGCCTGGTGCACTATCAGCGCCCAAACGTATCTGCCATATACTTTCTTTACATTCTAGTCTAGTTTTGTAATCACCCGAAAACATTTCAGAGTTTACATTGTCCAAAACTGAAAAAACAAACTTCTTAAAATGTTTACACAATCTAGCATGTCTCGCCAAAGCATTTTTATCATCTCCCTTCTTTATTGTTAACTGATGTTCATAAATGCGTCTCTTTAAACATCTAATAGTTTTTCCAATATAATAACACGGACATGAAAGACACTGTGCCGCATAAACTATCATATCACTATTACAACTGAAAAAAACATTAGTCCAAACTGTCTTTTTATTATAGAGGTGTCGGTTTGAATGAGAGAGCCTCAATCAAACCGACTCTTAAGAAACGCAGGAATACTAGGTTCTAATGCTGTTTATCTTTATATGAGATTGCTTTCACAGAATTAGTTGTTTCATTAGAAATAGTTGTGCATTTCATAAGAGAGAGATGTTTTATAGTATTTTATCTATTCATAGTTTATCTATGGAAATATGTTTCACCTCGCTATTTACATTTTTTGTGTGTGTTTTTGTCTAGTTTAGTTATGTTACTTTTATATAGTAGTCTGGTTGCATACACATATTTATACCCGGTTTTTTATGTGTATTTTGTTTTGTGTGTTACATTTTTTATATATTTTTTATATATATTGTCTTATGAATGGAAATACAGGTTAGATTAATATGCATAATTGATTAATTGGTTGCATCATCTTCTATTCAATTAATGCTGTGCTTTATAAGTGCCTTTGTGAACTCTGGTCATTGTGATCTGATGAAGCTCTGATGTGAGTGAAAGCGCTTATCCGACCTGCAGTGTATTTTATTTTAATAAATACCTGGTTTAACTTACTCCACTTCGCTCACGCTCTGTGATTTTTGTTATACATTTATCTCTTATTTATGTGGCTTGACCATTTACCCAGATATTGGCAAGACTGGTTGTTTATCTGTCTTTTTATTATGTTTAAAAAATACCGAAGATGTATTACTCATGTATCTGCACTGTCTACAGTTATTGCACGCATAACTACCCTTCTTCTGGATTAAACTCATAGTACCCTTATTAACACTTGATCTATGTTCCAATGAACTCTTTATATTCATCACCCCAAAGACGGACAAGGGCCAATGACCTTAATCAAATCTGAATTCCCTAACAGTATTTTCCAGTTGTCTGTTATTATACTCCTAATAAACCCCATTTAATTTGTGATGGGTAAAGGGAAAGAACAACTGAAACCTGAAGTAATAACTTTACCAACGTTGTCACTCAGATCATTATTGTTTACCCATGGGAATGGGAATGGCCTTATTACTTCTTAAAAGTAAAACTTCCTTTTCTATACTTTTTAACCATTCTGTTTTATACCCTCTAACTTCAAAAAAGCCTCTTAATTTGTCCATTTCATACAAGAACAAATCATCACTAGAGGTTAATCTACTCAACCTAATTAACTGTCCTTTAACCACCCTCTTCTTCATGTGTGGTGGATGAAGGCTATCCCTACGAAGGTATTGATTTGCAAATACAAATATTCTATAAATACTGCTGTTAAAACTCATATTATGGTGATCATAAGTTAAATGCAAATCCAAAAAATGCAAACTTTCACCAAATCCACTAATAATACATTTTAAAAAAAACTAGTAGAATCATTCAACTCTTAGACACAATTAACAAATTCATCATAGTCACCCTTCCATAGGAAAAACAAATCATCAACGTAACGACGACATAATAACATTTTTTTCTGCCATACTGTTTATAACCAAAAATTTCTTCTCCCAATTGGCCATTACTAAATTAGCAAATGCAGGAGCTACCCTAGCTCCCATTGCTACCCCCTATGACTGCTTATAGAAATTGCCATTAAAAGTAAAGAAATTATTGTCTAAAACTATGTTCATAAGTGTACAAACAGTGTTAATTTTTGTTCCAGGAAAATCAGTGTAACTATTTAAATATTCTCTTAAATACTCAAGTCCTACTTCCTGATCAATACTTGTGTACAACGAAACAACATCCAAACAAGCAAACAAAATCTTACAATTATCAAGCTGCAAATCTCTAAAAATCTCAAGCAAGTGCCATGAATCCTTTAAATAATAACTAGACTTTTGTGTCACAGGATTTAGAACATATTCTAACCAAATAGACAGTCTCAGTCTTTGACCTAGGTGCTGAAATGGCCGGTCTAAATGGAGGATTGTGACAATTTGTCTACACTTTTGGAATTCCAAACAGCACAGCCATCTTTGGAAACTCCACTTGCAAAAAAGAAAAAGTTTGGTGATCTATTTCACCCTGACAAAACATGTCAAATAATAATGTATCAAGTCTTAAATAACAGTTTTTTATGCATGTTGGCTCAACTTTTTCATAAACATCTTCGTTTGTCAACAACTTTTCTATCGCCAAAATGTATTAATTTTGATTCATAACTATTATTTTACCCCCCTTATCAGCCTTCATAATTCTAAGCTGTTTGTTGTTACATAAAGACTTCAAGGCTTCTTGTTCAACCAATGTCAAGTTATATACTCTGTTATCCTGTTTAAAACTTCTAAAATGTGATTCACAAACATTTTGAAACACTTGAAGTGCTCCTACTAGAGGGGGATTGTATGTATTTTTTTCTTTGGACCATTGCAATTTATTGTTTGACCGTCCATCTCAATGTCATTCAATATATATCTCAGATTTAATTTTCTGAGAAACAGTCTAAAATCTACAATGGTTTTAGCAAAATTGAATGAATTCCCAGGTGTAAAGGAAAGGCCCTTTTTCAATATATCATAAACACTATTTGATAAATGTACTCCAGAAAGATTCAACACCTCTATGTCATACTTTGTATTACTCTCTTGAGCTACCACTTCTTTTTGTTGTTCCTGCCTTTCCCCCTTCCCTTTGTTCTCTGCCACCTTGGACCAAGACAGTGTCTTCTTGTTCCCTTGGTTGTCTACTACAAAAGGAACCAAATTCTGTGTACTAGAACCACCAGTCACCTCTTGTGTAGTGATACTTTGTATTTTACTACTTGAGGGCGGGTTGGGAGTACTAGAACCTTCACAACCATTCTCTAAAACATTGTCAGTATTTATAACTCCATCCCTATGCACACCAGCGTTAACATTTACCTCATTGTTCAATGTACCCCCACTATTTCCAATGTCGTCATGCCTAGTAAACTCATGTACTGTATAAGCAGTATTGTTTGAATAAGCCAATATATCCCTTTTAAGTTTACCCTGTTTGCGGCTTATAATAGTCACCCTATACCTGTCTGCTTTTGCAGTAATACTGTAATACAGTCTGTTTAGTACAATGAAACAAGAAGAAGTTTTTACTTTGGAGTCCAAATCATTCATCAAACTTTTTACTTCTTCTATTTGCTGTTGGTAATGTTCCATAAGAGTCTGCATCATTTTGATGCCAGATTCATTAAATAACTCCATTAAACGATTAAATACAATATCTACATTTTTAACACAATTATTAAACTTAATAAACCGCAAACCCTGCGACACACATTTCCGCCTGATGCATTCAGATAAATAGCTGATTCCCACACTTAGCATAATGTATCTTAACGTCAATTTTTCCAGTTCGAAAATACATTTCCTACATTGGTTCTGTTCAAAAGCCAAATTTAGCGGCTTACCAGTACTCACAATGTCATTGTCCAAGGCATCATCAATCCCTGAAAATGGATTATCTTGCGTTTTAAACACATGTTCCAAAATGTTGTTATTCACAATAAGAATATTTTCCGCTGAAGAATCAGTGCCCGGTCTCTCTCCAACCTCTAATAATACGCCTTCGCGCCACTCCTCTTCAGGACCCGGATTGGAATTAACCGGTGGATTCGAAATACCAGCTTTTTCGAGCCCCCTGCTGATGGCTGTGGAAATAACAGTTTTAATTTGTTCAGAAAATTGACTGAAATTATCCGGAAAAGGATGGGCAGAAAGATCTAATAGCGTGTCCTGTGAAATGCCCTCCATCGTAATAGTACAGCCGACTAAAAAGACTTCAAACAAATCACAAGTGGAAAAACTTAAACTGAACTTGAAGCAAAAAACAAAAGTCGAAACTAACACCACTCCACAGGAAAGCATGGACACTTGTTTAAGCTTTCATTCACATTTAATCACCGTGAACTTCTTCAGAAAACATCTAACTACCCTTCCATCATACTTAAATATATAACAATAAAGATCACATGATTAATTCCAAGTTGAAACCCTAAAATAAAAGATAGTCTTTTTTTAAAAAATCAAAATACACAGTATATAATACATATTAATATACTAAAAACACATATCATTGTGTCTATGTACGTGTAGTCATCACTACTTTACATACATTGTAAAAAACATTTTAAGTTAATTACATTATTAAGACCTGGTGCACTATCAGCGCCCAAACGTATCTGCCAAAAATTTTTATGATATCGTTGTTACATTGACGATTTGTTTTTCATATGGAAGGGTGACTATGATGAATTTGTTAATTTTGTCTCAGAGTTGAATTATTCTATTAGTTTTTTAAAATTTATTATTAGTGGATTTGGTGAAAGTTTGGATTTTTTGGATTTGCATTTAACTTATGATCACCATAATATGAGTTTAAACAGCAGTATTTATAGAAAATCTGTATTTGCAAATCAATAGCTTCATAGGGATAGCCTTCATCCACCACACATGAAGAAGGGGGTGGTTAAAGGACAGTTAATTAGGTTGAGTAGATTAAACTGTAGTGATGATTTGTTCTTGTATGAAATGGACAAATTAAGAGACTTTTTTGAAGTTAGAGGGTATAAAAAAGAATGGTTAAAAAGTATAGAAAAGGAAGTTTTACTTTTAAGAAGTAATAAGGCCATTCCCATTCTAAAGAGTATCGGTGGACAGTGGGTGAACAATAATGATCTGAGTGACAACGTTGGTAAAGCTATTACTTCAGGTGTCAGTTGTTCTTTTCCTTTACCCATCACAAATGAAATGGGGTTTATTAGGAGTATAATAACAGACAACTGGAAAATACTGTTAGGGAATTCAGATTTGATTAAGGTCATTGGCCCTTGTCCGTCTTTGGGGTGATGAATATAAAGAGTTCATTGGAACATAGATCAAATGTTAATAAGGGTACTATGAGTTTAATGTAGTTATGCGTGCAATAACTGTAGACAGTGCAGATACATGAGTAATACATCTTCGGTATTTTTTAAACATAATAAAAAGACAGTTTGGACTAATGTTTTTTCAGTTGTAATAGTGATATGATAGTTTATGCGGCACAGTGTCTTTCATGTCCGTGTTATTATATTGGAAAAACTATTAGATGTTTAAAAAGACGCATTTATGAACATCAGTTAACAATAAAGAAGGCAGATGATAAAAATGCTTTGGCGAGACATGCTAGATTGTGTAAACATTTTAAGAAGTTTGTTTTTTCAGTTTTGGACAATGTAAACTCTGAAATGTTTTTGGGTGATTACAAATCTAGACTAGAATGTAAAGAAAGTATATGGCAGATACGTTTGGGCGTTGATAGTGCACCAGGTCTTAATAATGTAATTAACTTGAAATGCTTTTTACAATGTATGTAAAGTAGTAATGACTACACTTATACATACACATTGATATGTGTTTTTAGTATCTTAATGTGTATTATATATTGTGTATTTTGATTTAAAAAAAAAAGACTGTACCTTTTATTTTAGGGTTTAAACTTGTCATTAATCATGTGATCTTTATCATTATGTATTTAAGTATGATGGAAGGGTAGTTAGATGTTTTCTGAAGAAATTCACGGTGACTAAATGTGAAGGATATGTCCAGTTACCACAGAACATTAAAGTGTTACTGCTCAATGCCAGGAGCCTAAAATAAAAGCTACACTACCTCCCAGCCCTCCTTACACTCATGAAAAAAGACATCTGTGCAGTTACCACAGAACCTCAAAGTATTATTGTTCAATGCCAGGAGCCTAAATAAAAAGCAACACCACTCCAAGCCCTCCTTACACTCATGAATACAGACATCTGTGCAGTTACTACCGAATGTTAAATTGCTACAGCTCAGTGCCAAGAGCCTAAATAAAACGCTACACTCCCTCCCAGCCCCCCTTACACCCATGAATACATACATCTGTGCAGTCACCACAGAAACTCAAAGTGTTACTGCTCAATGCCAGGAGATTAAATAAAACACTACACCCCTCCCAGCCATCCTTACACTTCAGAATGCAGACATCTGTGTAGTTACCACAGTACCATAAATAGTCATTGCTCAATGCCAGGAGCATAAATAAAAAGCTACTCCCTTTCCAAGCCCTTCTTACACTCATGAATACAGAAATCTGTGCACTTACCATAGAACCTTAAACTAATATTGCTGAATGCCAGGAGACTAAATAAAAAGCTACACCCCCTCCCAGCCCTCCTTACACTCATGAATATAGACATCTGTGCAGTTAACACAGAACCTTAAAGTGTTACTGCTCAATGCCAGAAGTTTAAATAAGAACCTACACCCCCTCCAAGAACTCATTAGACTCATGAATATAGAATCCTGTGCAGTTACCAGAGAACCTTAAAGTGTTACTGCTCAATGCCAGGAGCCTAAATAAAAAGCGATACCCCCTCCAAGCCCACCTTATATTCATGAATACAGACATCTGTGCAGTTACCACAGAACCTTACAGTCTTACTGCTCAATGCCAGGAGCCTACATAACAAGCTACACCCCCCCAGACCCCCTTACACTCATGAATACAGACATCTGTGAAGTTACCACAGAACCTCAAAGTGTTACTGTTGAATGCCAGGAGCCTAAATAAAAAGCTACACCCCCAGCCCCCCATACACTCATGAATACAGACATATGTGCATTTACCACAGAACCTTAAACTGTTACCGCTCAATGCCCGGAGCCTAAATAAAAAGCTACAACCTCTCCAAGCCCTCCTTACACTCATGAATACAGACATCTGTGCAGTTACCAGCAAATGTTAAATTGTTACTACTCAGTGCCAAGAGCCTAAATAAAAAGCTACACCCCCTCCCAAGCACTCCTTACACTCATGAATACAGACATCTGTGCAGTTACCACAGAAACAGAAAGTGGTACTGCTCAATTCCAGAAGCCAAAATCAAAAGCTACACCCACTCCCAGCCCTCCTTACACTCATGAATACAGATATTTCACTTGAAAGAAAGTTACTGTTTGTCGTTTTTGCATTTAAGTTACCTGTAACACATTGCACTTAAGTTACCTGGCACTTGCTCACTAAAGCAATTATATAAGTCAGCACTAAAAATTAAAAGCACTACACCCTCACTCCCCACTGGTCCTTGTTTTCAATTATAAAGGAATTCCCAGTATTATTCTAGCATGTCCAAAGGTCAGTTGTCAATCTCCTTTCTGGTCCAGCTGGTGAATCTGGGAATCTTGAGGCAATGTTACAACTGCCTCATGTACACAGACAACCCTCTCCTCCTCCCAACAAATTCCAACACATGTGGTGCAACCATATAGCCAAACTGGAGGCTAAGCTCTCTCAACTCAGTACTGGCAAAACCAGTCAGGAGGAGAAGGAAACCACACTCACTACAATTCCAGTCTCACATAGACCT
This sequence comes from Protopterus annectens, assembly GCF_019279795.1. Lineage (NCBI taxonomy): Eukaryota > Metazoa > Chordata > Ceratodontiformes > Protopteridae > Protopterus > Protopterus annectens. Next base: position 1,857,849,360 of record NC_056729.1, on the reverse strand, counting down.
ACCATGACAGCAAACCAAACACATAATCATACAAAAACATACTCAGAGGCTCTAAATAAAGATCTGCCTAAGCAGCAGAGATCTCCAAAGCAGACACCCAAGCAACCGCTACCCCAAAACAAAACACGTGCAACGCATATCTCACAAAGCCAGTGTGCCGAACAGTCACAGCCCTCAAGACTAAACAACACACCTGATACACTTGTAATAGGTGACTCTATCGTCAGGCACACTGACGTCCCGCTCACCAGGCTGAAGAAGGAGAGGGTCACGGTGAGCAGCCCGTCGGGCGCTAGGATCCACCACATAACACAAGCACTCAGGTCACTCCAAGGCAAGTACAAATATGACTCAGTCATTGTCCATACTGGTGTGAATGACCTGAGACGTACCTCCCTGTACTACATGAAAAGAGACATAGAGGAGCTCTCTGAACATGTAGCCCAGACCGGTATGACCCTGACCTTGAGTAGCATCTTACCCTCACCAAGAATGATGCCACAATATGAAGACAAGATGATCAATTTCAACAATTGGCTTAAGTACTGGTGTTATTCAAAGGGGATCCAATGCCTGTCAGCTTGGGATGATATGCTCGACAAGCCACGATGCTTCGCTAGGGACGGCTTGCACCTGTCACCCTGGGCTTTCGGATATTGGCAAAGGCTCTTGCTACCCCCATAGTGCCTTTTTAGGCAAGGCTCAAAAGACAAACCCACCTCCATAGGTATCACAAGGGATAAGAAACTAAGAGTAATGCTACTCAATGCCAGAAGTCTAAACCTCAAGATGCACGCACTCAAAACTCTCCTTAGCATGGAGAACATCGATATCTGTGCAGTAACAGAAACCTGGTTCAGGGCTCCCGAGAGCACCCCAGCACTACCAGGTTATACCGCATACCATGCTTTTCGGCCCCAAAACTTGGACCGAACCACAAAAGGAGGGGGGAGTATCGATATTCATCAAAGATACCCACACCTCCAGGTTGGTGGCAAAGCACGAAGCATCAGAGACTATCCATGTGCAACTAAAAGTGGGTAAAACTGCCTTCCAGTTTATAGCCTGCTACAGACCACCCTCCCAAACCCAAGAACCCAACTCGGCCTTCCTGAGAGCACTGGAAAATATGAAGGTCTCTCCAAACACCATTATATTGGGCGACTTCAACTACCCAAACATAGACTGGGAGCATTACTCTAGCTCCAACACCCTAGCCCAAAGGTTCCTAGAATTTATAAACTCAAATGCTATGGAACAACTTGTTATCACTCCCACAAGTGGGGAAAACATACTGGACCTGATCATCACCAACATGGGGACTCTATGCTCCAGACCCGAAGTGTATCCCTCACTGGTAAGATCAGACCATAAACTAATCTCACTGGATATTCACATCCCGACCCACCCCTGCCCAGAAAACCACAGTGAAAAACTTCTAAAGCAAATTTCACACTCCTCAAAACCGAGGTGGAATCCTTCAAAGCCCCCGAGCCTGTGGAAAATACGGCCCAGACCGCAGAATCCTTTATAAACGCATTCTATGAACACCTTCAGGAATGCATGGATCATGCGATCCCAAATAAAACCAAGACCCAATCCTCCAAAGGCAGACGTCCTGTCTGGTGGACCGCAGCCATAAACAAACTATACAATAGAAGGAGGAAGCTACTAAATGATAGAGCAAAATCCCAAAAAGGGAAGGCATCACAGATCAGTATTAGCAAAAAACTACGGGCACTCATAAAATTGTCTAAGGCCAGCTTCGAGAGAAATATTGCACAGGACACTTAAGGATAATCACAAGGCTTTCTTTAGTTATGTTAGGAACCTGGGTGGGAATTTCCAGAAATGCTCAGAATTAGTCCAAAATGACAAAAAATGCACCGAACCCACAGACATTGCCAACATCCTAGCTGACAGGTTCAGCGCAAACTTCTCCCCCCCCTCCCCACCAAAAGGGCAAATATCTATCCCAGCAGAGTGCTGCCCCTGACATCTCAGATGCTCAGGTAAGAGCCGCCTCTCCAAAGCAAAACACAGCATTAATGGGACCAGACGGTGTCCCGGGCTGCATCCTACATGAACTCCAAGAAGAGCTAAACCCAAACATAAAACTACTGTTCAATCTCAGCCTTACTACAGGATATGTGACCAAAGAGTGGCGTACAGCAACAGTGGTCCCTCTCCATAAAGGTGGTGCCTCAACTGATCCTGGAAACTATCGCCCCATAAGCCTGACTAGCTTGGTCTGCAAAGCTATGGAAAGGATCATCATGGACCTCATAAATAAAGATATTGGGGACCTACAGACACTGGATCCTACCCAGTTCGGCTTTGTTAAGGGCAGATCCTGCCTCTTAAACCTGGTTGATTTCTTTGAAACAGTCACCAAGGCCATTGACGAGGGAAGGTGGTCCACACAGCCTACCTAGAACTCGAAAAGCCTTCGATACAATACCCCACTGGCATTATAGATAAGCTTACCAGCTTAAATATAAACCCCTATGTCACTAGATGGATTGCAAACTGGCTCAAGGACAGAACCCACATGGTTAGAATTGCTGGAGCCATGTCAGACTCCAAACCAGTTACAAGTGGTGTCCCACAAGGCTCAGTCCTGGGACCTCTCTTGTTCGGTATATATTTCTCGGAGGTACAGGCCAACACGGAAGGACTGTGGCTGACCAAGGTCGCAGATGACTGCAAACTGGGCACCATAATCGACTCTCCAGCCGACACAAGCATCCTCCAAAAGGGCCTAATAGAAACAGACAACTGGTGCCAGAGCCATAGCCTCAAGCTAAACGCCAAAAAGTGTGTAGTCATCCCCTTTGGCAAAAACAAAGTGCCCACAAATTACCACATAGGTGGTAATCCATTAAGTACAGAAGAAGTAATTAGGGACCTGGGGACCCAAGTTGATAGCAATCTCTCATTTGACAACCACGTGGCCAAAGTGGTTACAAAAACATTTTATATAGCCCACCTAATCATGAAGGGATTCACATCTAGATCAGGGGAGGTCATCGTGCCTCTTTACTCATCCCTCATCAGGCCCATAATTGAGTACAATGCCCCTTTTGGGATGTACCTTACCAGACACCTGCAGCAACTGGAAAGACCCCAAAAGTACCTCACCAAGAGGATCAAGGGACTCAAACAGATGCCGTATGCTGCCCGGTTAAAGAAACTCAAGCTCTACTCAGTGGCATACCGCCTGCTCAGAGGCGATCTGTGCCTGACGTATAAACCCATGTCCAACCCGGAATTAATGGACATGCTGCACCTCAGAAAATCCAAATCCCATCGAGCTACGCGCTCGAGGGACTTAAACCTCAGCACTGAAATAAATAGGACATGCTGGAAGGACAGATTCATAACCCAGAGGCTCCCTTCACTCTGGAATAAAATCCCAGTCCAGGTTAGGCAGAGTCCCTCATTGACTCTCTTCAAGAGGAATCTTGATGAGTGGATGGGAGATCGTAGGTTTACCCTGGGTATCACTTCTGTGTCACTGTTAGACAGAGGCACAGTATACTAACCTCGAAAAAGGGCATAGCAAAATTAATTTAAAATGGGTGGCGAAAGCCATACACACTCTGGCTAGGCTTAAAAATGCCTTAGGGCAGATAGCCTAGTATGAACCTATGAACCTAAACCCCCACCCAAGCCCTCCTTACACTCATAAATACAGAAATTTGTGCAGTTAACACAGAACCTTAAAGTGTTAATGTTCAATGCCAGGAGCCTAAATAAAAAGCTACACCCCCTCCCAAGGACTCCTTACACTCATGAATACAAACATCTGTGCAGTTATCACAGAATCTTAAAGTGTTACTGCTCAATGCCAGAAGGCTAAATAAAAACCCTACACCCCCTCCCAGCCCCCATTACACTCATGAATCCAGACATCAGTGGAGTTGCCACAGAACCTTAAAGTGTTACTGCTCAATTCCAGGATCTAAATAAAAAGCTACACCCCCTCCCAGCCAACCTTACATTCCAGAATACAGACATCTGTGCAGTTACCATAGAACCTTAAAGTTTTACTGCTCAATGCGAGCAGCCTTTATAAAAAGCTACACTATTTTCCCAGCCCTACTTACACTCATGAATACAGACATCTGTGCAGTTAACACACAACCTCAAAGTGCTACTGATCAGTGCCAGCAGCCTAAATAAAAAGCTAACCCCCACCCAAGCCCTCCTTACAGTCATAAATACAGAAATCTGTGCAGTTAACACAGAACCTTAAAGTGCTACTGTTCTATGCCAGGAGCCGAAATAAAAAGCTACACCCACTCCCATGTCTTCCTTACACTCATGAATACAGACATCTGTGCAGTTACCATAGAACCTCAAAGTGTTACTGCTCAATGCCAGGAGCCTAAATAAAAAGCTACACCTCCCTCCCCCCCTTACACCCATGAATACGGATATCTGTGGTGTTACCACATAACCTTAAAGTGTTACTGATAATGCCAGGAGCCGAAATAAAAAGCTAGACCCCCTCCCAGCCCTCCCATGTCTTCCTTACACTCATGAATACAGACATCTGTGCAGTTACCACAGAACCTTAAAGTATTACTGCTCAATGGCAGGAGCCTAAATAGAAAGTGACACCCCCTCCCAAGTCCTCCTTACACTCATGAATACACACATATGTGCAGTTACCACAGAATGTTGGTACTGCTCAATGCCAGGAGTCTAAATAAAAAGCTACACCCCCTCGAAGCCCTTCTTGCACTCATGAATACAGACATCAGTGCAGTAACCAGAGAACCTTAACTTGTTACTGTCAATGCCAGGAGCCTAAATAAAAAGCTACAACCCCCCTCCCAGCCCCCCATACACTCATGAATACAGACATCTGTGCAGTTACCACAGAACCTCAAAGTGTTCAATGCCTGGAGCCTAAATAAAATGCTACACAGTCTCCCAGCCCCCCTTACATTCATGAATACAGACATCTGTGCAGTTACCACAGAACCTTAAAGGGTTATTGTTCAATGCCAAGAGCCTAAATAAAAAGCTACACCCCCTCCTAGATCTCCTTACACTCATGAATACAGACATCTGTGCAGCTACCACAGAACCTTAAAGTGTTACTGCTCAATGCCAGTAGCCTAAATAAGTAGTTATGTACCTACCATAACGTTCCATGTTAGTTGTCTAGGCTCCGACTCGGCCAATACTAAAGCTCGAGAGCTAATTCCACCGGCTCGAGGCTCCCCTATATACCACAATGCTAGGCGGTAACTACTCAGATCTCGTTTGATAGCTAGACCAAGCAATACTAGTCTCCATAGTATGGAGAAGAGTAACCCACCTCTATATAAACCAGAGTGTAAGGTATCCTAGACCTAACAAAAGGGAAATTAGAGGTGGTAGAACATGTGGGAATGAAACTCTTCCAGAGGAAGATCACAAAATGAATTCCTATCGGTCTGTCCAGGCTTGGGGGAAGGAGGGTGGGAAGCAAGAAAGAAGGCGAGAAGAAGACAACTAACATGGAACATTATGGTAGGTACATAACTTCTTAATGTTAAGTTGTCTATCTCGCCTTCATTCTTGCTGGATGGGACAGCGTCCCTAGCATCTTAGTCCTGGGTGGCCTATCAGAACAGACTCTTAAGAACAGTGGAACCAAAGTTGGCACGGTTTCTGGAGACCATGTCCTATTTGTAATGTGAAATGAAGGTATAAGGAGAAGCCCAAGTGGCTGCTGCACAAATTGAATCTATTGGCAGCCTGTCCTGAAAAGCTACGGATGTAGCTAATGCCCTTGTTGAATGAGCTCTAGGTCTTGAAGGTAGTTTTTGATGTCTGATCTCATAGATGAAGGTAATTGTAGAGGTGAGCCATCTAGAAAGGGAAACTTTAGTAACTGGAAGGCCCGATTTCCCTTCCGCATATGATAGAATAAGCTGATCAGATTTCCTGAGTTGTTTAGTTCTGTCTAAATAATATCTAAGTTGGCAGTGAACATCCAGAAAGTGTAGCTTTTGTTCTGACCTGTTGGAATAGTTAGGGAAAAAGACGGGGAGATCAATTGTTTGGTTTAGGTTTGTTTGAGAGGAAACCTTAGGTAAAAAGGATGGATTAGTATGGAGGGATACCCTATCTTTGTGAAACACTAAGTAAGGAGGGCGACTGCACAGAGCATGGAGTTCAGATATCCTTCTCGCTGAAGTTATGGCTACTAGAAAAAGTGTCTTCCATGAAAGCAACTTCAGGGAACATGAAGCCGCTGGTTCGAAAGGGGGAAGGATTAAGGATGCCAGAACCAAGTTCAAGTCCCATTGAGGCGTGGGATCTTTGATTGGAGGTTTGAGAAGAAAAACGCCCCTTAAAAAGGCTTTGCAGAGCTTGTGAGCCATGATGCTAGACTCCGATACACCCACATGATAATTAGATATAGCAGCCAACTGAACTCTAATGGTAGATGAAGAAGAGCCTAAATGAAAGAGTTCTGCTAGAAAGTCCAGAATAGACTGGATAGGTGTAGTGAAGGGATCTATATTTTTTGATGTTGCCCAAAAGGAGAAGCGTTTCCATTTGCTATTATAAATCTTCCATGTAGAATATTTATGAGAGGCTATCAAGATATCTCGGACCGAGCGAGATATTAAGGGAAGCCTGGCTAGGGTCGGAACCGGAGAAACCACGCTGTGAGGTTGAGAGTATGAAGAGACTGGTGCAGCTGGCCCGATTGGTGGGTCAACAGATCTGGCACTGGGTCCAGATGCCAAGGCTGCTCCAAAAGGTAACGATGAAGGAACAGAAACCATATCTGTCGAGGCCAGTAAGGGGCAATGAGGATCATTGTCAATCTCAAGGCGATGGCTTTCTGAATTAGTTGAGTTATCAGTGGAAAAGGGGGAAAAGCATACAGAAGTCCCCGGGGCCAATCGTGGACTAGAGCGTCTCTGGTCGGATGGCCTGGTAATGGGAAGAGAGTGAAGAAGTCGTGACACTTGCTGTTTTGGGGAGTAGCAAAAAGATCGCAGCAAGGCTGGCACCATCGTTGGAAGACTTCTCCCAGTACTGATTTCTTCAGAGACCACTCGTGGTGCATGAGAATTGCCCTGCTCAACTTGTCTGCAATCACGTTGGATTTCCCGGGAATGTGCGTTGCTACCAGAAAACGCTGAGAAGAGATCGCCCATTGCCAAAGTCTGAGTGCCTCTCGACATAAGGGGTATGATCTGGTTCCGCCTTGTTTGTTGATGTACCACACTACGGACATGTTGTCCGTCTGAATTGCAATAGTCCCTGTGGGAAGAGAGTTGTAAAGGGCTTGCAACGCTAAAAGCACTGCTCTCATCTCTAAGACATTTATGTGCAAGTGGCACTCGAAAGGTTGCCATGTGCCCTGGACTGTCCTGCCCTGATAATGCCCCCCCACCCGATCAGGGAGGCGTCTGTTGTCAACGTGGCGACTGGGGGGGGGGTGAAGGGTCTTCCTTGGAGAACCTGAGGTGATGTGATCCACCAAGACAGTTGATTCTTGCATGATTGAGTCAACAATATGGTGTGGGACATCGGGAGCTGTTGGAAGGACCACTGAGTAAACAGCATCCATTGGAGGATCCTCATGTGGAAGCGAGCTAAGGGGAGAAGGGGGATAGCTGCTGCCATGAGTCCTAATACCTTCAAAACTAGTCTGGCTTTGACTTTGTTGCATTGTAAGAGAAGGTAAACTTGTTTGCGGATGTCTGACACTCTCTGCTCTGTGAGTCTGGCTGAAAGATTGAGTGTGTCTAATGTGGCGCCTATAAAGGTAATAGATTGACAAGGCAGATTTTTCGAAATTTATTGAAATGCCTAGAGCTTGGCAAGTTTGGATAGTGAAGTCTCTGGATAGAAGTAGTTGATGTCTGGTGGTGGCAGTAAGGAGCCAGTCGTCTAAATATGGAAACACCTGGAATCCTTGACGTCTCAAGTGAGCCGCGACCACTGCCATGCATTTGGTAAACACTCGGGGGGTGTAGTGAGACCAAAAGGCAGGGCTCTGAATTGATAGTGACTGGCTCCCAGCCTGAAGCGGAGAAATCTCCTGGAGCGTCTGTTCATCGTTATATGGTAGTACGCGTCCTGAAGATCTATCGAGCACATCCAATTGTCATGGCCCAAAAAGGGTAGAATGGACTGTAGCGTGACCATCCAGTATTTTGTTTTTCTGACATACTTGTTTAAGTTGCTGAGATCCAGTATGGGTCTCCAGTCCCCTGTTTTTTTTTTTTTTTTTTGGTACCAAAAAGAATTTGGAGTAGATTCCGGATCCTTGTTGGTCTGTTGGGACTGACTGGATAGCTCTTTTTGATAGCAGCTTTGAAATTTCTAGTGCTGCTTGTTCCCTTAGACTGGGTGGAACGTCTGGAAGGGATCCTTTGGGTTGGGATGGAATGTGAATAAAGAGAATTTTCTAACCCTCGGATATGATCGACTGTACCCATTTGTCTTGTGTAAGGGAAAGCCAGGCTTTTGGGTACAGAGATAATCTTCCCCTGACTGCCTCCGAAGGTGGACAGCCGGGCAGCACCTCAGGGATGCTGAAAGGGTTTATCAGAGAAAGTTTCTCTGCTACCCTGGTTTTGCGGACCTCCTCTGCCTCTAGGGCAGCGTCTATTATTATTCCCCCCTCTGCCTCTAGAGGGGAACCGACCTTGTGCGTCAGATTAGACTCCCTGGGTTTGTTTATGAACCACATCTTTCCTCCCTCTGACCTTTGGGATAAGGCCTAGAAGGGGTAGAAAATGGACTCCCATGGCAGAGAGAGTCTTACCTTCCACCTCGCACCTAGTCAATGTATCCTTCACCTGAGGACCAAACAAGGATGATCCATCAAAGGGGGAATTGGTGAAGGACGCCTTGAAAGGGTCTGCAAAGTTGCACAGCCGCATCCAGGCGTGACACCGTGGCAACGCCTGTGCCTGCTCTACTGCCCCATCCGCAGCATATGAGATAAGCCGCATGGAGGAGTTAACGATGGAGTTCAGGGTTGCCAACTGGGAGTTCATTCTGTCTTGGAACCCCTCAGCTGTTGGATCCTTTACCACTTCACTCATATCCTTGAGTAAATCTCTCTGGAGACGAGTGAAGTGACATAAATAGTTCAGCGACCGCATTGAAAAGGTCGCTGATGAGAACATCCGCTTACCGTACCTGTCCATGGTCCTAGATTCCTTATTAGGAGGATGGACAGGTACCGAAGGATTGGTTAACTCCTTCTTAGTGGCTGCGGCCACCACCATGGCATCGACGAAGACGCCTTTAGATAAAAAATCTTTATCTCTAGGGGCAGTAATAAATTTAGACGGCCTCCTCGGGGTGGGTTCCACTGAATCAGGAGCCGTCCAGGCCTTCCTTGCCACCACTTCCATAAGGGGGTCAAAGGGAGGGGACACCCAGGAGGTAGAAGGGCGAGAGCCGAATGCCTCAAGATACACTGACTCATCCTCTGAAGGGTTAAGGGCTGGCCAGTTCCCCCTCTGTTTAAGGATCTCAAGGATGTCAGCAAAGGAGACATCCTCAGAGGGGGATCGAGGGGAACCTTCAGATTCCTCTAAGTCAGTGTCAGAGGTGACAGACTCAGGGGAGTCAATGTGCTTCCTCTTGCACTGCCTCTTCCTAGGGGGTTCTCCTACTCGGGTCAGGAGAGGCCTCGGAAGAGGAGGAAATTCCCAATGGGGAAACTTGAGGAGTTGGCTCTCTGTGGTCTGAAGCAAGGGTGTGGGTAGAAATCACCGCAGGCACTGATGATGGAGGGGCTGACGGAGCCGACTGTGGGGCAGACACTGGTTCTAGCACGCTCCGCATGACCTCGAAGGTATCCCTATCGGGCAAGGCCGGAGGTCCCCGCTCCGAAGAGACCAGGACCCCCCCCCCTGGCACCGACAGAGACGGCTCCGAGGCCAATGTCGGAGCCGAACTCACCAGCGCCGAAGCACCGAGAGGGAGAGCGGGGTCGGACAAGGGTCCGATGCCACTCGCCCCCTCGGAGCCGACGAGGGAAGCTCAGCGCCGAGACCCCTCCAAAGAGGAGATCGGAGCAGACGACGGAGCTGAAAGGGAAGGTATCGGATCCGATGCACCGACAGTCATGGCTCCGATGAGCCCTGGCTCCGAGCTCAAAGGAGTCGGAGGAGGAACACATTGAGGGACCGAAATAGCCACTGACTGATGAGTCGGGCTATGAAGCATTTGGGCCAGCGCCTCGGACTTGGGAAGTCTACTCACTACCCTTTGCAAATCGTGGTCAGATAGCCTGGAAGACCGTGAGGAATGCGATCTATGTCTCCGCTCCAAAAGAAGAGGGGACCCTGGCGCCGAGTGAACGGAGCCTATGGAGGGAGACCTAGACCTTTTTCTTAAAGGTTGCTCCGATAAAAGTATCGGAGCCAACTGAGTCTTATCGGCCTCGGCTCCGGCCGGAGCCGAGGTAATAGTATGTCAAAGCAATTTTGATGCTTCCAGAGGACAGCTCTGAAGCTGGAGCCGACTGTCTGGAAGTCTTAGAAGGCTTCCCCGACACAGACTGGGTCGGGGGGGCCTTCAGGCTTTAATAAGCCACGCAAAATCAATTTATTTTTGCGTTCCTGCAGGACTCTAGGGCTGAAACCATGACACACAGCACATGAGTCCTGCAGGTGCAAAGGTCCCAGGCAATACACACAAGAAGTGTGACCATCTGTCACAGACATTTTCTGACAGCACAAATCACACTTCTTGAAGCCCGAGACCTTTGAATCTTTAGACATTGTAAGATTAGTGTTTAATAAAAAACACACAAGCACACCTTAAAACAAAATTATAAAACCAGTCACACAGAAGGACCAGGAAGGGGAAGGGGCCTAAGGCCTAACTTGTAAAAGGGGAATAAAAGAGTCAATTAAACACTAAGGGGGGCCCGATTAACTCTAGGAAACTATTAAAACTAAATTTTATATTAAAGGGGGGAAAAATAGGTGTAAAAGGATTACTTTAGAAAATAACTCTACTAACCTGTCAGAGCCGGTAGAAAAAGCACCTCATCAGCTAAGCGGCAAATGAGATCTGAGTAGTTACCGCCTAGCATTGTGAGATATAGGGGAACCTCGAGCCGGTGGAATTAGCTCTCGAGCTTTAGTATTGGCCGAGTCATCCAGCAAGAATGAAGGCGAGATAGACAACTTAACATTAAAAAGCTACACCCCCTCCCAGCACCCATTACACTCATGAATACAGACATCTGTGCAGTTACCACAGAACCTTAAAGTGTTCAATGCCGGGAGGCTAAATAAAAAGCTACACCCCCTCCCAGCCCCCCTTACACTCATGAATACAGATATCTGTGCAGTTACCACAGTACCTTAAAGTGTTACTGCTCAATGCTAGGAGCCTAAATAAAAAGCTACACCCCTTCTGAGCCCTCCTTACACTCATGAATACAGACATCTGTGCAGTTACCACAGTACCTTAAAGTGTTACTGCTCAATGCCAGGTGCCTAAATAAAAACCTACACACCCCCCTTGCCCACCTTAAGACTCATGAATACAGACATCTGTGCAGTTACCGCAGAACCTTAAAGTGTTACTTCTCAATGCCAGGAGCCTAAATAAAAAGCTACACCACCTCCAAGCCCTCCTTACACTCATGAATACAGACATCTGTGCAGGTACCAAGACATGGTTTAAAGCGGCACAGAGTACCATGGAAGTACAAGGTTTTAGTGCCTTCAACACTTTTACATCAGTAGCTGCACTGAAGGAGGAGGGGTCTGAATACACACCAACAGGCATAACTCTAGGATGGTCAAACAGGATCGTGTGCTGGAGTTCCTACACCTGAACGTCACCATAGACAAAATGCCGTACAATATCCTGGCCAGCTATAGATCACCCTGCACGTCCCAAGAAGCTCACTATGCACACTTAGATCTACTGGATCACCCTGCACGTCCCAAGAAGCTCACTATGCACACTTAGATCTACTGGTGACACTTATCGCCCAACTTAACATCTTCCTCATGGGAGACTAATTACCCTTCTATAGATTGGAATCCTACACAACCTCAAACCTACAGGAAGACAGATTCCTGGACTTTGTAAATACAAACACCTTTGACCAAACAGTGAATATGACCATGAGATGCTCCAACATACCGGACATCATACTGACAAATAAGGGAGAATGCTGCATCTCCTCAATGTTTCATCCTTCCTGGAAACACCATCACCATAAAGCTATCTACTCTGAAATCAAAATCAACTCTGTGATCTCATTAAAATCAGTAACAGAAACTATTCCAGAACAAATTATCTTTATTTAAAAGATGTTTTGTCAAAATTCACTGCCCTTCCAAACCCAGAGAACACAACAGCATATGATGCATTTCTGTCAAACTCTGTACAGCCATATCAATGGCTACATATACGATGCTGTAGCTACCAGGAGTAGCCTCAGATACAAACTGCCCTGGTGGCATCTTAAATTAAACAGGATACACAACAAAAGGATAAAAATTATGGCAAAAATCAGGAAGAGTAATTCCCAAAAAGACAGAAACTCTCTCATCGAAGTAAAGATGCAACTAAGAAAGTTAATTAGGTCATGCAAAGCCAGCTTTGAGGTTAAGATAGACTCCAACATGAAAGACAGTCATAAGGCCTTCTACAGCTGTGCCAGAAAACTGAAGGGCAGCACAAAGCAATGTGCTGAACTGATGGTTAATGGTACCACATTCACTGGGCCGGGTGATATAGCAAACCTGTTAATGTGCAAATTCTATTCCAACTTTACCCCACCCCAACCATCCCCCAAATAATATCGTTTAATGTAACCCCTCTAACTATAGCTAGAGAGCATGTACTGGCTGCAACCATTAAAGCCAACACAGCCTCAGTGGGCCCAGATAACATCTTAGGATGCTTCCTGAATAGTCTAAAATATGACTTATCAGGACTCCTGGAGTCATTCTTTAACTATAGTCTTAAACAGGCTTTGTACCTTGTGAAAGGAGGACTGCAATGGTCATCCCCCTTCATAAGCGAGGACCTTCAACAGATCCTGGAAACTACAGACCCATTAGCCTGACTAGCCTTACTTACTTAGCCATGGAAAGAAATATCAAGGAAATTATCAGCAAGGACATAGGAGACCTCCAGACATTGGAGCCACCTCAGTTTGACTTTGTCAAAGGAAAGTCACGATTGCTGAATCTGGTGGACTTCTGTGAAATGATCACCAAGACAATGGATGAGGGTTAAATGGTGCATACTGCCTACCTAGATCTAGCTAGAGCCTTTGATACAATACCCCACTCAGGCACCGTCAACAAACATACAGAACTAGGTATAAACCTCTTCATAACATGCATGCACACAGATAAAACTCAAGAGGTTAGAATTGGTGAGGCTATTTCCACAAAACGGCCAGTCATCAGTAGAGTCCCCAGAGTATCTGTGCTGGGCCCACTCCTCTTTGGCATCTACTTCTCAGATGTCAAAGCCCTCTGGCTAAGCAAATTCAGAGATGACTGCAAACCGAGATCAGTCACCGAACAACCCCAAGATGAGAACACCCTTCAGGAAGGTCTAATACTGACAAAAGCTTGGTGCCAATGCCATGGCTTAAAACTCAACACCAAGAAATGCAATATAATACCTTTTGAGAAGTCCCCCCCCCCCGAGTAACTACATCATCAATAAAACACCCTTAAAAATTGATTCACTAGTTAGGGATCTCAGAACTCATGTAGATACTAACCTAGCCTTCAACCAACACATCCAAGGTAGTAACTCATGTAGATACTAACCTAGCCTTCAACCAACACGTCCAAGGTAGTAACTCATGTAGATACTAACCTAGCCTTCAACCAACATGTCCAATGTAGTAACTCATGTAGATACTAACCTAGCCTTCAACCAACATGTATAAGGTAGTAACTCATGTAGGTACTAACCTAGCCTTCAACCAACATGACCAAGTAACTCATGTAGGTACTAACTTAGCCTTCAACCAACACGTCCAAGGTAGTAACTCATGTCAGTACTAACCTAACCTTCAACCAACATGTCCAAGGTAGTAACTCATGTATATACTAACCTAGCCTTCAACCGACATGTACAAGGTAGTAACTCATGTAGGTGCTAACTTAGCCTTCAACCAACATGTTCAAGGTAGTAACTCATGTAGGTACTAACCTAGCCTTCAACCAACATGTACAAGGTAGTAACTCATGTAGGTACTAACTTAGCCTTCAACCAACATGTCCAAGGTAGTAACTCATGTCAGTACTAACCTAGCCATCAACCATGTACAAGGTAGTAACTCGTAGGTACTAACCTAGGCTTCAACCAACATGTCCAAGGTAGTAACTCATGTCTGCAGTAACCTAGCCTTCAACCAAGATATCCAAGGTAGTAACTCATGTAAATACTAACCTAGCCTTCAAGCAACATGTCCAAGGCAGTAACTCATGTAGGTACTAACATAGCCTTAAATCAACATGTCCAAATAACTTATGTAGGTACTAACTTAGCCTTCAACCAACATGTCCAAGGTAGTAACTCATGTAGGTACTAACCTCGCCTTCAACCAACATGTCCAAGGTAGTAACTCATGTAGGTACTAACCTAGCCTTCAACCAACATGTCCAAAGTAGTAACTCATGTAGGTACTAACCTAGCCTTCAACCAACATGTCCAAGGTAGTAAAAAAATCCTTCAATGTTGCTCAAGTTATAAGCAAGGGCATGGCATCTAGGTCCAGAGAGATCATCATACCACTGTACTCCACTCTATCATAAAGTATAATGCCCACTCCAGTATATACCTGATGAGACATATGCAGGAACAGAAACATCCACAAAAGGTTTATTACAAAGAATACAGGGAATAAACACAATGCCCTATACTGATCACATCAAAGCCCTGTCTCCTTACTCAGTATCATAGAGACTTGTGAGAGGTGATCTTTGCCTGGCATACAAGGCATCTCTGGACCCTGTTTTAATAAAACCTTTTGCACATCCATAAAATCAAGAGAAATATTAGATTAAAAGACCTACATTTTGCTTATGACATAAATATGACATGCTGGACAGATATGTTTCTCAGAGAATTCCCATTCTCTGGAGTAGTCTTCCCATCCATGTGAAGCAGAGTTCCTCTCTATCCCTATTTAAGCACAACTTGGGCCAATGGATGAGTAATCTTAAATTCACCCCTGGTCTGGCTCTTATGTCTCCGATGGACAGAAGCAGTCAGTAAATCACCACCTATATAAATCAAATTTTGGGTCACATTTGGGTTGCATGGCTAGGCTTACAGGGCCCTATTGGTCATTAGCCTAGCATACACCTATGAACCTATAAGGGCCTTAGTGGTCATTAGCCTAGTATACACCTATGAACCTGTAAGAACCCTAGTGGTCATTAGCCTAGTATGCACCTATGAACCTGTAAGGGCCCTAGTGGTCATTAGCCTAGTCTATACCTATGAACCTGTAAGGGCCTTAGTGGTCATTAGCCTTGCATACACCTATGAACCTGTAAGGGCCCTAGTGGTCATTAGCCTTGTATACACCTATGAACCTGTAAGGGCCCTAGTGGTCATTAGCCTAGTATACACCTATGAACCTGTAAAAGCCCTAGTCGTCATTAGCCTAGTATACACCTATGAACCTGTAAGGGCCCTAGTGGTCATTAGCCTAGTATACACCTATTACCCTGTAAGGGCCCTAGTCGTCATTAGCCTAGTATATACCTATGAACCTGTAAGGACCCTAGTGGTCATTAGCCTAGTATACACCTATGAACCTGTAAGTGCCCTAGTGGTCATTAGCCTAGTATATATCTATGAACCTGTAAGGGCCCTAGTCGTCATTAGCCTAGTATTCTCCTATGAACCTGTAAGGGCCCTAGTCGTCATTAGCCTTGTATATACCTATGAACCTGTAAGGGCCCTAGTGGTCATTAGCCTAGTATACACCTATGAACCTGTAAGGGCCCTAGTCGTCATTAGCCTAGTATATACCTACGAACCTATGTCTGTTTCTTTTAAAGGAGGAAGTTCTTCAGCTACTTCATAAAAAAAAAAATGGAATGACTCAAAAATGGTGATAAAGCTAAGAGCACAGGATGATCAAATTTTAGAATTTTAATGATGTTACTTAGATATAAATTTTGGATGACCACATTACATGCTACTTCATTAAAATGTATCACCAACCAACATGGATTGTAAAGGTGATCCCAAGGAGAATAACCCCTCTTAATTAATGTCTGTGTCACTGCATATAGAAGAGAGTATATGATCATAACAGGACAGGTTATGATCAGTACACTGTCACTAAACTATGGAACCAAATCCTACTACCACTGAAATCAATACAGAATGTAAAGTCATTTAAAACACAACTAAATTTTCACCTATCAAATAATGCAGCTGTTCCTGTATATCTCATGGACAAATGGTCCAGTAATCTTCAGCTCACCATACGGCAAGCCATTTTGCTTCACTCATTACCCTACATTCCACAATCAGTCTTCAACATCTGAATAGTTTTACTAGCATTTCCTAGTCATATACATAGTTTTAAGAAATGGTTTGCCATACAACTTCTATTCATTTAACATAACCCTTATGGTAACTGCATATAGCTATCTGCCATCCCACCTCTACTCATTTAACATAATCCTTATAGTAACCACATATACCCGTCTGCCATCCACCTCTGTTCATCTAACATAACCCTTATGGTAACCACATATATGAATAGAAGTGGTACGACAGACAGTTATAACGTAACCTTTATGATAACCACTAATAATTGTCTTTGAACCTGCTTAATACCCAACTTCAACTACAATTAACATTTTCCCGTAATACCAACTTTCATCCCTCACTTCCATTTATTTGAATTTCTATGCACTAATCCCAAGATCTATTACTAGTATGACAAACCTACTAGCATCTCTTCAATGCTCAATGGTCAACATCGACTAACTGCATAACTACCTTATGTACTATAATAGTGTCATTTATTTGATATAAATGCAAACTAATTTGCAAATGTCTATGTTTGTTAGTGTATTAATGTCTGATCATGTATATTACTGAATATCTACCTAAAATGTTTGTAATCTGTTGGAACCTTTTTCCTCAGGCCTCGAGTGAAGAATGTTTGACTAAACCCAGGAAACAAAAGCAAACCATTTGGAGATAATTTTCTTTCCTTCTCAGAGGTTTTCCCAGAGGCAAACATTTCAGAATTCTCTTAAAACTAGATGTAGCTTATTTGCACAAAGTAGTGAATTCATAAAGTACAGGGCATTTTCACTTCAAGATGAAACAGAAACCAGCTCAGGGAATGCAGTGCACTCTGTTTAATAGATGGACCACTCCAGTGTCAAGGCATGAGACTGCATCCACACAACCACAGGGATGTCTCGCTGATAACAAAATTAGGCTGATGCACTGACCCCTGCCAGGGGCTAATTCACATTCATATCACCAATCTCCTGTTACAATAAAGCTTTATGTTTAATAGCCGGACTGTCCTAGTGTCACAGTGTGGGACTGCATTCACACAGCCACAGGGATGTCTGACATAACAAAATCATGGTGATGCACTGACACCTGCCTGAGGCTAATTCCCATTCATAGGATCATAGGAGGTTACTAGGCTATTGGCCCTGAGGCCCTTATAAGCCTAGCCAAGAGCTTAGCCCATATTTAGACAAATCAACACCTGATGCCCCTGTCCAGCAGGGACATGGGTGGAATCCCAGGGGTGTATTTTCTGTTTCTCATCCAGTTGTCCAGGTTGCGCTTAAAAAGGGGTAAAGAGGTACTCTGTTAGATGTGGACAGGGAGTCTCTGGGACCCAAATCTGTCCCCCCAACAAGTCTTATTGATGTCACAGACCAGGTTGAGGCTGTGCATGTGGGTTATTCGAGTGGAGCTTGACTTGTGGATATGCAGCAGTCCCATCGAGGTGGGGGTCCATGAATGACCTGTATGCCAGACAGAGGTCACCTCTGAGGAGTCTGTATGAAACAGAGTAGAGGGATAGGGCTTTTAGCCTATCTGTGTATGGTAGATGTTTGAGGCCCTGTATTCTCCTGGTGAGGAACCTCTGTGGTCTCTCCAGCTGCTGCACCTGCTTTGCGAGGTACATGCCAAAAGGTGCATTGTACTCGATAATGGGCCTTATAAGGGAAGAATACAGGGATGTTATGACCTCCTTGTCCCTGGATGAGATGCCCTTACTTATGGGGTGGGCCATGTAGAAGGCTTTCCGTACAAAGGAAGCAACATGGTGTTAAAAAGTCAGGTTGCTATCAACCTGGGTGCCAAATCCCTAATGACTGATTGAGTGCTTAAGATGTTATTAACGGGATAATTTGTAGGGACCTCACTTCCCCCCAAAAAGGATGATGCAATTTTTGGTACTCAGCTTGAGGCCATGTCTCTGGCACCATATGTCTGAGTGAGACCCTCTTGGAGGATGTCCACATCACTAGGGGAATTGATGACAGCACCCAGCTTGCAGTCATCTGCAAACTTGGTCAGCCATAGCCCACTGGTTTTGGCCTGCACCTCAGAAAAGTATATCCCATACAATAGAGGCCCCAAGACCAAACCCTGGGGTACACTGCTTGTTACAGGTCTTTGGCCAGGTCAAGGTAGGCGGCGAGCACAGTCTTCCCCTCATCCATGGCTTTGGTGATGATCTCAAAGAAGCCGACCAAATTTAGCAGAAATGACCTCCCCTTGACGAAGCCAAACTGTGTGGGATCAAGTGTTTGGAGGTTGCCAATGTCCTTGTTAACGAGGTCCATGGTAATCCATTCCATGGCCTTGCAGATCAGGCTAGTTAGCCTGATGGGTCTATAATTTCCCAGATCGGTGGATGCTCCACCTTTGTGTAAAGGGATGACAGCGGCTGTCCTCCACTCAGCTGGGACAAAGCCAGTACTCAGGCTTTGGTTGAATAGGGTGCCTAGTGGTGCTGCAAGTTCCTGCCTGAGTTCACATAGGATGCAGCCTGTGATGTTATCATGTCCCATGGAGGCTGTATTTTTTGCCTTTGAAAGAGCAATGATGACTTGTTTCCTAAATATAAGGGGAAGGGGGCAGGTACTGGGGATGCCCTGATTTACTGACAGGGGGGACAGAGGGGTAAAGTATTTGCTGAATCTGTCAACCAGCAAGTTTGCTACAGCATTTGTATATGTGGTGCCCTTGACCACCAGTTCTGAACAGACCTGTGTGCTTCCTTTGAGGTCGCGGATATATGTGAAAAGAAGGCCTTATGATTGTCTCTAGTAGATGTAGCCAATTTGGAAGTAAAGTTTGCTTTGGAAGATTTCACTAGTGCTCTTATTTGCTTGTTCAGGCTAAGGAGACATTGCCTCCAGTTCGGCACCTGCTTCTTCTTGGTCTTGGCCAGCAATTTTTATTCCTTTTATTATCAAGTTCATTTATTGTAGATGTCCACCAGACAGGTTTTATCACCAATCTCCTGTTACAAATAAGCTTTATGTTTAATAGCTGGATTGCCCTAGTGTCAAGGCATGGGACTGCATTCTCACAGCCCCACAGGGATATCTCACATAACAAAATCAGGCTGAACCACTGACACCTGCCTGGAGCTAATTTCCATTCATATCACCAATCTCCTGTTACAATAAACTTTATGTGTAACTCATTAACCCCGAGTACCACCACAGGGCATATCTAAGGTTACATCTGAGTGCTCCCTGAAGTGGTACCAATCCTTGTGCATTACATTCTAGTGCTGTTTAGCAGCATAAATATGTTCACAAACAAGAACTCAACTCCATAATGAAAAATAATTTGAAAAGGTACCTGAATTTAAGTACCTTCTCAGCTTTATTTTTGCACTGGAGTTAACTACAGTTTATGCATAATTGTTTAAAGAAAACTGGCTTTCTGTGGCTGTGATCTGATGAAGCTAGCTGATTTTCTCTGCACTGCATTTATATTTAGCAGGGATGTCCCAGCGGTGAAGGGGCACTGTCTTTCTTCCTTCAGCTGCATTTATTCAAAAAATATTTTAAAAAGTCTAAAAGCCTTCTAAAACTATAATTTCCCTTGCTGGCATTAGGCATTACTCAGACTTTAGCCTGCATTAACTGGCTCCAACAGTGATGCAAGCAGTGGCAGCCAATCAGATTCACGCTGTCATGGCCACCTCTTGCGTGATCTCTGCCTCCACACCTCAAAATTCTTTCCTGGAGTAAATAAATAGGGGTTCCTGTAGCAGCCTTGTTCACTTTCTCTTTAGAGAAGACATTGATTACATCCAGACTGCTACAGCCAGGATCCCTCTTCACAGCAAGGGCATTCAGTGTTTAACTTCCTACTGAAGCATCCTGAGGATTCAGCATTCAAGCTTTCTGTAGAACACAAGAAAGCTGAAGGCAGAATGAAGTAATGGCAGTTTAAGGGAAAATTCAGGCAAGTACATTTGCTACTTTTTTATTTTTAGGGACCTTACCTCCTGATCTCCAAGATGTTGCTGTGTGTGTGTGTGTGTGTGTGTGTGTGTGTGTGTGTGTGTGTGTGTGTGTGTGTGTAGGGGTGGTATCTTTGAAGTTTGAAAAAATACTGGCAGGCATTTCTGTTTCAGACTTCATTGCAAAATGTAGTAGTTTTTTTCTTGGCTCATTTCTAAGACAGAGTTGTATGCAGGCGACATCTATAACTGACAATACTGTCATACACAGGCCAGGGAACAGTGCTTACACCACCTGCCTATCATTCAAAACTCCCAAGTATAATCTGGCATTACTGTGGGGGTTACAAAATAAATTGTGAAAGAAGAAATGTGCCTTTGTTTTTTGGTAACTTGGTTATTTGATGTTGGACAATGCATACTAGTACCTTTTATGTACGGATAGCTTTTACTTCTGTATACACAGTGATCTCCTTTGCATGTAATTTATCACCTGGGCTAATGCTAAAAAATTATTTCCTTTAAGTTATATTTATTATCTCAGCTAAATAAAAAGTTTGTTGATAACTAGTGTTGCCGTCTCACAGTTAAGAGGTTCTCTGGTTCTATTCTCGGTTGGGGTACCTTTTGTGTAGAGTCTACATGTCCTCCCTATTTTCACGTGGGTTTCCTCCTGGTGCTCCTGTTTTCTCCCACATTCCAAAGACATGACATGACAGCCAGAGACAGAAAATGATTAAAAATGCTTAAGCATAACATAGTAGGCTGGCAAATGTGATCAGCATTCATGAGAATTGAAGGTTTGGCAATAAATCATATTAGAGTGCAAGTAATGGAGACTTTCCCCATCGCTGGTATTGTTTGTAATGGTAACTTTCCCCATTGCTGGTATGGTTTGTAATGGTGACTTTTCCCTTTGCTAGTATGGTTTGTAATGGTGACTTTCTCCATCGCTGGTACTATTTGTAATGGTGACTTTCCCCATTGCTGGTATGGTTTGTAATGGTGACTTTCCCCATCGCTGGTATGGTTTGTAATGGTGACTGTCCCCATCGCTGGTATTGTTTGTAATGGTGACTTTCCCATTGCTGGTATTGTTTGTAATGGTGACTTTCCCCATCTCTGGTATTATTTGTAATGGTGACTTTCCCCATCGCTGGTATGGTTTGTAATGGTGACTGTACCCATCGCTGGTATTGTTTGTAATGGTGACTTTCCCATTGCTGGTATTGTTTGTAATGGTGACTTTCCCCATCACTGGTATTGTTTGTAATGGTGACTTTCCCCTTTGCTGGTATGGTTTGTAATGTTGACTTTCTCCATTGCTGGCATGGTTTGTAATGGTGACTTTCCCCATCGCTGGTATGGTTTGTAATGGTGACTTTCCCCATTGCTGGTATGGTTTATAATGGTGACTTTCCCCATTGCTGGTATTGTTTGTAATGGTGACTTTCCCCATCGCTGGTATGGTTTGTAATGGTGATTTTCCCCATTGCTGGTATTGTTTGTAATGGTGACTTTCCCCTTTGCTGGTATGGTTTGTAATGGTGACTTTCCCCATCGCTGGTATGGTTTGTAATGGTGACTTTCCCCTTTGCTGGTATGGTTTGTAATGGTGACTTTCCCCTTTGCTGGTATGGTTTGTAATGGAGACTTTCCCCTTTGCTGGTATGGTTTGTAATGGAGACTTTCCCCTTTGCTGGTATGGTTTGTAATGACAACTTTCCCCTTTGCTGGTATGGTTTGTAATGGTGACTTTCCCCATTGCTGGTATGGTTTGTAATGGTGACTTTCCCCATTGCTGTTATGGTTTGTAATGGTGACTTTCCCCATTGCTGGTATGTTTTGTAATGGTGACTTTCCCCTTTGCTGGTATGGTTTGTAATGGTGACTGTCCCCATTGCTGGTTTGGTTTGTAATGGTGACTTTCCCCATCGTTGGTATGGTTTGTAATGGTGACTGTCCCCATCGCTGGTATTGTTTGTAATAGTGACTTTCCCCTTTGCTGGTATGGTTTGTAATGGTGACTTTCCCCATCGTTGGTATGGTTTGTAATGGTGACTGTCCCCATTGCTGGTTTGGTTTGTAATGGTGACTTTCCCCATCGCTGGTATGGTTTGTAATGGTGACTGTCCCCATCGCTGGTATTGTTTTGTAGGGGTGACTTTCCCCATTGCTGGTATGGTTTGTAATGGTGACTTTCCCCATTGCTGCTATGATTTGTAATGGTGACTTTCCCCATTGCTGTTATGGTTTGTAATGGTGACTTTCCCCATTGCGGTTATGATTTGTAATGTTGACTTTCCCCATTGCTGCTATGGTTTGTAATGGTGACTTTCCCCATTGCTGGCATGGTTTGTAATGGTGACTTTCCCCATTGCTGTTATGGTTTGTAATGGTGACTTTCCCCACTGCTGGTATGGTTTGTAATGGTGACTTTCCCTTTGCTGGTATGGTTTCTTGATATGTGTAAAGGGCAATGACTCAGTCTGACAGATGCTGCTGTGTGTAAACTTCAAGTACTTGTACTCTGACCTGGTTAACTGCTATTATACAATTAAACTACCTAACAAACAAAACCCATCTTCTTTTGAAGTAGTGCATTGTATACTGGAACTTTGTTTTCTTTCTTTCTTTCTTCTTCAATGATCAAGTGTTACATTCTCAATAAGTAAGTAATAAGTAGGTGTTATGCAATGGTGATGGTGGGAAAATATCTTTAGTTTGTAAGAGAAAATCACCGTCTGTCTACTCATTATTTTGTCTCTGTTCAGACCTCTTGAACAAAGAATTTGAGAAGAATGGTAGTGCCTCGAAGTTAATTACACACTATACCCTTTGCTGGCTTTGGGTGTAGAGGGTGAGTCTAAACGTTATCAGCTAGCCAGTGAAAGCTGCATTTTAAAGCTTCAACAACGACATATTAAACGTTCTGCATTTCAGCACGGCACATGTGCATTTTTTTCTAGCAGTTAGGGAAGGGGATCTTTCCAACTTCAATGAATTAATAATATTACTGGCTTGTCCTTTCAAATGTATGTCTGCATTTGTACTGAAAATAAATTAATATTGTCTGAGTTATGCACAAACCATAAATCCTGGGTCCTTAAGTTAAATCAGAGACAGAATTTAAGAATTTGTTTTGAGTATGTGACTCCGTATGGTACATGTGTGCATTCTTTCCCAAAGGATAGCAACCATTTGTGCAGGTCAGAAGGATAAATATACCTAAACAAGTAATCATTAAGCTATGCATAGCGCTCAACATTTAGGTAGCTAAGCGAGTTCTAAGGAAGTCAAAAAGTCCCCCTATTTAAAAGTGCGGTTCCTATAAATACAGCTGCATAAGGAGACCATCTGCTTTCGGGAAGTATAGAACTCATGCGTCTTTTAGTCAGGTCAGAGTTCAAGTCTCACCTACAGCTTTGCATATAGTTTGATGTCCATGTATGGGAAATGATTCAACATACACCAGGAAGTGAGCATGAAGAAAGGTGCAGTAGTAAAGTTAACAGAGATACATACAGCAGGAAGTGAGCATGAAGAAAGGTGCAGTAGTAAAGTTAATGGAGATACATACAGCAGGAAGTGAGCATGAAGAAAGGTGCAGTAGTAAAGTTAACAGAGATACATACAGCAGGAAGTGAGCATGAAGAAAGGTGCAGTAGTAAAGTTAATAGAGATACATACAGCAGGAAGTGAGCATGAAGAAAGGTGCAGTAATAAAGTTAATAGAGATACATACAGCAGGAAGTGAGCATGAAGAAAGGTGCGGTAGTAAAGTTAATAGAGATATATACAGCAGGAAGTGAGCATGAAGAAAGGTGCAGTAGTAAAGTTAATAGAGGTACATACAGCAGGAAGTGAGCATGAAGAAAGGTGCAGTAGTAAAGTTAATAGAGTTACATACAGCAGGAAGTGAGCATGAAGAAAGGTGCAGTAGTAAAGTTAATAGAGATACATACAGCAGGACGTGAACATGAAGAAAGGTGCAGTAGTAAAGTTAATAGAGGTACATACAGCAGGAAGTGAGCATGAAGAAAGGTGCAGTAGTAAAGTTAATTGAGATACATACAGCAGGAAGTGAGCATGAAGAAAGGTGCAGTAGTAAAGTTAATAGAGATGCATACAGCAGGAAGTGAGCATGGAGAAAGGTGCAGTAGTAAAGTTAATAGAGGTACATACAGCAGGAAGTGAGCATGAAGAAAGGTGCAGTAGTAAAGTTAATAGAGACACACACAGCAGGATGTGAGCAGGAAGAAAGGTGCAGTAGTAAAGTTAGAGATACATACAGCAGAAAGTGAGCATGAAGAAAGGTGCAGTAGTAAAGTTAATAGAGGTACATACAACAGGAAGTGAGCATGAAGAAAGGTGCTGTAGTAAAGTTAATAGAGATACATACAGCAGGAAGTGAGCATGAAGAAAGGTGCTGTAGTAAAGTTAGAGATACATACAGCAGGAAGTGAGCATGAAGAAAGGTGCAGTAGTAAAGTTAATAGAGATACATACAGCAGGAAGTGAGCATGAATAAAGGTGCAGTAGTAAAGTTAATAGAGATACATACAACAGGAAGTGAGCATGAAGAAAGGTACAGTAGTAAAGTTAGAGATACATACAGCAGGAAGTGAGCATGAAGAAAGGTGCAGTAGTAAAGTTAATAGAGATACATACAGCAGGAAGTGAGCATGAATAAAGGTGCAGTAGTAAAGTTAATAGAGATACATACAGCAGGAAGTGAGCATGAAGAAAGGTGTAGTAGTAAAGTTAATAGAGTTACATACAGCAGGAAGTGAGCATGAAGAAAGGTGCAGTAGTAAAGTTAATATAGATAAAGGGACTGGAATACAGTACTAGTGGAGAAACCTCTTATCTGAGCATGCTTAGTTTTGGATTTAGTATTTGTCTTGGGGGAGATATCTTAGTCCTACTTAAAGCAACAATCAATTAATTAATCAATGATAAGCTCCTAAATGGATTATCCTGTTTATGGGTGCCCTAAAATTAGCTATGATATGATCCCAGTTATTCTTATTAAGAGTAATATATGAATACCTACCATGGGATGGATAAGGCCAATCTATAGCCAAATACGATTATTTTGAGCACAAAAAAGGGACACTGGCCAGGCATAAAATGAACTGCAATGGCAGGTGGCCTAGTGCTTTGTTATGAACAGATGGATCTGTATTCAAGGTGACAGGATACACACTAAGCCATCCATCCAGCGTTTTGTGCGGGTGTTTAAGAAGGCAGCTGTTTGACAAAAACCCATTAAGTCTAATTTTAGTGCTAAACAGTCTATAAATATATAAAAAAATAGCTTGCAGTTTTTCTGATGGCTAGCAGATTGCTAGCCCACAACTAACAAAAAAGTAGCAGAACAGAAGTCACCCCCCTTCACCACCACACATCTGCCTTATCATTTAGCTCTCAACTTCTTGCCCCCATACCTATTCTCTCATGGTAACTTTGTCACTCCTTATTGGGCAATTCTAGGTGTCACCCTTCACTGCATGGGCCCCTAACTTGGCAGTTAGCCTAGTACTAACGAATAAACCTAAAAGTTATCCTGCTCCTACCAATGCAACTGCTACAATTCACTACTGCCTATGGGCTTTCTTACTGGAATGTTTAGACCTCTTGTAATAGAAGCCCATGAATATATGCAAATGACCCCTTAAGGGCACGGTTTCAGGTATATGGCTTATGAACAATATGCTCAGCATAATGCATCCGAGGTTATCCAAGTGCAACTAACTCTGAGCAAAACTACAATCCAAATTGTAGCTTGCTACAGATCTCCCACCATGCCCCAGGATTCCCACTCCTCTTTTCTTGATGTACTAGAAAATATTAGGGTTCAACCAAACACCCTAATAATGGGCAACGTCAACTACCCCACTATTAACTGGGAAAACTACTCGTGTACCAACTCCTTAGCTCAACACTTTCTGGAATTCATAAACTACAATGCCCTGGATCAACTTAACCACACCCCCATCAGGGGCAACAGTATCCTAGACCTA
This sequence comes from Protopterus annectens, assembly GCF_019279795.1. NCBI lineage: Eukaryota > Metazoa > Chordata > Ceratodontiformes > Protopteridae > Protopterus > Protopterus annectens. The sequence continues at coordinate 1,857,822,861 of NC_056729.1, read as the reverse complement.
GTCATTACCAACATGAGTGACCGGTGTTCCACACCTGAAGTCAACTCCTCGTTGGTCCATAAGCTCATCACCCTTGATATCCACATCCCGCCCCCACCCCCTATTAAGGAAACCATGGTAAAAAATTTTTCCAAAGCCAACTTCATGCTTCTTAAGACAGAAGTGGTGAATGTCATGACACCCATGCAGATGGACAGTACAGTTACAACTGCTGAATCCTACACAAATGCACTCTATAAGCACTTACACGAGTGCATGGATCGTGCTATCCCAAACATAACCAAGACACTATCCTCCAAAAAAAGGAAGCCAATCTGGTGGTCCCCTGCCATAAACAAACTGTACAACAGAAGGAAGAAACTGTTGCAAAAGAGAGTAAAATCCCATGAGTGGAGGAGCTCCCTGGTCAGCCTCAGTAAGAAGCTGAGATCCATTATAAGAGCCTCCAAAGCTAGCTACGACAACAAAATTGCCAATAATTCTAAGGACAACCACAAAGCATTCTATAGCTATGTCAAGAATCTCGATGGCAACACACTGCTCTGAATTACAGCACAACGGCATGAAAATTACAGAACCAACTGATATTGCCAACATCCTGGCAGATAGGTTCAGTGCTAACTTTACCCCCCCTCACCCCCTAAAGGGCCCATATCTATACAGGAAGCATGCAGAGTCCCTGTAATCACAACTATGCAGGTAAAAGCTGCACTCTCTAAAGCCAAAAACACAGCATCCATGGGACCGGACAACATCCCAGGCTGTGTTTTACACGAACTTCAAAACGAACTAGCTCCTCACTTAAGCACCATGTTCAATAATAGCCTCGCATCAGGCTTTGTGCCCACTGAATAGCGCACAGCAACAGGTATCCCACTCTACAAAAGAGGAGCCACCACTAATCACAGGAACTATCAACCTAATAGCCTGATGAGCCTGGTATGCAAGGCCATGGAATGTATCATCATGGAACTCATAAACAAAGACATTGGTAGCCTCCAAACTCTGGATCCCACCCAGATCGGGTTTGTGAAAAGCAGATCATGCCTCCTGAACCTGATCGACTTCTTTCAGGCAGTCACCAAAGCCGTAGATGAGGGTAAAGTGGTTCACACAGCCTATCTTGACCTCGCCAAGGCTTTCAACACCATTCCCCATTCTGGAATTATAGCTAAACTCACTGAACTAGGTATAAATCCCTACGTCACAAGAGGTTGCCAAGTGGCTCACTGACGGAACCCACACTGTAAAAGATGCAGACTCCAAATCTGACCTCAAAGCAGTGACAAGTGGAGTACCACAGGGCTCCGTCCTGGGACCTCTCCTGTTTGGTATCTACTTCTCTGAAGTACAGGCTAACACAGAAGGCCTCCGGCTAATGAAGTTCGCAGATGACTACAGACTAGGAGCCATAGTAGAGTCCCCAAATGATGTGAACATCCTACAGAAGGGCCTCACTGAGACAGATGCCTGGTGTTAGAGCCATGGCCTCAAGCTCAATGCCAAAAAGTGCAGTGTCATCCCCTTTGGTAAAAACTCTGTACTCATGAACTACCACATACGCAGCAATCTACTTAACACCGAATGTGTGATAACAGACCTTGGGACCCAAGTGGACAGTAGTCTCTCCTTTGATATTCACACCGCCACAGTAGTCAGGAAGTCCTTCTAAGTGGCACACCTCATCATAAAAGGGTTCTCATCCAGGAAAAAAGAGGTCATTGTTCCCCTCTACTCGACACTCATTAGACCCATTATGGAGTACAACGCCCCTTTTGAAATGTACCTCACAAGACATCTGCAGCAGCTGGAAAGGCCACAGAAGTACCTCACACATAGGATTACTGGCCCCAAACAAATGCCCTACACTGACCTCCTCAAAAAACTCCAGCTTTACTCCATAGCATATCACCTACTCTAAGGTGATCTCTGCCTAACATACAAAGCTATGTCAAACCCAGAGCTGTTGGACATGCTCCACATAGAGAAATCTCAATCCCTCCGAACTACATGCTCTAGGGACCTAAACCTTGTCACCACAATAAACAGGATATGCTGGAGGGACAGATTCATGTCCCAGAGACTTCCCATACTCTGGAACAGGCTGCCCATCTATGTCAAGCAGAACTTTTCAAGAAAAATCTTGATGAGTGGATGGGAAATAGGAAATACACCCTAGGGATCACTTCTGTGTCTCTGCTCGACAGTGGTACAAGAAAATAACTTTCTTGGGTGGCGTAAGCCAGGGAACCTTGTTGGCTAGGCTTACATAGGCCCTTGGGCCGATAGCCTAGTACCTACCTATGAACCTATGAATGTCCATGACTTTTTACTTTTGCTTTTAAAGTCTTTATGGATACATTCAGCCCATATAGCTGAAACACTTGATGTTAGCAACTCACCTGTAGGAGCTGGTAGGGGGGAGGGAGGAATGAGAAGGCTATTCCTGACTGCATACCTTCATGGGGGGACAGGGGGTCTGCACTCCTGAGTGTGTCCTCCTTTGTACGAGATGCCTCGTAACCATGAACTTGTCAGTTTGTCACTCATTCCCTACTGCAATATCACCAGCTTACCAATTTTTTTTAATGTTACACAGGCAATTAATTCTTCAAGGGCAGCAGTCATTGAATTTGTATATGAAACACTGAAATGTAAAGTGTTTCCCAGTAGCAACCTCTTCATTAGGTACTGATCTCTTTAATGTGGAATTATTTGGATGACTTTTACTTCTGCAGAGATTGTGCTTATTGACCGATATTAGTGGATTGTAATGACAGATGTCTGAGTGGCCTTTTATGGTTGAAATGTTCTGAAATGGATATTTTTGTCATCCCTGGTTCATAAATTTTGTTTCATTGCTTACAAAGAATACAATCTAATACAATCAGAGAGCTGAATCAAAGAACACAGACATGTATGCACAGACCTAAAAATCCTGCACTGGCCAGATGCACTTTCTTTAAATGGATTTAGCACCTGGCTCCCCACAAACGTGTGGTGCACTGCTGGAGAGAGGCGGCCCCTTCAGTTCACGGTCCAACCCAGTGACGAGCGGTGCTCTTTGAGGACCTTGCAGACGGCTATCACTGGCCCCAACCGGAGATCTGCAGGCTGTGGTATCATTATGTTTAGGCAGGATTCTGACTTAGGTTCATAGGTTGGTACTAGGCTATCGGCCCTAGGGCCTATACAAGCCTAGCCATAACAATTCCCTGGCTATTTCTTCCCACACTATTTACTTCCCTGGACTTAGAGGCATTCAGTCATAATCCCACAGATGGTAGCTTCGCACCATTGGCTCATCAGGCACGTGCATACACCAAATGTCTGAACTTGCGGTTCCTCTTGTACCAAGCAGGATTACTATCACAACAACACATCATCTGTAGGGTAAAACTAGCCTGTCTCACAATGGTCTAAACCCAGCTCACGTTCCCTATTAGTGGGTGAACACCACTTGGTGAATTCTGCTTCACAATGATAGGAAAAGCCAAAATCAAAGTATCCCTTTAGGAAGGGAACCATTAAGAAGATCAGAAAGGATACGGAACCAAATGAAGCAAGTAAATTATCGGCCACAGAGGAGTTACATGGACCAGGCACATTACCAGAATCGTTTTTATCGCAATTCGAGGAGGCAACAAACCAGGTGGGACTAGACTATTTTGACTCAGTCCCTGATTCACTTCAATAGGATTTGTGTGTTTTGAGTAATGGGGACATTGAGTCTATTGACTCACAGAGTGAACTGAGTGATGTACCATCTATTTTCACTAACAGTGCAGGTGACTTTGTAATTTTTCCACGCAGATTTTGGACTTTAATACAGCTAACTTGCTATGTAAGGGCTTTAACTATGTGCCCACCAAACGCTCTAACCTTGCTGACTTAATTTTGGATTTAAAACTCTTTGTTTGTTCAACGCTGTTGCTTATGTTGAAAATACCAATACTTTGAAGAAAAATAATATTTTAATCCCCCCTTGTTAGTTCACTTGTTCTTTTTGAAAATATGTGTGAATTTGAATTTAGAGCTATGTTGAGCCGTCAGACTAACATTGTTTTTTCCAACCTATCTGTGAGTGAGAGTGTCCTTTTGAAAAAACTATGTTTAGACAAGTCATTAAGGGTTATGAAACCCGATAAAGGAGGTGGAGCTGTTATTATGTCTAAACAGGACTATAGTAACAGAATTAATACTTTACTACTAAATGGAGCTATTTAAGAGGAAGTTTCTTTAGATTATGTCAACATTTCTTATTATAGGATTAATCTACAACTTAAAGACCTGTTTGATCAGGGGCAAATTGATGTAACTTTGTTAGACTTTCTTACTGTAAAATTTCCTAGAATGCAGAGTATTTTCGGCATCCTTAAGATTCACAAGGATAGAAATGATCCACTCATGAGGCCTATAGTCAGTGCAGCTGGGTCCAAGACCCATTTCTGGGTAGATATATTGACACTATTCTTAAAAATGTTCTCAAAACCGAGGAACGCATCTGCATTGACTCTTGGCATTTTTTGAGTAGCTTAAAGATTTGGCCTATGAGGGGGACCTTACTTTCCTCACCATCGATGTTGTTAACTTATTCAACGTTATTCCTCATTCTGTAGGTTTGGACTGGTTTGAAGAATTTTTTTACGATAGTCATTTTTTTGACAACAACCAGGTTTCTGTGTTAGTTACTTTGATGGACATTGTCCTGAAATATAACTTTGTTTATTTTGATGGGCAGTTCTTTGGGCAAAAAAGTGGGGTTGCCATGGGGGCCTCATGTGCCCCCATTTTTGTGAATATTGTAATGCTTATGTGGGAAAGAAAGTACCTATTTACATCCCCTTTCCGCTACAAATGGGGTCTATACTTACGTTATATTGACAATTTGTTTTTTTGTTTGGAGAGGGGATGAACATGATGTACAGGAGTTTCTAACATATATTAATGGAACTACGGAATTTTTAAACTTTACCCACGTTTATAGAACATGTGACATTAATTACTTGGATGTCACGATTAAGAACAACATTGACAAAGCCGAATTTGTAAGTGACTTGTACAGGAAGCCAACTTATTGTAAAAATTTACTTCATTACCAGAGTAGCCATCCCGAACATGTTAAGAAGGGTGTTGTGAAAGGTCAATACGTTAGAATTTCGTGTATGGTTAGTCTTGACGATGGCTTCCATTCACAAAGGTGTGTTATGAAAGAAATGTTTTTGCTAGGGGGTACCCTGTTGATTTGATGGATAAAGTTTTTCAAGAGGTTTTAATTATGAAATTCAAACCCCTCCTCAGTAAAGACAGAAACAAACAGAATACTTTTCCTGATGACTCTAAATTTACTAGGGCCAATGAGAATTATGCTTGTTCTTTTTTTACTGCATTTTCTCTTGATTATCAGGATATTTATAGTATTTTAAAGAAGAACTGGCATGTTTTACATGGACAAGAGGGCATTTTGAGTAAAGTAGGGATGGAGCCACTTGTGATTTTCAGAAGAGGGTTACCTATTAAAAACCTCTTGGAAAAGGAGACTAGTGTTACTCCTTTTATCAGTGGCCTAGGTACCACAAAGTGTGGCTTTTGTGCACAATGTAATTTTATATTATGTTCAGATAATATTACAATTTAATTACACTGCTATCAGACCAAAGGGTAAATACTCTTGTTACACCTTAGGGGTGGTTTATGCGGCTTTGTGTACAAATTGTAAAAGGTTTTACATTGGTAAAACCAAAAGGAGGTTTAAGGAGAGAATTTACGAACACCTGAGGGACATCACAATTGGTAACAATACAAGTGCCATATTTAAACATATTGACAAATTTCCTGGGCACGAATTCAAGTTTTTGGTACTTGAAAAAGTGGCACAGGATCCTTTTGGGGGGGGGGGGTCCTTGGGAAGACTACCTTGAGTTCAGGGAATTGTGGTGGCAAGTAAGATTAGATGCACTTACTTTCCCTGGACTAAATGATAGTTTGAATTTCAGTAGTTTGCTAAAGTTGCTTTCCTACAAGACATGATGTGATGAGTTCTTGTCTTGATTTATTAACACTTTTTTGTTAATTTGGCACATTGCACTGTTTTTATATTTTTTGTTTTATCCATTAACTTTCCTTCAAGTTGTTGTTTATGAACTTTTTGCAACAAAATCTATTATAGTAATATGTTTTATTAACAAGTTTGTTGCATTGATGCATTTTTTTATATACATGTTTTTATGCGCTCGGCACTTAAATTTTTAAATTGTACCACGTGACTGTTTCTTAGTACTATATATGGCTGTAAGTATTTCTTATTTTGTTCTGATGAAGTCAGCTGATTAGGCTGACGAAAGCACTTAACTTAACTTTGTGGTTCTCTAATAAAAGAACTTGTTCATGTTTGAGAAGTTGTCCGAGGATTTTTGTTTCATTGCGTTTCTGGTTTCGCTGTGGTACACTTGATGTTGTTAGCAACTGACCTGTAGGAGGTGGTAGGGGGAGGGAGGAATGTGAAGGCTATTCCTAACTGCATACCTTCATGGGGGGACAGGGGGTCTGAACTCCTGAGTGTGTTTTCCTTTGTACGAGATGCCTCGTAACAATGAACTTGTCAGTTTGTCAGTCATTCCCTATTGCAATATTACCAGCTTACCAATTTCGTTTAATGTCACATAGACCATTTATTCTTCAAGGGGAGCGGTCATTGAATTTGTATATGAAATACTGACATGCATAGTGTTAGCCAGTAGCAACCTCTTCATTAGGTACAGATCTCTTTAATGTGGAATTATTTGGATGACTTTTACATCTGCAGAGAATGTGCTTATTGACTGATATTGGTGGACTGTAATGACAGATTTGAGTGGTCTTTTATGGTTGAAATGTTCTGAAATGGATATTTTTGTCATAGGTTCATAGGTTTATACTAGGCTATCTGCCCTAAGGCATTTATAAGCCTAGCCCAAAGTTTTGTGGCTTACGCCACCCCTTATATGAAAAAATACTGTGCCCATTAGTTTGTTGTGCCTCTGTCCAGCAGTGACACAGAGATGATTCCCGGGGTAAACCTACGATCTCCCATCCACAGGTCAAGATTTGTCTTGAACAGAGCCAGCGAGGTGCTCTGCCTCACATGGACCGGGATTTTATTCCACAGCATAGGAGTCTCTGAGTGATAAATCTATCCCTCCAGCACGTCCTATTTATTTCCGTGCTAAGGTTTAAGTCGCTTGCTCTAGTGGTTTTGGTGGATTTGGATTTTATGAGGTGGAGCATGTCCATTAATTCCGGGTTGGACATGGCCTTGTATGTCAGGCACATGTCACCTCTGAGCAGACGGTATGCGACTGAATAGAGCTGGAGTTTCTTCAATCTGGCAGCATATGACAGATTTTGGAGTCCCTTTATCCTTTTGGTGAGGAACTTTTGGGGTCTCTCCAATTGCTGCAGATGTCAGGTGAGATACATCCCGAATGGGGCATTGTACTCGATCATTGGTCTGATAAGTGAAGAGTACAGGGGAACAATGACCTCACTAGATCTGGATGTTAATCCCTTCATGATCAGGTGGGCAATGTAGAAGGTCTTTCTAACCACTTTAGCAACGTGAGTGTCAAAAGAAAGGCCACTGTCAACCTGGGTCCCCAGGTCCCTGATAACCTCTTCTGTGCTTAGTGGATTGCCACCTATATGGTAGCTTGGGGTCACCTTGTTTTTCCCGAAGGGTATGACTATACATTTTTGGCGTTTAACTTCAGGCCATGGCTCTGGCACCAGCTATCTGTTTCCGTGAGTCCCTTCTGAAGGATATCCGTGTCCGATGCACTTTCCACTATGGCGCCCAGTTTGCAGTCGCCTGCAAACTTTGTCAGCCAAAGTCCTCCCATGTTGGCCTGTACTTCTGAGAAGTAGATGCCGAACAATAGGGGGCCAAGGACCGAGCCCTGTGGGACACCACTTGTGACCGGCTTGGAGTCTGACATAGCGCCAGCAACTCTAACCCTGTGGGTTCTGTCCTTAAGCCAGTTTGCAACCCATCTTGTGACATATGGGTTTACATTTAAGCTGGTAAGTTTTTCTACAATACCCGAGTGGGGTACTGTGTGGAAAGCCTTTGCAAGGTCAAGGTAGGCTGTATGGACTGCCTTTCCCTCATCAATAACCTTGGTGACTGTTTCAAAGAAGTCGACCAAGTTCAAAAGGCATGATCTGCCCTTGACGAAGCCAAACTGGGTCGGGTCCAATGTCTGCAAGTCCCCTATATCTTTGTTTATGAGCTCCATTATGATCCTCTCCATAGCTTTGCAGACTAGACTTGTTAAGCTTATGGGGCGGTAATTACCAGGGTCCGTAGAGGCACCGCCTTTGTGGAGTGGGACCACAGTTGCTGTACGCCACTCCTTGGGCACGTATCCTGTGGTAAGGCTGAGATTAAACAGCTGCCTTATGTGCAGGTTTAATTCCTCATTTAGCTCGTGTAGCACACAGCCGGGAACACCATCCGGTCCCATTGATGCTGTGTTTTTAGCTTTAGAGAGAGCAGCTTTCACCTGCGCATTTGAGATGTCTGGGAGGCTACACTCCGCTGGGATAGTTATCTCTCCTTTAGGGGTGAGAGGGGTGAAGTTTGCACTGAACCTGTCTGCCAGTATGTTGGCAATGTCTGTGGGTTCAGTGATTTTTGTATCATTTTGAACTAATTCTGAGCATATCTGGGAGTTTCCACCCAGGTTCCTAACATAGCTGAAAAAGGCCTTATGATTGTCCTTTGAATCCATGGCAATTTTTCTCTCAAAATTGGCCTTAGTTGATTTTATGAGTGCTCGTATTTTTTTACTAATAATGATCAGGGGTGACTTCCCTTTTATGGAGTTTGTTCTATCATGTAATAGCTTTCTCCCCTTATTGTAAAATTTGTTAATGGCTGGGGTCCACCAGACTGGACGTTTGCCCTTTGTGGAAAGAGTCTTGGTTTTATTTGGGGTTGCCTGATCCATGCAGTCCTGGAGGTGTTCATAGAAGGCATTTGTAAGGGCTTCCGCAGCTTGGGTTGTGGTTTCCACTGGCTCAGGGGCCTTGAAGGATACCACACCAGTCTTGAGTAGTGTGAAGTTTGCTTTACAGAAGTTCTTCACTGTGGTCTTTTTTGTTTGGGGTGGGGGCGGGATGTGGATTTCCAGTGAGATTAGTTTATGATCAGATCTCACCAATGAGGGATATACTGCCGGTGTGGAGCATTTTGTCCCCATGTTTGTGATAATGAGATCTAGTATATTTTCTCCTCTCGTGGGAACAGTGACTAGCTGTTCCATGGCATTTGAATTTATGAACTCCAGGAACCGTTGGGCTAGAAAGTTAGGGCTTGAGTAATGTTCCCAGTCTATATTCGGGTAGTTGAAGTCACCCAATATGATGGTGTTTGGAGATGCATTTATACCCTCCAGTGTCTTCAGGAAGGCTGTGTGGGGTTCCTGAGTTTGAGAGGGTGACCTGTAGCATGCTACAATTTGTAGAGCAGTTTTGCCTATGGTTAGTTGCACCTGGATGGTTTCCGAGCTTATGCGTTGCCACCAACCTGGAGGTGTGGGTATCCTTTATGAATATGGATACACCCTCCTTTTGTGGTGTGGTCCGGGTTTTGGGGCCGGAACGCATGATATGAGGTAAAACCTAATAGTGCCAGGGTGCTCTCAGGAGCCTTGAACCAGGTTTCAGTTACAGCACAGACATCAATGTTCTCCATACTGAGAAGGGCCTCGAGTGCGTGCATTTTGAGATTTAGACTTCTGGCATTGAGCAGCATTACCCTCAGTTTCTTCCCATTTTTGTTTTCTAGGGTGGTAGGTTTAGAATTTGAGCCTTGCCTAAAAAAGGCACTATGGAGGTGGCAAGAGCCTTAGCCAATATCCGGAATCCCAGGGGTGACAGGTGCAAGCTGTCCCTTGCGAAGCAGCGTGGCTTGTCAAGCATGTCATCTCAGGCAGACAGACACTGGATCCCCTTTGAATGACACCAGACATTAAGCCAATTGTTAAAGCTGATCATCTTGTCTCTATATTGTGGCATCATTCTTGGTGAAGGAAGGATACTGCTCAGGGTCAGGGTCATACCTGCCTGGGCTACATAATCAGAGAGCTCCTCTATGTCTCTTTTCATGTAGTCCAGGGAGGTACGTCTCAGGTCGTTCACACCAGCATGGACAATGACTGTGTCATATTTGTACTTGCCGTGGAGTGACCCGAGTGCTTGTGTTATGTCATCCTTCATTCATAAGTTTTGTTTCATTGCTTACAAGGAATATAATTTAATACAGTCATGGAGGTGAATCAAAGAACACAGACATGTATGCATGGCCCTAAAAGTACTCTACTGGCCAGGTGGATTTTCTTTGAATGTGCATTTTATGCCATGTGAATGTGACTTTCAAGGACAGAAATTTACTGATCTTGATGTTTGTTTTCATTGTCACACATTATTGTTTGTTTAGCAAATGGTTAGTGTTTTTGCTATTTTATTTCAATATCTGTAATCACTGTAGAAACAATACGCACACTGACAGGTTTGAATGGTGTTTATGGTAACTGGAGAGAAATAGCCAAGTAGTGGAACACTGGAATGGCTGGGGTTGCTGCTGGTGGGGGGCCGCCACAAGTGGTGCTGCTCTTGGAAGGCAGAATGTCAAGTTTTTTGCATCATATTTTTTATCTGTTCCTCATAAAATTTTATATTTTCTAGCAAATCAATGAGATGATCTGAGTACTGAAGTCACAAAATAAAGATATACATTTATTTTTCAGATTTCATATCCTTCACAAAAATGCATGCTAAGACAAAGGGAGCAAGTTGGAGTAAAATGTTATGGGAAACTGTGTCTGCATGAAATATTTACTGAATGTATGATTTTTTTGTATAAGAAGCAACTGTATTCAGTTTTTAGAGATAAATGTAGTGAAAAAATCAAAACTAATGCGAGGGACACCCACTAATGTGAGGGATGCTCTCATTAATGTGAGGGACACTCTCACTAATGCGAAAGATACTGTCAATAATGCGAGGGACACTCTCACTGAAATATTAGCTGCTGTCTTATGGAATGTAAGCATGTATCATGGTACCATATTCACCTTAAGCAAAGTAATTCTAACATGGACCAACCAAAACTGTTGAGCAATACTTCTGGCTCTGTCACTAGGTGTGTACAGTTTGGGTGACAGGAATGGCTCAGTGATATAAATGTTATATAAATGTTATTACTGCTTTTATACTAGTTCTGACATTGGTAACTCAGTATGTCGGCAATATTTCTGACTTTTTGTATTTGTGTGTACAGTTTAGGTGAAAGGAAGGGCTCAGTAATATATAACTGTTTACTTTTACAAAATTACTCTGGTCTTTTCCTAACAGATGGCAATGACTCAGTCTTACATTACACCCACACCAGGAACGTAATGACTGTCTGCCCAACAGGTTATGTGCAACAGTTATCACCTTTATCTGAGCATGCAGAATCTTCCAGTTCCAGTAATTAAATGGAAGTCATTATCACATTTTTCATTTACAATATGTGCAGTTACAGTACAACACTGAGTCATTATTACTTGTCAAGTAAAACTCTCAGCAGCCCCCACTGTTACTCACATTACTAAAAGTCATTATCACATTGATGAATGCACATTCCAGGTTTTGGTTTCTGTACATGTGGAGTCATGCAGAAGTACCCCCCAGCTTATTTCTTTCATTTTTGACATTGTTTCTATTGTGACATACAGATTAAGATATCCATTGTGGTTTTGTGGCTCACATTTTTGTGAATTACTGCAAATGAACATCGTATCATGTAACAGTTTCCTGTATCTCGCCCTCACTATATAGTGTACTGCTGTGTTGCTTTTCAACTGCTTCTGTGCAGGTCAGTAACATCACATTGTTCTACACTGCTGTGTTTTCAGCTGTAAGTTCAACCAAAAAGCAACACGAACCTCAATGAAGATGCCAATGCCATTTATTCAGAAACAATCAAACAACATTTACTTGCTGTGTGAGGAAACTGACTCTGATGGCAATAGCAGAGGTTCAGACATGGGTGTGGACCTCCTACCATGACGTAATGCAAACCAGAGTGAAGATGAAGATTATGACATTGACAATGAGATTCCACTTGCACGTCTCCATGAGAAGGCCATTGCCACTGATACAGAGGATGCCTCTGTTCCAGCCATTCCAGACAGACCACTGTGACATGCCACAGCAGACATGACAACTGATGCAGAGACTGACCACAATACTGAGGATGAGGTAACACTTGCACTGCTAAGGAATGCTGGCACATACACCAGTGGTCATCAAGTGCAATCTGATTTTGACACAGAGGATAACCTGCCTCTAGCTGTGTTCAAGAATGGGCATAGTATCACTGACGGGACTTATGAAGTCCTCTACAGTCAAGACCAGTTCAAGTGCTGACAAAGATGTGGATGTGCCTCCCACTGTACATGAGGTTCAGAGTAATCCAGATTATGTGGATTGGGATGGAGACAATCCACTTGATCTGAGTCAAAGTAGCTCTTTGTCAAGCAAGGCTATGATGGTGCCTCAGCATGGAATGTCTGTTAGTACTTCAGTCACAAGTGTATGAAATACAGTTGGTACTGTCAAAGGTCAGAGCACCATCTATGAATCATACAGGACATTCCATTCCAAAGTGTGCCAGATGACCTGTTATGGTACGTTGAGCATGCCCACGATGTAAGATCACATGGGAAAAAATGCTTCACAGCAGTACACATTGATGACTTTGTGGGTCCAGTAGGCCCTGTAACTAACCTGAACTTAGCACAGAAATGGACTTCATGAATTTGATGTTCCCACAGGAGCTGTACTCCCATATTGCCAATGAAACTAATCAATATGCTGCACAAAGGTAGGCCGCAGCAGGCAAGATTAATAAGCGGTGGAGTCCCATTTGTCCTACAGACATAAGCACATTTCTTGGTGTTAGACTATACATGTCTGTTGTACATGTTCCAGAATACAGGCAGTACTGGGAAATGCACCATGTCTACAGTCACTTCCCAATAGCTGAGTATGACCACAGAAAGGTTTGAAAACATTCAGCAGTATTTTCACCACAATAACAACTGCCTCATCCTACCATAAGGCTCTGTGGTTTATGACAAGCTACACCATTTATGGCCAATACTGGATGCAGTACTTCATGCACGCAGGACACAGTACAATGTGCATCATGAGTTGGCTGTAGACGAAGCCATGGTTGGCTTCCATGAACATTTAACATTCAGACAGTTTTGCCTAGTAAGCCAGAGAGGTACAGCATTAAGTTATGAGCGCTGCCAGATTCTCACAACAGGTACGTACATGAATTCCAGGTACACACTGGAATGGCAGAGAAGAATACAGAGGTCAGACTGGCACACCGAGTTGTGGTTGACTTAACTAGGGGACTGATTGGGAAGAAGCATCACATTTACTTTGATAACTTCTCTACCTCTGTCCCTCTGGCACAGCAATTGCTGCAAGATGGTCTATACTGCTGTGGACCCACGCACACCAATAGGTCAGGATGGCCTCTAACATTCAACAGACAGGCCATGGTTAAAGCACCTCAAGGGTACTACAAGCAGTTACAGAGTGGACCACTGTTCACTACCAAATGGAAGGATAGCAACCTAGTATTTCTACTGTCAACTAACAGTAACCCAACCGTGTCAGTCTCCAGCACATGCAGGAGAAAGAGTGATGGAATAAATGCATCAGTGCCATGTCCACCAATTATAAACATGTACAACGCTTACATGAATGGGGTGGACCAAGCCGATCAGCTCAGGACACAGTATCCAACTGCAAGAAAGGCCTGCAAATGGTGGCTGCACTTGTTCTGGTTCTTATGGAATGTAGCCATACTGAATACTTTCATAACATTTTGTGAAAGTAACAACCAAGTATCACGCTCTTCATGAGTAATTCTAAAAACACAATTACAGTTTTGAAGGAACCTAGGTTTGCACCTATTTGCCAGTTACAACAAGAGGAAATGATGCACCAAGATTACTGTTCCCAGAGCCCCTGAGCTGATGTGAGCATGGCTCACACTTGTGTTAGGAAGGATAAGCATGTTGAACCATCATGGGGATGCCTGACGTGCAAAACCAACCTGTGTGTAGAATGCTTCAGTGAGTACCAAGGCCATAAAGGTCTTGCAGATTGCTGATAAGAGAAAATGTACAAACCTAAACACCATGAATCTTAGGATCGTCCAGGATGGCAGTGGGGAACTTGGAGACTCCCCAGCTCAGTCCCATTGTGCTGCTTTCCTGGATATGCATGGGTTCAAGGATGACACTTTCCATTCCCAAAAGGACACATGCAAAAAAAAAGTCTAGGCAAGTCTTTCTTTTTTCCATGTACTCTTTGTGTAGCTCCCCTGTCACTCTTCCTCCCTTCAGGTAAAGTAAATGTATTTAGTTCAGGGCAAAAAACATTAGATTAGATCCCCCATTAGATTCTTAATGTCCACTGCTGAAAGGACACATGGAAATGGAAAAAGCAGAGGGAAGGTAGACTGCTGATACTGAAGGAAGTCATGAGACAGTATCAGTATCAGCAGTCTGAGTGGGTAGTCAGCACAGGTATGGGACACTTCAATGGCACTCTAGGGCATCTAAACCCCCATGCATGTCCTAGGTTCATTAGTGAAGTGGCGATTCTTACTCTGCATTTTTTCTTTACACATGCCCTTTCTGTAGCCCCTTGTCAGTATCTATTCATGCAGTATTTTGGCTAGAGCAAGAATGCGTCTGTTTACAATGATTTGTGTACAATGCTATTCTTATACTGTATGTGTCGGTGATTTCCTGGTTGGTAGGTATGTACCTCTGCATCATCACTGCAAATTATGAACCTTAATGAAGATTCAAACTGACAAACAAGATAATGCATATATTTGTGTGTGTGTGTGTGTGTGTGTGTGTAGTAATCCAATAAACCTTCCAAACATCACTAGTAGTAACCTATTTGCGTTTCTTCCCTGTGCAAGTGCTTTTACCTTGTGACAGGGAAGTGACAAGTAAGAGTGTAGGTGTGTGGCCATTACTACATTCACTGGGCTGCCAGCCATGCCTTCAAAAGTGACAAATACTCCAACTTGGGCTTCCCCACATCTAGCAAGAAACACACTGCATTGCAACACGAGGAATGCATTGGACTGCACTCCTGCAGACGTTGGAAGAGAAGTGTTCCATCTACCCTGAGCCTGACATTCTTCTGTTACACACTGAATGTTGGAAGAGAAGTGTTCCATCTACCCTGAGCCTGACATTCTTCTGTTACACACTGGATGTTGGAAGAGAAGTGTTCCATCTACCCTGAGCCTGACATTCTTCTGTTACCCTGTTGGAAGAGAAGTGTTCCATCTAGCCTGGGCCTGACATTCTTCTGTTGCACACTGGATGTTGGAAGAGAAGTGTTCCATCTACCCTGAGCCTGACATTCTTCTGTTGCACACTGGATGTTGGAAGAGAAGTGTTCCATCTACCCTGAGCCTGACATTCCTCTGTTGCACACTGGATGTTGGAAGAGAAGTGCTCCATCTACCCTGAGCCTGACATTCTTCTGTTGCACACTGGATGTTGGAAGAGAAGTGCTCCATCTACCCTGAGCCTGACATTCTTCTGTTGCACACTGGATGTGGGAAGAGAAGTGTTCCATCTACCCTGAGCCTGACATTTTTCTGTTACACACTGGATGTTGGAAGAGAAGTGTTCCATCTACCCTGCGCCTGACATTCTTCTGTTACACACTGGATGTTGGAAGAGAAGTGTTCCATCAACCTTGAGCCTGACATTCTTCTGTTGCACGCTGGATGTTGGAAGAGAAGTGTTCCATCTAGCCTGAGCCTAACATTCTTCTGTTGCACACTGGATGTGGGAAGAGAAGTGTTCCATCTACCCTGAGCCTGACATTCTTTTATTACAGAAACAATACACCACTGGAAACCAAACCTCAAAATTCTTCAGAAACACCACAAAGTTCAAAGGAAGACACAGAAGTAGCTTATATCCATCTTTATTCTTTCCGTCCTGGTACCTCAGCTGTTCACCTTCAATGGGACATACTTTAACATTTTCAGTGTTCTTTTATATATGCATTAATTGATTAATTAAGCATAAATTGATTAATTAAGCATAATTATATCAAACATTTTAACTCTTTCACCACTGAAACATATTCAGGAAGAACACTTCCATTTTAACTATTAAAACTCATTTTTTCCTTTTTCTTAATATACAAAATTTCTAATATTTATTACAAAATATTTATTACAAAATATAAACTTAGAATAAACACTCCAAATTTAAATAATTAATAAATTTCATTTATACAATAAATTCTTTTCATTTAAAGATGTATATAAATATAACAACCTATTAGTCACCTTAACTTTTCAAATATTACAAAAATTCATTTTTAATATATAATAAATCAACAAATATAAGTTAAATTTCATTTGAGCTCATTAAATTTCCAAATTCATTCTCTTAGGGAATAAAGTATGATACTCAATAATCATTCTCTGTTCTAACTTGCTTAAGGCTGCCTTATAATTTCCTATACTTTTAAATTTAGTGTATTAGCTAGGCCCCACTTCAGTAAAGGAAATGATAAGGCAGCCTTAAGCAAGTTAGAACAGAGAATGATTATTGAGTATCATACTTTTTTCCCCATGGGAATGAATTTGGAAATTTAATGAGCTCAAATGAAATTTAACTTATATTTGTTGATTTATTATATATTAAAAATGAATTTTTGTAATATTTGAAAAGTTAAGGTGACTAATAGGTTGTTATATTTATATACATCTTTAAATGAAAAGAATTTATTGTATAAATGAAATTTATTAATTATTTAAATTTGGAGTGTTTATTCTAAGTTTATATTTTGTAATAAATATTTTGTAATAAATATTAGAAATTTTGTATATTAAGAAAAAAGGAAAAAATGAGTTTTAATAGTTAAAAATGGAAGTGTTTCTTTCCCTGGAATATGTTTCAGTGGTGAAAGAGTTAAAATGTTTGATATAATTATGCTTAATTAATCAATTTATGCTTAATTAATCAATTAATGCATATATAAAAGAACACTGAAAATGTTAAAGTATGTCCCATTGAAGGCGAACAGCTGAGGTACCAGGACGGAAAGAATAAAGATGGATATAAGCTACTTCTGTGTCTTCCTTTGAACTTTGTGGTGTTTCTGAAGAATTCTTTTATTACACACTGGATGTTGGAAGAGAAGTGTTCCATCTACCCTGAGCCTGACATTCTTCTGTTACACACTCGATGTTGGAAGAGAAGCGTTCCATCTACCCTGAGCCTGACATTCTTCTGTTACACACTGGATGTTGGAAGAGAAGTGTTCCATCTACCCTGAGCCTGACATTCTTCTGTTACACACTGGATGTTGGAAGAAGTGTTCCATCTACCCTGAGCCTGACATTCTTCTATTGCATACTGGATGTTGGAAGAGAAGTGTTCCATCTACCCTGAGCCTGACATTCTTCTGTTACACACTGGATGTTGGAAGAGAGGTGTTCCATCTACCCTGAGCCTGACATTCTTCTGTTACACACTGGATGTTGGAAGAGAAGTGTTCCATCAACCTTGAGCCTGACATTCTTCTGTTGCACACCGGATGTTGGAAGATAAGTGTTCCATCTACCCTGAGCCTGGCATTCTTCTGTTGCACACTGGATGTTGGAAGAGAAGTGTTCCATCTACCCTGAGCCTGACATTCTTCTGTTGCACACTGGATGTTGGAAGAGAAGTGTTCCATCTACCCTGAGCCTGACATTCTTCTGTTGCACACTGGATGTGGGAAGAGAAGTGTTCCATCTACCCTGAGCTTGACATTCTTCTGTTACACACTGGATGTGGGAAGAGAAGTGTTCCATCTACCCTGAGCCTGACATTCTTCTGTTACACACTGGATGTTGGAAGAGAAGTGTTCCATCTACCCTGAGCCTGACATTCTTCTGTTGCACACTGGATGTGGGAAGAGAAGTGTTCCATGTAGCCTGAGCCTGACATTCTTCTGTTGCACACTGGATGTGGGAAGAGAAGTGTTCCATCTACCCTGAGCCTGACATTCTTCTGTTACACACTGGATGTTGGAAGAGAAGTGTTCCATCTACCTTGAGCCTGACATTCTTCTGTTACACACTGGATGTTGGAAGAGAAGTGTTCCATCTACCCTGAGCCTGACATTCTTTTATTACACACTGGATGTTGGAAGAGAAGTGTTCCATCTACCCTGCGCCTGACATTCTTCTGTTACACACTGGATGTTGGAAGAGAAGCGTTCCATCTACCCTGAGCCTGACATTCTTCTGTTACACACTGGATGTTGGAAGAGAAGTGTTCCATCTACCCTGAGCCTGACATTCTTCTGTTACACACTAGATGTTGGAGGAAGTGTTCCATCTACCCTAAGCCTGACATTCTTCTATTGCACACTGGATGTTGGAAGAGAAGTGTTCCATCTACCCTGAGCCTGACATTCTTCTGTTACACACTGGATGTGGGAAGAGAAGTGTTCCAGCTACCCTGAGCCTGACATTCTTCTGTTACACACTGGATGTTGGAAGAGAGGTGTTCCATCTACCCTGAGCCTGACATTCTTCTGTTGCACACTGGATGTGGGAAGAGAAGTGTTCCATCTACCCTGAGCCTGACATTTTTCTGTTACACACTGGATGTGGGAAGAGAAGTTTTCCATCTACCCTGAGCCTGACATTCTTCTGTTGCACACTGGATGTTGGAAGAGAAGTGTTCCATCTACCCTGAGCCTGACATTCTTCTGTTGCACACTGGAGGGAATGATGTCATCACTCATCTACTTGGACAGCTGAGGTTTCAGATCAAGGCAGGTTTTTAACACATGCAGGCACGGTGGCCACGTTGTCATTTTGTGTGGTCTGACATAATTCCTCACCAGAACTGGAGACATGCAAACAGTCAACGGGCAGCGCTCAAGGCCAAGCAGTTACAGAATGGGTTCATGCACAGGGTCAGCAGATCAACAATCAACCATAACAGCATCACTCCAGAAGATGTTCACCTTTTCAGAAGTGATGTGTTCTTGACTGATCTGCACAATGGCATGATGGCAGCAATGCATGATATACTGACAACATGTACCTAGTGACAAAGGATGGAAAACAACCATGACCAAGTAGGACCACTATGGTAAGAAAAACTACTAAATATTATGAAAACTTTTCACTACTTACAACACAGTAAAATAACTGTAATTGTATGCTGTACTCATATGTACAAATACTATTTGTTATGACTCAGTTTATAAAAATGATAATTTTCATATTTTGTTGTATAATTTTTCATATTTTGATAAACAACTGTAGTAGGGAACATGTCTACATGCTGAATAAGACCTACTTTTTGAAGACAGTATTAGTAGGTGCAAGATGGTAAAATAACTGTATCTGTACGCTGTACACATGTACAGATATCATAGTTTGTTTGTGAATCAGGCTATGAAAATTATGATACATTTTCATATTTTGGTACATAACTTTGGTAGGGAACATGTCAACATGCTAATAAAACCTCATTTTGAGCACCTTATTAATACTTACGGAATGCCCGTATCTCTATGGTGTACACATGTACAGATAGTGTGTTTATGACTCAGGTTATGAAAATTATGATATTTTTTCATATTCTTGTGTACAACTGTGGTAGTGAACATGTATACATGCTGATTAAGACCTCATTTTGAAGACAGTATTACTACTTACAAAACAGTAAAAGAACTGAATCTGTATGCCCTACACATGTACAGATATCACAGTTTATACTTCAGGTTATGAAAAGTATTACATTTTTTCATATTTTGGTAAATAACTCTGCTATGAAAGATGGCAAGGTGATGAGTGAGGTATCCTTTTGAAGCTACTATCAAAATGTTTAACTTCATGTAATAATATGAATTGTGAGTAAAACACATGGACATATGTCCCAGTTTGTTTGCTTGTAGGATTATGAATTTATTTTTTATTTTCTTTTACATTTGTTGACCGGGAGTGCCTGACTGAGCTAAAGCCCTTTTTCAGCAGAGACCCGGGGAGAAAATGAATATATTTGCCATATCTCTGTGTTTTCTAGTTTCAGCACTCAAATCTGTTTCTTTGATCTCAGCACTTGTTCAGGAAAAAAAAAAAAAAAAATTTCATCTGCTTTTACTGTACTTGTGTTTTTTACCTACTTCTTTTTACTTTTGCATCATCTTAAAATACTCAATTGTATTTATTACTGCTTGGTGTAACTCATTCTAAGCCTTTTGGTTTAAACACTTGGGCTTCGGACCAGTTAGTTGTTTTGCACTGGGAGGGTTTGTGGTCTGCACTGTTGTGGCAGAACAGGTAGCTTACATCCTTTGGGGTTGAGAACTGCTGATTGAGGGCTCAGTGTCTGTTATTCTAAAAGTGTATTAATTCTGGTTTAAGCACTTGGGCTTTCAAGCCAGTTATTTTACATTAAAAGGGTTCGTGGTCTGCACTCTTGTGGGAGGAGAGGCTGGACTCTGCCCTTCTGAGCTGGGAATTTCTGGTTTAAGGCTTATGGTGCATGCATATCTGAACTGTTTCTTACTGAAGTTGGTGCGCCTTGTTTGCTGTGGCATAGACTGGATTCGGGCCTGCTGGATCTAGCTTTGTTTGTGTAACTTGAGCACTAATCCAGACATTCTCTAAAGTATTCAATGGTATTTATTACTGCTTGGTTGTAACTTGATTAAAGTGTAGCTATCATTCAAGTCTTTTGGATTAAGCACTTGGGCTTCAGACCAGTTGTTTTACATTAGGAAGGTTTGTGGCAAGCACTGTGGTGGCAGGACAGGTAGCTTTCATCCTTCTAAGTTGGGAACTGCTGATTGAGAGCCCAGTGTCCAAGTGTATTAGTTCTGGTTTAGGAACATGGGCTTCAGGCCAGTTATTTTACATTAAAAAGGTTCGTGGTCTGCACTCTTGTGGGAGAAGAGGCTGGAGTCTGCCCTTCTGAGCTGGGAATTTCTGGTTAAAGGTTTATAGTGCCTGAATATTTGAACTGTATCTTACTGAAATTGGTTCACCTTGTTTGCTCTAGCATAGACTAGATCCAAGCCTGCTGAATCTAGCTTTGTTTATATGCTTGTTGTTTGTTTGCTTGTTATTTCCCTGGAAGCTAATTCCACCTAATACGCAACTTCTCAGCTTCTGTGGATCACTAGTGATATCTGCATTGCTTACTGTACTTATTTCCTTGTTTCACTTGAAAGAAAGTTACTGTTTGTTGTTTTTGCATTTAGTTACTTGTAACACATTGCACTCAAGTTACCTGGCACTTGCTCACTAAAGCAATTATATAAGTCAGCACTAAAAATTAAAAGCACTACACCCTCACTCCCCACTGGCCCTTGTTTTCAATTAAGGATTTCCCAATATTATTCTAGCGTGTCCAAAGGTCAGTTGTCAATCTCCTCTCCGGTCCAGCTGGTGAATCTGGGAATCTTGAGGCAATGTTATAACTGCCTCATGTACACAGACAACCCTCTCCTCCTCCCACATAACACAAATACTTGAGAGATGCAGCTATTTAGCCAAACTGGAGGCTGAGCTCTCTCAACTCAGGACTGGCAAGACCAGACAGGAGGAGAAGGCAACTACACACACCACAAAACCAGCCTCACATAATGCTACCACTCCACTGAATCAAACACATAAACACACAAAGACATACTCGGAGGCTCTGAGTAAAAATTTTACCTAAACAGCAGAGGCCTCCAAAGCAGACACCCAAACAACTGCTACCTCAAGACACCCCACAAGCAACACATAAACCACAAAAGCAGTGTGCAAAGCAGTCACAGCCCTTAAGGCCAAATACAACACCAAACATACTTGTCATAGGTGACTCCATAGTCAGACACACTGACGTCCCACTCACCAGGCTGAACAAGGAGAGGGTCACAGTAAGCTGCCTATCGGGCGCTAGAATCCGCCACATAACACAAGCACTTGGGTCACTCCACGGCAAGTACAAATATGACACAGTCATTGTCCATGCTGGTGTGAACGACCTGAGATGTACCTCCCTGGACTACATGAAAAGAGACATAGAGGAGCTCTCTGATTATGTAGCCCAGGCAGGTATGACCCTAACCCTGAGCAGTATCCTTCCTTCACCAAGAATGATGCCACAATATAGAGACAAGATGATCAGCTTTAACAATTGGCTTAATGTCTGGTGTCATTCAAAGGGGATCCAGTGTCTGTCTGCCTGGGATGACATGCTTGACAAGCGACGCTGCTCAAGGGACGGCTTGCACCTGTCACCCTGGGATTCCGGATATTGGCTAAGGCTCTTGCCACCCCATAGTGCCTTTTTAGGCAAGGCTCAAATTCTAAACCTACCACCCTAGAAAACAAAAATGGGAAGAAACTGAGGGTAATGCTGCTCAAGGCCAGAAGTCTAAATCTCAAAATGCACGCACTCAAGGCCCTTCTCAGTATGGAGAACATCGATGTCTGTGCTGTAACTGAAACCTGGTTCAAGGCTCCTGAGAGCACCCCGCACTATTAGGTTTTACCTCATATCATGCGTTCCGCCCCAAAACCCGGACCACACCACAAAAGGAGGGGTGTATCCATATTCATAAAGGATACCCACACCTCCAGGTTGGTGGCAACACACGGCTTCGAAACCATCCAGGTGCAACTAACCATAGGCAAAACTGCTCTACAAATTGTAGCATGCTACAGGCCACCCTCTCAAACTCAGGAACCCCACACAGCCTTCCTGAAGACACTGGAGGGTATAAATGTATCTCCAAACACCATCATATTGGGTGACTTCAAGCTCCCGAATATAGACTGGGAACATTACTCAAGCCCTAACTTTCTAGCCCAACGGTTCCTGGAGTTCATAAATTCAAATGCCATGGAACAGCTAGTCACTGTTCCCACGAGAGGAGAAAATATACTAGATCTCATTGTCACAAACATGGCGACAAAATGCTCCACACCGGAAGTATATCCCTCATTGGTGAGATCTGATCATAAACTAATCTCACTGGAAATCCACATCCCGCCCCCACCCCAAACAAAAGACCATAGTGAAGAACTTCTCTAAAGCAAACTTCACACTACTCAAGACTGGTGTAGTATCCTTCAAGGCCCCTGAGCCAGAGGAAACCACAACCCAAGCTGCGGAAGACCTTACAAATGCCTTCTATGAACTCCTCCAGGACTGCATGGATCAGGCAATCCCAAATAAAACCAAGACTCTTTCCACAAAGGGCAAACGTCCAGTCTGGTGGACCCCAGCCATTAACAAACTTTACAATAAGAGGAGAAAGCTATTACATGATAGAACAAAATCCATAAAAGGGAAGTCACCCCTGATCATTATTAGTAAAAAAATACGAGCACTCATAAAATCAACTAAGGCCAATTTTGAGAGAAAAATTGCCATGGATTCAAAGGACAATCATAAGGCCTTTTTCAGCTATGTTAGGGGCCTGGGTGGAAACTCCCAGATATGCTCAGAATTAGTCCAAAATGATACAAAAATCACTGAACCCACAGACATTGCCAACATACTGGCAGACAGGTTCAGTGCAAACTTCACCCCCCTCCCCTAAAGGAGAGATAACTATCCCAGCCAAGTGTAGCCTCCCGGACATCTCAAATGCGCAGGTGAAAGCTGCTCTCTCTAAAGCTAAAAACACAGCATCAATGGGACCGGATGGTGACCCCGGCTGTGTGCTACACGAGCTAAATGAGGAATTAACCCCGCACATAAGGCAGCTGTTTAATCTCAGCCTTACCACAGGATACGTGCCCAAGGAGTGGCGACGGCAACTGTGGTCCCACTCCACAAAGGCGCCTCTATGGACCCTGGTAATTACCCCATAAGCTTAACAAGTCTAGTCTGCAAAGCTATCGAGAGGATCATAATGGAGCTCATAAACAAAGATATAGGGGACTTGCAGACATTGGACCCGACCCAGTTTGGCTTTGTCAAGGGAAGATCATGCCTTTTGAACTTGGTCGACTTCTTCGAAACAGTCACCTAGGCCATTGATGAGGGAAAGGCAGTCCATACAGCCTACCTTGACCTTGCAAAGGCTTTCGACACAATACCCCACTCGGTATTGTAGAAAAACTTACCAGCTTAAATGTAAACCCATATGTCACAAGATGGGTTGCAAACTGGCTTAAGGACAGAACCCACAGGGTTAGAGTTGCTGGCGCTGTGTCAGACTCCAAGCCGGTCACAAGTGGTGTCCCACAGGGCTCGGTCCTTGGCCCCTATTGTTTGGCATCTACTTCTCAGAAGTACAGGCCAGCATGGGAGGACTTTGGCTGACAAAGTTTGCAGACGACTGCAAACTGGGCGCCATAGTGGAAAGTGCAT
Source organism: Protopterus annectens (assembly GCF_019279795.1). Lineage (NCBI taxonomy): Eukaryota > Metazoa > Chordata > Ceratodontiformes > Protopteridae > Protopterus > Protopterus annectens. The sequence goes on along the minus strand of NC_056729.1, from coordinate 1,857,798,382 downwards.
CGGACACGGATATCCTTCAGAAGGGACTCACGGAAACAGATAGCTGGTGCCAGAGCCATGGCCTGAAGTTAAACGCCAAAAATGTATAGTCATACCCTTCGGGAAAAACAAGGTAACCCCAAGCTACCATATAGGTGGCAATCCACTAAGCACAGAAGAGGTTATCAGGGACCTGGGGACCCAGGTTGACAGTGGCCTTTCTTTTGACACTCACATTGCTAAAGTGGTTAGAAAGACCTTCTACATTGCCCACCTGATCATGAAGGGATTCACATCCAGATCTAGTGAGGTCATTGTTCCCCTGTACTCTTCACTTATCAGACCAATGATCGAGTACAATGCCCCATTCGGGATGTATCTCACCAGACATCTGCAGCAATTGGAGAGACCCCAAAGTTCCTCACCAAAAGGATAAAGGACTCCAAAATCTGTCATATGCTGCCAGATTGAAGAAACTCCAGCTCTATTCAGTCGATACCGCCTGCTCAGAGGTGACATGTGCCTGACATACAAGGCCATGTCCAACCTGGAATTAATGGACATGCTCCACCTCAAAAATCCAAATCCACCAAAACCACTAGAGCAAGCAACTTAAACCTTAGCATGGATATAAATAGGACGTGCTGGAGGGATAGATTTATCACTCAGAGACTCCCTATGCTGTGGAATAAAATCCCGGTCCATGTGAGGCAGAGCACCTCGCTGACTCTGTTCAAGAGAAATCTAGACCTGTGGATGGGAGATCGTAGGTTTACCCCGGGAATCATCTCTGTGTCACTGCTGGACAGAGGCACAACAAACTAATGGGCACAGTATTTTTTCATATAAGGGGTGGCGTAAGCCACAAAAATTTGGGCTAGGCTTATAAATGCCTTAGGGCAGATAGCCTAGTATAAACCTATGAACCTATGAATGTGTGTGCAAGGGAGTAAAGCAAGGTCAGGGTGAACTGTAATATTCACAGCAGAAGAAACAAACATCAATTTCTGCAAAAAATTAATGCTCATCTGTGACATGGACAGAAATAAAATACTCGACTTATTTGTCACATTATGGAAATTGGGACATTTCTCATTATTATGCATATATCTTTCTTTGCAAAGGAGCATGGTGACGACACAAACGATGCATCATTTTGAAGCTGACATTGAGCCACACAACCTGTACAATGACATGCAGTCGCTGTCTGCTACAGGTGATGAGATATTATGATTTGTTAAATTATCAGATTATGAGAAATATTATATTAATCATATTTCTGTGAATATCTAAGTAAAGGAGCATCACACAGTAATGGTTAAGGTATCATTTTAAAGCCAACATTCATACAGATTAATTACAATCTGTATGGGTCTACATGGTACATTCACCAAAATATTGTGATTTGCATTACCAAAAAGGTAAAAAATATGCATATCATCAGCATTTCTTGCTAATATTTAATAATGACTTAGATACACACTAATAACATTTACACTGTTGGAAAGATCAGTATCTGCTGAACAACTTTTGTACTGACATTTTTAGTCTAGCTCTTACGGTTAAAGGCAGAGTTATGAACATTTAGTTAACGGTTCACTTGAGTGAGAAAGTTGAAGCCAAAAAACAACACCCATAAAACACTCACACAGGCTAACCTGCAACTTCTTTGGAATTTGTTTCTGAAACATCGATTACCTTAAGCTGTGTGTCTAGAGTGGTGTAGCTGCAGGTAAGCCTGTGGAAGTTATGAACATTTGTTTTCTGTATGGTATTACAAATAGATTACCTTAAGCTCTGTGTCTAGAGTGGTGTAGCTGAAGGTTAGCCTGTGTAAGTTATGAACATCTGTTTCCTGTACGGTATTACAAATAGATTATCTTAAGCTCTGTGTCTAGAGTGGTGTAGCCGCAGGTAAGCCTGTGTAAGTTATGAACATTTGTTTTCTGTACAGTATTACAAATGGATTATCTGAAAATGAGCTCAGGCTGCACTGTTGTTTCTATGGTGGAAGTATGCAGACAGTATTTTCTGAACTGCTCCAGAGTGAACGAGTTAAGAGCTGGACTGTCATACTGTCACAGCTTGGGACTGCATTCACACAGCGACAGGGATGTATCACATAACAAAATCAGGCTGATGCACTGACACCTGCCTGGGGCTAATTCCCATTCATATCACCAATCTCCTGTTACAATAAGCTTTATGTTTAACAGCTGGACTGTCCTAGTGTCACAGCATGGGACTGCATTCACACAGGCACAGGGACGTCTCACATAAAATCAGGCTGATGCACTGACACCTGCCTGGGCGAATTCCCATTCATACCCCCAATCTCCTGTTACAATAAGCTTTATGATGATGTTTCATGTAGAATCTGGAACTATATCCGAGGTTTCTCATCAGAAGACTGATATCCCAATGCTGAAAACAATCTGCAAACCAAACTTAAGATTGCAGATAGAAAAGAGCCATCTTAGAAAAGCATAAAATAACACGCCTTACTAGGTAAAACAACGTAAGAATGTGACTACATTTTGACTACAGCAGAACAATTTTGTAAAACCAAGACTACTAGTACTGCTGCAGTCTTTGCATAGTTTTCTTCCCAAAGTGAGCCTTTTCCTCAGTAGACATACAATTCATTATACAAACTGCAATGAAGCCTCATTACTTACCTTCGCGTTGCATCACTCTCAGTATGTCTTCCAGATTTGGTGAACGAAACCTGTACCGTTCACTGTAAAGGCCTCTCCACAGATGTTTAGCTCCTCTGCGCTTTTCCACAACTTCAGTAACTAATCGTTTTGCAGTGAGGGTGGCACTGTTGTGTTCCTGTTTGTGTGCGTATTGCTATAAAGTATGGAAAAGTTTGTATGTAAATGAAAAGACCAATAACTTGCTATTTCTGTAACAAATTACTACTAGAAAGAACTTTTCCCCCAATTTTACCCCAACATTATACAAGTGTGATAGTACAATCCCCTTTTGTATCAGTCAGCACTGCTCAGGAAGACGAATAGAGAAAATTCTTATTAGAAACCCTCTGAAATCTAACTTCATCACTGACACTGTGTAAAAGTGAGCGCTTGAAAACCCTAAATATTTTATTTGACTTGACCCCAAAACCTTAGATTTCAGTTGAGTAAAACATGCCTAAAGGAAGGCTAGTAAAATTACGGTGCCTTAGAAAAGGAAAGAAACCCTTACTCATCCACTTTACCCAACTTCCTTAAGGTCGAACAGTATCGCATGAACAGAACTAAATCAGCTTTCATGCTGCAGTCTAATTCCATGGTTCTTCAATGGCGGATAACATATCAGAATCAACATCCCCTGACTGTCACTACATTGGGAAGCACAGTGCCAATCAGTGTTTCCCAGTATATAAAAATAAATAAATAAATAAATAAATAATCACTACTGCTGTGATTTCTAAGTGAGCACGGTCAAGGATTCTCTTTTTTTTGGGAGATTTCTCATTCAAAGTGCTGTGACCCTGGAGTTGGTACGTGTAAGTTCCGTGTGTTAAGGCTTGTCCAGTGCAAACAGCACTTGCAGTTTTTTCACCCCTCTGTAGTTCAGGCATTAGATTTTGGCACTTCTGATGCTCAAGGTTTTGCTTTTCAACACTTCTTAATGGAACCAGTGAGTAACACTGTATCAGCAGGTCACACTCTTAATGACGATAGTGGCAGCAGAATAAATAGCCAAATCAATATCAGGTGTGTAATTTGTAAGGCACAAGTGCATTTTTTGTTATAGTTAGCCTCTAGCAGTTCTATGAAATACACATTCCAGATGCCATTTCAGTTATAAATTAGTACCAGAGTGAAGCTGCAGAAGTGAGAAATAATAAAACTGTGGTTCATCTTTTCGGGAATTAAGAGCTAATTATTTAAGGGATTTCTTCTCCATTATCTTTTGTGCTGGTTGGCAGGTTGTGCCATGACAGTTTCTGCTTCTCTTGTAAACGAACTACATAAAGCAGGTATAAGAAGTGAATAAAGTATACTGCTTCTGTGAAAACTGCGGTTATTTAGTTTTGGTTTAACTATGAACAGCTCTTATAAATAAGCACTTTTCATTGCTAGGCTGCAGTTATGATGTTGTACCCACCTTACCTACAGACATAACTGCAGGCAAGCAGCAGCTTGGGAGTTGTAAAGGCTCAATTGACATGAATCTGAAGGAACGGATTATGGTCACGAAACGTCTACTTCTCAGGAAGGTGCTACATATTAGTCACTGCGTGTGTGTGTGTGTGTGTGTGTGTGTGTGTGTGTGTGTGTGTGTGTGTGTGTGTGTGTGTGTGTGTGTGTGTGTGTGTGTGTGTGTGTGTGTGTGTGTGTGTACGCGCGCGTGTGTCTGTGTGTGTATGCTTCTCTAATATGGAGGTGCCACAATTTGTGTACTTCTAAAGTAAATAACTACTTCAAGAATCTGCTTGGGTCTGGAATGCCTTTATGCTGCAGTTCTTTGTCTTCTTTTTCTTCTTTTTGTAATAATGATGGCTTGGAACTGAAACCAGCATGAAAGACTGAGATGACCAATTAGTTTTACAAAAAATGCTAGGAATTTTGCATTCAGTTTTACTGGACAATGGGAGGTATAGCAAATAACTATATGTATGTATTATGTATGTATGTATGTATTTCAGCTACCATGCTGACTGACCATCTAGATACCATCACTACCACGCATTCTTTACATTCCCTGGCCAATGGCCATTCAGTCATCCAGGAACCCATGAGGGAGTTCTCCATTTTGACATAACCTCTCAAATGGCTAATTTAAAGGCTAGTTCCCCTCCCCCATTGGTGGGCAAGCTCCTACCACAATGCATTGAAGGCTGCCAATATGTATGCAGTTTATCAGAGTTAAGCACACCATAAACCATTCTCTTTCTCCACTATAAATCAGCACTGCAGGAGATCTGAATGTCTCCCTCCCTCTCATGATGGGCAATCCAGCACTGACCACTCACTCCCAACATCCCCTACCGGTCTGCTTATTTCAACTCCTAAGCCACTAACTGATCCTGTATCGTCTGGGTCATAGTCAGAGCTTAAATCCACTATGTCACGGAGCCAGACAGAGGTCCTTTAATAATAATTTTAAAAAAACGTTTGCACTTACTTTTACTGGAGAGTGAGAGATGTAGCACAGAAATAAATTTTAATCAAGAAAGCAGGCAATCATAAAAATAAATCACTTCTGTAAATGACTGTCTCTGCAAGTCAACACAAGCAATTATCCTGACTGACAGATATGTTTCACATTTATGAAATGGATCTTTGCCATTATATGATTGAAGTGGATGTATTACATCAAGCACTCCTCTTAATGTTCATACATCTATATATATGCACATAGACACACACACACACACAAACACGCTTGCACACACACACACACACACATATATATATATATATATATATATATATATATATATATGGGATCCATTTAGTATATCAAATTTACATTTCAGTGCAATGTAAATTCAACAGTACACTTCCGCGAAAGTGCATTTTGTCGAAAATGTACTTTTGTGTGAAAATAAAAATAAAAGTAAAAAAAAAAAAAGAAGAAATAAAAACATGCACTTTGCATGTAGCCTTAGTTGTACAACAACGTTTAGTGTTGATGTACAACTAAGCAAACTAGCGCTGAGATCGTGGTACAGTGGGGATAAGGGAATATTCCCTTTTCCCCACTGTAGTGCGATCTTGGAGTGAGAATATTAAAGTGGGGGCGTGCAGGGGCACAGCCCCTCACATGGAGGGTGCAGGGGGGCTGTTGTTTTTGTGCCAAAAGTACCTTTTGGAATTGTGACCAAAAAGTTCAACCTTGTTCTCATCAGACCATAACACATTTTCCCCACATGCTTTTAGGAGACCTGATATATTGTTTTGCATAGTTTAGCCTGGCCTGGTTGTTTTTCTGAGTAATAAAAGGCTTGCTTCTTAAACCCTACCCCATAGTCCAGACATATGAAGAATACGGGAGATTGTTGTCACATGTAGCTCACAACCAGGGGCGGCTCGTGGCATAGGGCTGCCGGACTGCAGCCCCCTCAAAAATAAAAAAAGAAAGAAAAAAAAAATGAAAAATAAAAAAAAATATTTTTTTAAAATTCGCGGACTTCGCGCATAGACCGAGTCCCGACTTATCAGTCTATGCGCATGCTCAAGGCAGCCCGGCCGTCCCATAGGGGACACAAGGAGCGCCTGTGCACTTTACAGTGCACAGACCCGCCAGGATTATGGGACGCGTCCGGACTGCAAGAGGAGCAGCAGGGACTCGGGACAGAGCCTTAGGGATCTCGTCGGGCCGGGAAGGAGCATTGGGATCTCGCGGTCTTCAGTATTGCGCTGGAAGGATGTATGTGGACGTTAACTCTGGATGTATTCATTCAGGTAAGGTGCCTTTAATTTACAATGTTTATTTTATTGAGTTTGTGCTTTTTCTTTTATATGGTGCTTGTGCTTTACTGGAGTTTGTGTATGGTGCTTGTTTTACTGGAGTTTGTGTATGGTGCTTGTTTTACTGGAGTATGTGTATGGTGCTTGTTTTACTGGAGTTTGTGTATGGTGCTTGTTTTACTGGAGTTTGTGTATGGTGCTTGTTTTACTGGAGTTTGTGTATGGTGCTTGTTTTACTGGAGTGTGTGTATGGTGCTTGTTTTACTGGAGTGTGTGTATGGTGCTTGTTTTACTGGAGTGTGTGTATGGTGCTTGTTTTACTGGAGTGTGTGTATGGTGCTTGTTTTACTGGAGTGTGTGTGTGTGGTGCTTGTTTTACTGGAGTGTGTGTGTGTGGTGCTTGTTTTACTGGAGTGTGTGTGTGTGGTGCTTGTTTTACTGGAGTGTGTGTGTGTGTGGTGCTTGTTTTACTGGAGTGTGTGTGTGTGGTGCTTGTTTTACTGGAGTGTGTGTGTGTGGTGCTTGTTTTACTGGAGTGTGTGTGTGTGTGGTGCTTGTTTTACTGGAGTGTGTGTGTGTGGTGCTTGTTTTACTGGAGTGTGTGTGTGTGGTGCTTGTTTTACTGGAGTGTGTGTGTGTGGTGCTTGTTTTACTGGAGTGTGTGTGTGTGGTGCTTGTTTTACTGGAGTGTGTGTGTGTGGTGCTTGTTTTACTGGAGTGTGTGTGTGTGGTGCTTGTTTTACTGGAGTGTGTGTGTGTGGTGCTTGTTTTACTGGAGTGTGTGTGTGTGGTGCTTGTTTTACTGGAGTGTGTGTGTGTGGTGCTTGTTTTACTGGAGTGTGTGTGTGTGTGCTTGTTTGTGTGTGTGTGTGTGTGTGTGTGTGTGTGTGTGTGTGTGTGTGTGTGTGTGTGTGTGTGTGTGTGTGTGTGTGTGTGTGTGTGTGTGTGTGTATGTGGGTGTGTGTGTGTGTGTGTGTGTGTGTGTGTGTGTGTGTGCGAGCAGGAGATAGAGGTGGGTGTGTGTGTGTGTGTGTGTGTGTGTGTGAAAATGCCCAGGTGCTTATGGTGGTGTGGTAGGGAATGCCTCAGGCTTGAACCCTGTACCCTGTATGCAGGTGTTAAAGACTTGAGTTCCCTACCCACCACCATTTGTAAAAAAATTCAGATTTTACCTCATATTCGATCTGATCTGTTCCTCATAATATCTGTGGTTTGTAAATGTTGCAATGCTTGATATTTGATGGTGTAGTAGTAGCATTGTTGCCTCACAGCTGCAGGTTCTTGGGTTTGATTCTTGGCTGGGGTTCCTTCTTTGTGGGGTCTGTATCTTCTCCCTGTGTTTGTGTGGGTTTGCTTTTGTGCCCTCCCATGTTACAAAGACATGTCTGCATTATTTCTTCCTGGGCCTCTGCTGAAAATTGTTTATTTGTTCCAAGTCAGACTGTCCTGATTAAAAATGTTAAATAAAATTGACAGGCATTGGAATTTCAGACTTAAGGGTTTCTGAATGTTTAATTCCTTGCATTTGATGGTGCAGTGGTAGTATTGTTGCCTCACAGCTATAGGTTTTCTGGTTTGATTCTTGGTTGGGGTGGCTTCTGTGTGGAGTCTGCATCTCCTCCATGTGTTTGTGTGGATTTGCTTTGGTGCCCTGCCATTTTACAAAGACGTGTCTGCAGTTTTAATCCCTGCTGAAAATTGGTTTTGTTCTGTCCGCAGTAAAATTGACAGGCATTTGAATTTCAGACTTCAGGTTTCTGAATGTTTAATTCCTTGCATAATTGATGGTGCGGTGGTAGTATTGTTGCCTCACAGCTATAGGTTTTCTGGTTTGATTCTTGGTTGGGGTGGCTTCTGTTTGGAGTCTGCATCTCCTGCCTGTGTTTGTGTGGATTTGCTCTGGTGCCCTGCCATTTTACAAAGATGTGTCTGCAGTTTTAATCCCTGCCTCTGCTGAAAATTGTTTTGTTCTGTCCGCAGTAAAATTGACAGGCATTTGAATTTCAGACTTCAGGTTTCTGAATGTTTAATTCCTTGTATAATTGATGGTGCAGTGATAGTATTGTTACCTCACAACTATAGGTTTTCTGGTTTGATTCTTGGTTGGGGTGGCTTCTGTCTGCATCTCCTCCCTGTATTTGTGTGGATTTGCTCTGGTGCCCTGCCATTTTACAAAGACGTGTCTGCAGTATTAATCCCTGCATCTCTGCTGAAAATTGTTTTTGTTCTGTCCGCAGTAAAATTGACAGGCATTTGAATATCAGACTTCAGGTTTCTGAATGTTTAATTCCTTGCAGATTTGATGGTGCAGTGGTAGTATTGTTGCCTCACAGCTATAGGTTTTCTGGTTTGATTCTTGGTTGGGGTGGCTTCTGTGTGAGTCTGCATCTCCTCCATGTGTTTGTGTGGATTTGCTCTGGTGCCCTGCCATTTTACAAAGACGTGTCTGCAGTTTTAATCCCTGCTGAAAATTGGTTTTGTTCTGTCCGCAGTAAAATTGACAGGCATTTGAATTTCAGACTTTAGGTTTCTGAATGTTTAATTCCTTGCATAATTGATGGTGCGGTGGTAGTATTGTTGCCTCACAGCTATAGGTTTTCTGGTTTGATTCTTGGTTGGGGTGGCTTCTGTTTGGAGTCTGCATCTCCTGCCTGTGTTTGTGTGGATTTGCTCTGGTGCCCTGCCATTTTACAAAGATGTGTCTGCAGTTTTAATCCCTCGTCTCTGCTGAAAATTGTTTTGTTCTGTCCGCAGTAAAATTGACAGGCATTTGAATTTCAGACTTCAGGTTTCTGAATGTTTAATTCCTTGTATAATTGATGGTGCAGTGATAGTATTGTTACCTCACAACTATAGGTTTTCTGGTTTGATTCTTGGTTGGGGTGGCTTCTGTCTGCATCTCCTCCCTGTATTTGTGTGGATTTGCTCTGGTGCCCTGCCATTTTACAAAGACGTGTCTGCAGTATTAATCCCTGCATCTCTGCTGAAAATTGTTTTTGTTCTGTCCAGTAAAATTGACAGGCATTTGAATTTCAGACTTCAGGTTTCTGAATGTTTAATTCCTTGCAGATTTGATGGTGCAGTGGTAGTATTGCTGCCTCACAGCTATAGGTTTTCTGGTTTGATTCTTGGTTGGGGTGGCTTCTTTGTGGAGTCTGCATCTCCTCTCTGTGTTTGTGTGGATTTGCTCTGATGCCCTGCCATTTTACAAAGACGTGTCTGCAGTATTAATCCCTGCGTCTCTGCTGAAAATTGTTTTTGTTCTGTCCGCAGTAAAATTGACCGGCATTTGAATTTCAAACTTCATGTTCTTCAGAATACATAGTAGCACAACCTTTTTTTCCTAGCAATTTTCTAAGTTTATAAGATGAATATTTTAAATTTGTCCCTATTTTTGGGACTGTATTCCCCCATTATTGGCTTCGTCCAGGTTTTTGTGCTAAGATTGACAGCTATGGCAAGAACTGAATTCACTGAATATGGACTGTAGAATTGTGCATATTTACTGATAAAGGTGCACTGTAGAATTGTGCATATTTACTGATAATGGTGGACTGTAGAATTGTGCATATTTACTAATAATGGTGGACTGTGGAATTGTGCATATTTACTAATAATGGTGGACTGTAGAATTGTGTATATTTACTAATAATGGTGGACTGTGGAAGTCTGAGTAGACTTTTTATGATAAATGTTCTCAACTGGGCAGTTTTGCCATTATGGGTGCATATGTTTTGTTTCATTGCTTACTGGAAAATGTTCAAAACAAATTTAAAACACCCTCTAACAAGTGTACTGTATTGTACAAGGAATATAATTTTTAGTACAATGAGGAAGGTGTATCAAAGAGCACATGTATGTTTCATATGCAAGGGCCTATGATTCAAAACAGCCCAAAATTAATCTTTATCTGCCACTGGCAAAATGTATTTTCTTTGAATGTGGGTTTCAATGCTGTTTCAATGAATGTGAGTTTCAAGGGCAGAGAAGTTTTAATGCTAAGTTTTCATTGTGAGACTGCATTGCTTTGTTTAACAGATGACTTAATGTTTGTGCTGTAAAATACAAAATAAAACTTTCAAATGAAGTCCAATCATTGAAGTAAAGCAGTATGCACATTAGTGTTTATGGTAAATGGAGTGAAATAGCCAAGTAATGGTTAATTGGAATGGCTGCAGAGGCTCCAGTTCAACCATTATTTTGTCAGGGGAAGGGCAGCAAACTCAGACAGGCCCAGCTGAACTATACCTCCCAACTGTCCAGATTTTCAAAGAATGAATAGATTTTTGCTTCTTATTTTTGGTTTGTTGTTCATAAAATTTGTAGTTTTAATTCCTAAATGATTTGCCAGAAGTCACTAAATAATAAGTTTCAGACTTCATAACCTTCATAAAATGCATGTTAAAGTAAGAGCCGTTCTATCAACTGTCTCAATTTATACAAGAGCAATTTTTAGTACTGTTTATATGTGCCCCAATATATTTGGCCTTGTTCAGATTTACTGCATTAACAGGTTGAGAGGTACATGCAAATAAATTGCTTTATAGAATTAGGCATAGCCAACCTCTCAACTGTCCCCAATTTTGGCTCAAAATGTTGCTCTTCCCCTAATAATCCCTCCATAAAATAGCAATTTTGGAAGAAAACATGGAGGGTTTACAATTAAGAAATAACTGTAATAATCAAAGTTATAGATTACTTGAAATGCATGTAGATTCTTTTATTTTGTCAGCTGCTCAATGTAGCAGTACTAATATTAAAGTGTCCCTTCTTTGACAGGTAGAAGCTGTATTGTGTGTCTATTTTATATTTTTGCATCACATTTTTGGTCCATTTTTCATAAAATTGTGTTTTTGGCAAATTAGTGACAAATCACTAAAGACTGAAGTTAGAAAATGACAGACATTTGAGTTTCAGATTTTATACCCTTCAGAAAATTCATACTAATGCAAGACCTATTCTATTATCTTTCTAAGTTTATTAGAGCAATATTTAAAAATTGTCCTTATTGTTGTGCCTTTGTCCCACTTCTGTGTATGGCTTTGTCCAGATTTCTTGCTCTTGAAGTTGAGAGGTATGACAAATGTGTCAGGGCCATCACAGTCAGCCAGAGAGATTTCAAATTGTGACATGCTTGTTGCACCCCACTCCCCATGTAGTGACTCTGGATGTGTCCAAGCAAGGCAAGGAGTAGTTGTATCTACCTTGGATGGGGAGGACACACTGCATAAGTACTACAGTGGCTTTTCATCTGTCCTTGATTTTGCAGAATGGTCTGGTTTCTGTCATATTTTTGTACTGTTGATTTATGCTTATTACTCAAAGTGCCTGTTGCTCTGTGTTTAAGTAGCAATGCTTTAATGACCATAAGGTAAGCTTGTCTGACATCGTAAGATGCAAGTAAGCTTTAATAAGCATACTGTTAAAGAATTGCCAACATTGAAAGCCTTTCTGTTGTTGCCATGCAGAGAATACTTGACTAGATAATGTATAAGCCTTGGGTATTAAAGGACAGGATTCCATTATTTTAAAAAGCTCATTACACTTGTTGGAGACTTCCAGTCATCTCTACAGGCTTTACCCGTAAACTAAACAGAATGCCAATCATGTGTGGTCCATAACCTGTACAGTAATCCTTTAAGCAATGTATCTTGAGCTTGTTTCTTGTTTGCTTTTCATTTTTACTTTTATCATGTTTTCCCCATGAAACAAGTTGTCAGGCAGCAGGTCTTTTTGGATAAGAAACATTTTTACAAGTGGGGCATCACATAGATTTCTACTTTCAGCATGTTGCTTGGTACTTTAATAAAGCTGAATATATTATAATTAGAACTGCAGTGCAAGGAGAAGTGGTTTGAGTTGAGTGCTTCTGGTTTTTCTTATACTTGATTTTGACTGGCATTCCAGTAATGTATTTCAAAAGTAATTTATTTTTCATGCCTCACAACCTTTTGTTTCCATCTAGATATTAAGTAAGCTGTCATGCAGCCAATGCATTGAAATATTTTTATTCTTCTACACTTATTTTTGTCTTGATTGGACTTTCATAATGATGGTTTGCCACCCAGGGCAGCGTATTTAATTAAAGTTAGTTTTTTTGTGGTTTTGTGCATAGCTCCTCCCCTTTATGGTTGACCACACCCCTTCCCTTTGACCCCGCCCATTCAGCATCTCCTGCAGCCCCCCTGTGATTTGAAGTCACCAGCCGCCACTGCTCACAACCAGTACTTGCCAGAAATTCCTGCAGCTCCTTCAGTGTTGCTGTAGGTCTCTTGGCAGCCAGTTTTCTTCTTGTCTTTTCATCAATTTTGGAGGGACGTCCAGTTCTTTGCAATGTCGTTATTGTTCCATATTTTCTCCACTTTTTGATGACTGTCTTCACTGTGTTCCAATGCTGTGGAAATTTTTTTGTACCCTTCTCCTGACTGATACCTTTCAACAATGAGAGCCCTTAGATGCTTTGTAAGCTCTCTGCGAACCATGGCTTTTGCTGTAGCAGGCAACTGAGTAGATGTCAAGAAAATCCTACGAGGACAGCTCAACATTATTCAGGGTTAATCACAGTCTCTTTAATTGATGGCAGGTGTATACCCACGAAGAATGAATGCTGTAATTAAATCAAAAGGTCCTTCAACAAAGTATTAGTTTGAGGGTGGGAACACAACAAAGTATTAGTTTAAGGGTGTGCACACTTCTGCAACCAGCGTATTGTACGTTTTTTATTTTTATATTTTTTCCCTAACAGATTTGTTTGTTTTTCAATTGAATTGTACAGGTTATAGGTCACATTAAAGGTGGGAAAAAGTTCTAAAATGACTTATTGTGGTTTCATTTTTTTATATCACAAAAAACTGGCATTTTAGCAGAGGTGTGTACAATTTTTATATCCACTGTGTGTGTGTGTGTGTGTGTGTGTGTGTGTGTGTGTGTGTGTGTGTGTGTGTATATATATATATATATATGTACATGCATACATATATAATATACACACATATATTCATAAACACCTGTCCATAAACTATGTCTTGATTAGCAATATTTTTTTGTTCTTTTTACATGTTTTTGCTCTGTCTTTGAGCTTCTTCACTACGAATCCACTGAAAATAGAACTTCCCAAACGGACATCCATAGTCAATAAATGGATTTTTTCCCATTAATTTGGGATGGGTCAGAGAAGTGTTTCTAAATTCCTAAGCAGGTGAAAGAACATAAATGTTTATAAATTACAATGCCCCTTAAACCCAACATGACCTTTAAGTAACAAGATAACATCCATTGCACGTAAATTCAGCTACTTAGAAGTCCAAGGTATCCTTATGTACATCTAATTTAATAAAACTATCACCCCCAAGCTTAATCAACAAGGCAAAGCCCCAGCATCCACAAACCACCTTGATCGCTAACACTTAAAGGCACTCCCAACTCCACAAAACAAAGCTCTTACCACACCCTTTTCTAACAAGATAATATTCTAGCATCCACACAGCCATTTCCAAGATTATCTAACATAGCATCCCCTAAATACAACAATCACCCAACCTTAACCCAAAAAGGAAATGCACATTCACCCACCCAACCACTTCTATGGCAGTCCATCATAACCATCATCATATGAAATAATGAAAGCTCACCATGTCCATATCCTGTACCTAAGTACCTACAGTCCATCATAACCATCACCATATCAAACAATGAAAGTCCACCATGTCTATATCCTGTACCCAAGTACCTACAGTCCATCATAACCATCACCATATCTTAAACAATGAAAGCCCACCATGTCCATATCCTGTACCTGATTACCTACAGTCCATCATAACCATCATCATATCAAACAATGAAAGCCCACCATGTCTGTATCCTGTACCCAAGTACCTACAGTCCATCATAACCATCACCATATCAAATAGCGAAAGCTCACCATGTCCATATCCTGTTCCTAATTACCTACACTCCATCATAACCATCATCATATCAAACAATGAAAGACCGTCATGACTGTATCCTGTACCTACACCACCCATTTCCATGGTAACCAGATCTGTGGAACAGAGTGATGGAGTCATGGCTGCACCTCAGCTGACCAGAGTTTAACCAGTAAGTCCTGGGCTGGAAGAGTTTACTGGAGATGCTTGGGAGAGGCAGATAACTCAGTGCATGAGCACCACTGGAAGGACAGACGGGTACTAATACATTCACAGACTGCAAAAGGCTGAGCCTGTAGGACACATAGGTATTAATACTTTCAGACTGAGGGGGTGGGCCTGTAGGACTGACAGGTACTAATACATTCACAGATTGAAAAGGGATGAGACTGGAAGACATATAGCTATTAATACAGTTAGACTGAGAGCTGAGCCTGTAGAATAGACCTTGTCTATATTACGTTGTCAAAAGGGCTATTCATCGAACGGCCCTTTCATCGACACGTAAATACCAAACTACCAAAACTTTGAACAGCCACATAAGATTTAGATTTAGATTTAGGTTCATAAGCAAATGTTTTCTCAGGGGAGAAAAAATAAATCGCTTTGCCAACAACAAAAAAGCAAATTTTCATACCCTACGAAGTGGAGGGGCTTTGCCTCCACCCCCAACTAAATATACCAACTCCAAGATCTCACTACAGTGCAAGAAAGGGCAAATTCCTGTCTATGGCCAAGCGATTTTTTCCCGTGAGAAAAAATTTGTTTATGTGACCATTCGAAGTTTTGGTAGTTAAGTGTTTATGTGTCGATGAAAAGGCATTAGATGAATAGCCCTTTCTACAATGTAAATGGAACCCGGATAGACCAGTAATAATACATTCACATACTGCAAATGGATGGGCCTGTAGGTCAGACCAGTACTAATACATTCATATACTGCAAAGGGATGGGCCTGTAGGACATATAGGTATTAATACAGTCAGACTGAGGGCTGAGCCTGTAGGACATATAGGTATTAAAGGGACACTATCTCGTTCCTGAAATTACATTTCTGCCTCGGTCCGAAGATCCAACGTTGTCAATCACTGAACTAATCCCCTCCCCTTTTTTGACATCAGTGCTGATGTCACAGTAATCCAACCCGCAGCATTAAGTTACTTTAAAAAGTTGTGCAAAGCTCTGTTCCAGTCCTGCTTTTCTTCCGTCTGAAATAAGAGACTCCATGTTCTGTTCCCTGCTTCAAACAGTGCTTCCTGCTTCTTATCTGTTTCAAAATAGCTTGAGGTAAATATTGATGTAGGCACTTCTTTCTTTACTTTTTTTTTTTTTATGTGCTACTACCCAATTGAAGATTGCAGTAAAACCGAGAAGTATGCCAGGCGTAATCAACTTTTCTGCAGGGAATAGACAGCCTTTTACAATTAGTTAATATATATTTCCAGGGCCGGTGCTAGTATTTTGGGGGCCCCCAGCAAGTTTCAAGTTGGGGGCCCTACCCAGGAGAATATAAAAAGTGTGACCATACTGCCATCACGCCTCCTTCCCTATCAAGCTCATGAAGCACCGTTTAACAATCACTGTGTAGTATTATTACAGTCAGACCATTAAAAAGACTTGAAATGTCAAGGTACACACTGGCTGGCATTTAGTACCAATGTTACATTATGACAAGCCCCTGTACCACAGTAAGGTAGCCACTCACAATGGTACACACACACACTGACTGGGACTGTGCAGTGGTGTAGCAGTTAACTTTGTCACCCCCCCCCTCAGCAAGAGGTTCTCTGGTTCGATTCTCAGCTGGGGTGCCTTCTGTGTGGAGTCTGCATGTCCTCCCTGCATTTGTGTGGTTTCCTCCCACATTCCAAAGACATGCTTCTGCAGCATTTCTCCCTGGGCCTCTGCTAAAAATAGGCTCTGTCCTAGTCGGACTTTCCCGGTCAACAAATGTTAAATAAATAAAATTTAGTACCAATAAATTATGACAAGCCACTGTACCACAGCAAGGTAGCCACACACAAAGGTTCACACACTGACTGACATTTAATACTAATGTTACATTACAACATTATGGCAAGCCTCTGTACAGCATCAAGGTAGCCAGTCCCGCAGCAGTACACAAAGACACCAACACAGACTCCCTCACACAGGACAGAGACACAAGGCAGACAGTTACACAGACTCGCAGACAGGACACAGACACCCACACATGATGGACAGCACTACAGTATGACTGAACATTAAGAATTTAAAATACTGGGCTTATGAACTAATAATGATGCTAAAATCAGATTTTGCAGTAGCATGCGTTCTGTGACCACACATTTTAGAAGAACAGACCAAAACTAACAAACATCTGGACATTGTGCAACATTCTCACAGTCTCTACCAACCTCCTACCCTCTCAGCATAATTCCAAAGCTGAAAATAACTGCAGAACAAATGTGTAACATCAAGGATGGTTACAGACATTGCTATGATAAACTTAGAAAGATATTAGAATAACAGGGATTTCATTAGCATTCATTACAATAATTAGTACATTCTGCAGAACTCTCATAGTCCCCCCAAAAGTCTCAGCACAATTCTAGAGGAGGTACAAAAAAAGAAAAACAAAAACAAAACAAGGACGTAACATTAGGGGGTTTAAAACACTGTGGTTATGACCTAATAAAGATGGCAGGATGGTAGAATAACAGATTTTTCCAGTAGCATGCACTGTGTGAATTCACATTTTTGATGACTAACAGACCAAAAATACAGGTCAAATATCTAAACATTGTGCAACATTCTCACAGCCCCTACCCCTCACGTCTAACCTCACAGCTTAACAATTCCAGACAAAGCCCCCCCCAAAAAAAAGAAAGAAAATGCAGAACAAAGGCATAACATCAGGGATAGTTTGAAACTTTGCTTTGATCAGCTTCGATAGTAGAACAGGGGTTACACTGGCACGCATTAAGACATCAGTACATTCTGCAGAATTGTCACAGCCCTTACCCCCCAGTATCTCAGCACAATAAATCTGGATGAAGTGAAAGTAAAATAAAAACACAAAGGCATAACATAAAAAACAATGTGCTTATCAGCAAATATAGATGCTGGAATAACAGATTATGATGTAAAATGCATTGCGTACCCCACATGTTTTAATGAAAATAGATAAATACCAGGCAAATATCTGAATATTGCACAACATTGTCAGAGACTGCAACCCCCCCCCACCAACCTGTCAGCACAATAACTCTAGACAAAGCAAAATATTATCATAGAACAAAGGCGTACCATCAGGGATAGTTGTAAACGCTGCCGGTGTACACAATACTAGTATAACAGGGTTTGCATTAGTATACATTAAAACAGCAGCTGTACATTCTGCAACATTCTCATAGCTATTAACTCCCCTCCCAACCTGTCAGCACAATAATTCTGGACAGAGCAAAAAATGATCATAGAACAAAGGCGTACCATCAGGGATCGTTGTAAACGCTGCTGATGTACACAATACTAGTATAACAGGGTTTGCATTAGTATACATTAAAACAGCAGCTGTACATTCTGCAACATTCTCATAGCTATTAACTCCCCTCCCAACCTCTCAGCACAATAATTCTGGACAGAGCAAAAAATGATCATAGAACAAAGGCGTACCATCAGGGATAGTTGTAAACGCTGCCGGTGTACACAATACCAGTATAACAGGGTTTGCATTAGTATACATTAAAACAGCAGCTGTACATTCTGCAACATTCTCATAGCTATTAACTCCCCTCCCAACCTCTCAGCACAATAATTCTGGACAGAGCAAAAAATGATCATAGAACAAAGGCGTACCATCAGGCATAGTTGTAAACGCTGCCGATGTACACAATACTAGTATAACAGGGTTTGCATTAGTATACATTAAAACAGCAGCTGTACATTCTGCAACATTCTCATAGCTATTAACTCCCCTCCCCACCTCTCAGCACAATAATTCTGGACAGAGCAAAAAATGATCATAGAACAAAGGCGTACCATCAGGGATAGTTGTAAACGCTGCTGCTGTACACAATACTAGTATAACAGGGTTTGCATTAGTATACATTAAAACAGCAGCTGTACATTCTGCAACATTCTCATAGCTATTAACTCCCCTCCCAACCTCTCAGCACAATAATTCTGGACAGAGCAAAAAATGATCATAGAACAAAGGCGTACCATCAGGGATAGTTGCAAACGCTGCCGGTGTACACAATACTAGTATAACAGGGTTTGCATTAGTATACATTAAAACAGCAGCTGTACATTCTGCAACATTCTCATAGCTATTAACTCCCCTCCGAACCTCTCAGCACAATAATTCTGGACAGAGCAAAAAATTATCATAGAACAAAGGCGTACCATCAGGGATAGTTGTAAACGCTGCCGATGTACACAATACCAGTATAACAGGGTTTGCATTAGTATACATTAAAACAGCAGCTGTACATTCTGCAACATTCTCATAGCTATTAACTCCCCTCCCAACCTCTCAGCACAATAATTCTGGACAGAGCAAAAAATGATCATAGAACAAAGGTGTAGCATCAGGCATAGTTGTAAACGCTGCCGGTGTACACAATACTAGTATAACAGGGTTTGCATTAGTATACATTAAAACAGCAGCTGTACATTCTGCAACATTCTCATAGCTATTAACTCCCCTCCCAACCTCTCAGCACAATAATTCTGGACAGAGCAAAAAATGATCATAGAACAAAGGCGTACCATCAGGGATAGTTGTAAACGCTGCCGGTGTACACAATACTAGTATAACAGGGTTTGCATTAGTATACATTAAAACAGCAGCTGTACATTCTGCAACATTCTCATAGCTATTAACTCCCCTCCCAACCTCTCAGCACAATAATTCTGGACAGAGCAAAAAATGATCATAGAACAAAGGTGTAGCATCAGGCATAGTTGTAGACATTGCCGGTATACATAAAACAAACTAGCAGAACAGGGTTTGCATCATTAAAACATCTGGATATTCTGCAGCATTCTCACCGCTACTAATATTTCAGCCCAATTGTACACAAAACAAAAATGCAATATTGAATATTCTTATGCAAGACTAGATAAAAAAAACTACATCAAATCTGGACATTAATTACAAACAAGCCTTCCTTTCTCAAACTCTTAGCAGAAGAATTCTGGACAAAGATAAAATAAAACTGTTACAACCACAGCCCCCCACCCACACCCACACACACACACACACACACACACACACACACACACAAATCATCTTAGTGTAACAACTCTGCAGAAAAAAAGCTATACAATCCTCTCCCTAGGTCTCTCCCCCCCCCCCCAGCAAAAAATAAAGTTAAAAATAAACCCAGCAACTTACCTTTTCTGCAGTTGATAGAAGGCTGCTACTAATCCTCTGCTTGCTTCTACTACACACAGACCAGACCTGTTCAGCCCTTTTAAATTGCCCTCAAAAGACAGTTTTTCAGATCTTTAAGAAATTGCCCTTATAAGGGCAGTTAAACTAGAGCTGCTTTGCTGGTCCCAATGTCATTCCAGCAAAACCTGCATCCTCCATCCATCCTCACAGCATACCTCTCAACACCTTAGTATGAAAAATCCGGACAAAGCCAAAAATAATAGGGGTACAAAGGCTTAAAAATAGGGACACTTTTTAAATATTGCTTATATAAACTTACAAACTTGCTTTCAGACTTTGCTTTAGCATACATTTTTCTGAAGGATATAAAGTCTAAAACTTAAATGTATTTGCTATTTTTTAGTGACTTCAGTACTCATTACTGTATAAGAAAACCACAAATTTTATGAAGAACAAACCAAAAATATAAAGCAAAAATCTGGATATTCTTAAAAATCTGGGCAGTACAGATATTTGCCTAATGTCGACAATCAAAAGAACTGACCCAACAGACCACATATTAAGGTAAACCCAATCAGGAAGCTAGAACTTGCTTCTTGATATCTACAGCCAGTTAAGGTCCCTTGCTTCACTGAAGCGGACCTAATTGAGAGCAGCTAACAAGTAAAGCAAGGGACTTGATTGGCTGCAGCCATCAAGGAAGCAAGTTCTTTCAGGGAAAAAAAAAAAAAGCGGAATCGCGTGACGGCACTGCCGAAATGAACGAGGAGCCAAGCAAGGAGTGGATGCGACTTTGAAACCCGCGGCTGCTTCATATGGGGGCCCTCGTATGTGGGGAGATAATCAGGGGCTCCCCACGGCCGCGGGGTTTGGCGGGTGCCTAACGTTGGCTATGTATATTTCTTTAGTTCACGTGCTAAAATTCTCCTGCTTTGCCTCTTTCTACAGACAGCTACCAGTACAGCAATAATAAATCACTGTTCACTCAGTTCTTGAAACTGCACCGGAAAATAGGAAAGCATGCACATTGAGGGAACCAACATTTATGGTATGGCTCTGGGTCCCTTTTACTGTTTTTGTTTGTCATCTTACTATGTATACATTCAGATTTTTTTGTATTTCAATGTGCACTTTTTATTTGTTCTTGCAGGGCATACCATGGCACTCATTCGGTTACTGGTAGCTCGTATTATTTTACGTATTCAGTCACACTTGGGTATGCAGGACTGCATGAATTTAAGAGAGCCTTCCTAAACTCCTGCACTGTTGCTCGTTTCTCCTTAGAAGCATTTTAGGACTGAACAGGGTATAGTGAAGTAACTTTAATGATAGCTCTTAACCAACATGCTTCTTGCTTACTGAGTGCATGCTAACCTGGGTAAAGTTTGATTATGCACATTTTATATATGACAGCTGACTTCCTTTGCCAGTCATGTAATCAGTGAAAAGTACAGTTTTGTACCTACCATAAATGTAGATGTTCGAAGATCCACATTGCTGCAGTCCTTACATATGGGTAGTCCGCTGTCCTCGGTCGGCCCGAATACCAAAGTATTAGGCTGACGTCGGTCATGGGCGCTCAGATCTGACATCAGAGCGTCAGGGTATAAAAGCGCATGACCGACGTCATATCCTCAGTCTTTTCTTGCCCCAGATGTCAGAAGGCCCTAAAAGAAAGGCCACAGCCAAAAACAGAATACCTCCCAAAAACATGCCCAACAACAACCACCACCCAAACCATATAACCATGCCAAACTACAGTGGGGAAGGAGGGAGGGTAAATTGGACTGCAGCAATGTGGATCTTCAACATCTACATTTATGGTAGGTACAAACTGTACTATGTTCTTCATCTCACATTGCTGCAGTCCTTACATATGGGTAGAATCCCAAAGCAGAGGAAAGGGAGGATGGCAAAATCATAAAGCATTAGGGGCTGCTAAAATGCCCTGTAATATAGCAGTGGCAAATCCAGCCCTAGACTTAGAATAGAGAGGAAGGTGGTAATGTTTAGAAAAAGTATGTACTGAACTCCAAGTAGCTGCCTCCAAAATATCTTTTGTAGCTTCCCCCCCTTAGAAAGGCAGTAGAAGTGGCAGTAGCTCTAGTGGAATGAGGTCTGATTCCAGCCGGAATCTCCTTACCATGATGGGAATAACAGAAAGAAATACAAAAACCAATCCATTTAGAAATAGTTTGTTTTGAAACAGGTTTTCCCTGAGAACCCAAAGCAAAAGAAACAAACAACTGCTGAGACTGCCTGAACCCCTTGGTTCTGCTCAAATAGTAACGCAACTGCCTGTGAATATCCAAAGTATGCAAAATCTTCTCCCTTTTATTTTGGGGGTCTGCATAAAAAGTAGGCAAATTAATAGTTTGGTTCAAGGCCACACTAGACACCACTTTAGGCATAAAGGAAGGATTAGTATGCAAAGATACCCTATCCTTATGAAAAATCAGGAAAGGTTCCACTGCCATAAGGGCCTGTAATTCAGAAACCCTTCTTGCAGAGGTAATGGCCAACAAAAAAGCAGTCTTCCATGACAAATACTTTAACTCGGCAGTAGCTGCAGGCTCAAAAGGTTGTAGAGTAAGTTTTTCCAACACGAAATTGAGATCCCAAGCAGGAGTAGGAGCTCTACGTGGGGGTCTTATGTTCTTAGCCCCTCTAAGAAATTGCTTAAACAAAGGATGAGAAAATAAAGGAGGGTCACAGTCATAGTGAGCAGAAATGGCTGCAGCATGAACCTTTATGGAGGAGAAGGACAAACCCTTGTCCAATAACTCAGTAAGATATTGAAGAGAAACACTTAAATCAGGCTTGGAAACATCAAAGTCCTTCCCTTTGCTCCAAATAAAAAATCTCCTCCATTTATCAGCGTAAACTTTCCTTGTACTAGGCCTCCTGGCCTCCAAAATAACATTCAAAACTTGTTGTGGAAGCTGAGACCCTCCAGAGTCTAAAACAGAATATGCCAGGCTGTTAGATGCAGAGACTGAATCCTGACATTGAGGAAGTGACTGTCCTCTTGTGACAAAAGGTGCAGAATCAAAGGCAGAGGCCATGGAGGCTCTCGTACTAAACTCCTCAGTAGTGGGTACCAGTGCTGTCGAGGCCAATCCGGCGCTATCAGAATCATGGATGGCTTGTCTTGTCTGGCCTTCAAGAGTACCTTGGGTAGAAGAGGCAGAGGTGGAAAGGCATATACATGAAGATTGTTCCAACTGAATGATAGAGCGTCCACCTTCCAAGCTGTGGGATGAAACATTTTTGTGCAAAACTTTGGCAACTGGTAATTTAGTGGAGAAGCGAACAGATCTATGTCTGGAGTTCCCCATAACACTGTCAACTTTTGAAATACATGAGGATCCAATTTCCACTCGTGAGGATCCACTATTTGTCTGCTCAACACATCTGCTAAGGAGTTCTGTGCTCCTGGTAGAAACCTTGCCTGAAGATTGAGGTGTAAACTGAGAGCAGTCTCCCACAAAATCATCGCTTGCCTGCAAAGAGGGTACGAATGAGTTCCCCCTTGCTTGTTGATGTACCACATGACAGTAGTGTTGTCTGTTTGAATCAACACCTGCCCTGGGTGAAGTAAATCCTTGAAAGCCATCAATGCAAATTGGACTGCTAACATCTCCTTCAAGTTGATATGCAAATGTTGAAGTCTGACAGGCCACGTGTCTTGCACCCATTTTCCATTGAGGTGTGCTCCCAAGCCTTGTCCGAGGCATCTGTCGTTAGAATCTGACTCGCCTCTGGTCGGGTCACAGAGAGTCCCTTGTTTAGGTGACATTCCTGAGCCCACCACAAAAATTCCTTCTGAATGCAAGGTATTATCCGAATGACAGTGTCTAGATCTTGGCAGTGTTGTGTCCATACATTTTGAGATACCATTGAAGCTTCCTCATATGCAGTTTGGCATTGGGAAGCACCAGAATACAAGATGCCATGAACCCCAAGGCTTGAAGGACTGTCCTTGCAGTCAGCCTGGACTGTAGAGACATTTGATGGAAATAAAGAGAAAGGCTTCTTTGTTTGTCCGGGTCAAAAGGCCATCTGGGAAGCTGTATTCAGTCTCACACCCAGAAAGCACATGTCCTGAGAGGGTACTAGACTGGACTTTGTTTCGTTCACAGAATACCCTAGGCATCTTAACACTACCATCACATACTGTAGATGATGAAGAAGGTCGTCCTTGTCTTGTGCAATAATCAGGCAATCGTCCAAATAAGGATAAATCTGTATTCCTCTTAACCTGAAAAAGGCTATCACTGGAGCCAGAACCTTTGTGAACACTCTGGGCAGTAGATAAGCCAAAGGGCAATGCAGAGAACTGATAATGTAAATTTCCAGCCCGAAAACGCAGGTACCTCCTGCAACTGGGCCTGATAGGAACATGAAGATAAGCCTCTTTTAGATCCAGAGTTACCATCCAGTGATCTTTTCCCAACAGAGGTAAAAGCTGTTGTAACGTCAGCATTTTGAACTTTGGAATGTCCAGATAAGTGTTGAGGATAGATAAATCCAAAATCGGTCTCCACGTGTTCCCTTTCTTTGGTACTAGAAACAGGCGAGAATAAAATCCTAGGCCCACTTCTGACAGAGGAACTGGCTGTATAGCTCCCATTTGAAGAAGCCAAGAAATCTGTTTGTGAGCCTCTATCCTTTGCCGAGGAGGAACGTCTGGCATGCCTTTGAAAGGAGGCAATGTATGGAAATAGAACTTGTAGCCTCGGTTTATAATGTCCAATACCCATTTGTCCTGGGTGACTAAAAGCCAGTTTTGCTTGAAAAGTGCTAGCTTTCCTCCCAAAGGAGCTGCCAGGCAAGAAGAATCTGGCAGCTGAAAATGCAGGTCATTGGGCCTGTTTACGAAAGGACTGGCCCCTGCCCTCACCAGCAGATTGTGCAGGCGAACTCCATGTTCTGGGCCTGAAGGTACTCTGAGCTCTGCCCCTACCACGTCTAGATCTACCCCTAGACTGAGAATCAGAAGAAGGGTACGTCCACCCCTTAGTAGGCCAATTTCTACTGAACTTTGGAGGTTGCACCTGCAAAAAATCTTTAACAGTCTGCATAGACTTAGCCTTGTCTTCCATTTTCTTCAAAACAGACTCCACAGGGGGACCAAACAAAACTTCAGACTGTAAAGGGGCATCCAGAATTCTAGTTTTAACATGCTCGGATAAATTCTGATCCTTAAGCCAGGCGTGCCTACGAAGAACTGAACCAGTGGCAGCCACCCTAGAAGAAGCCTGTAAAGCATCAAAACCACACTGCAAAGAATGCTTCCCCACCTGTTCAGAGACATGTGCCAAATCCTGCAATTCTTTACACTCTATGCCCTCTGCCAAAGCATCCACTTTAGATTTTAGCTGAGAAAGGAGGAAATTCTGATACTTCAACATATGAAACTGGCAATTTAAAGCCCTCATTGCTAAAGTAGAAGAGGTATACACCTTCTTACCCCATCTATCCAAAGCTCTAGCTTCCTTATCTAGAGGAACCGGATTCTTTACAACAGAGGCTCTAACACCCTTAGGCCCCTGACTAATAGTTTCTGGGTCCACCCTAGGACTCTTATACAGATATTTATGAGCCTCAGGCACCCTATAATACCTGTCCGGTTTAACTGGCGCAGGAGGCAAAGAATCTGGATTAAGGGAAGCCTCCGAAAAAACATCCTGAACAACATCCAAAACAGGAGGTATAGCCAAGGGTCTATGCTGTGGTAAAAACAAGAATTCCCTAAGCCTCTTCCGTGAATCAGAAAAATCCTGTCCTTCCCACTTAAAATGCTCCCTCATGGAATGTAGAGTTTCTGAAAATGAAAAATCCTCCGGAGGAGAAGCAGAAGGAGTGGAATCCTCTGCATCAGAATCAGAATAAGGGAGAAAATCTTGAATGTCTTCAGTCAAGACTCTGAATCATCTGAGGCCTGATCCAAACTTTCCAACTCTGGCTCCACCCTGGGCCTCTTATCAGGAGGGGGCATAGAACCTCTAATTAAAGTAATCAAATCTTCTGCCATTTTAAGCATGTGCTTTTTAGGCACAGACCCTGAAGCACCAGGACTGACACCAGAGGAAGGCAAAACAGACCTGCCCTTAGAAGGAGCCTTAGAAATAGAAGTAGAAGGCCTAACCACCTTAGGCATAGAAGGGAGAACAGTAACCTGAGAGGCCCCTTCAGCCTGACCTGACTCCTGTGAGGCCACATCTTGTAAAATCAAAGTTTCCCCCTGAGACTCAACAGAAACTTCAGCCGGATCCACCTGTTCCACTGTAGCTTCTAAAGGACCGGCGTCCGAAACGGACGAATCATCCTGCCTAGGCTTCAAAGATTTGTCTTTGCGCTTCTTCGGAAGCGGGCGTCGGAGGATCCGACGGCATATTATAATTACACCGCTTACCAAAGACTAACCTAGCGCAATCTAACCTTCGTTTAATGGTGCACTTATTAAACCTAGCACAAAACTGACACCCGACTACGTCGTGCTCCGGTCCCAAACAAGGAATACAAAGAGAGTGATAATCCCTATGCGGTATCTGTTTCCCACAAGAAATACAATTATTCACTTTTCTGACATCCGAAATAACTGAGGCAAGAAAAACAAAAATATTCTAACGGGTACTTAGCCCAACTTGGTATCGGTCTGAAACTCCGAATACGAAACATTTCAGAACGCCGAACGGCACTTGCAACGCTGCTTCTGCATCGGACCATGCGGCAAAAAAGACTGAGGATATGACGTCGGTCATGCGCTTTTATACCCTGACGCTCTGATGTCAGATCTGAGCGCCCATGACCGACGTCAGCCTAATACTTTGGTATTCGGGCCGACCGAGGACAGCGGACTACCCATATGTAAGGACTGCAGCAATGTGAGATGAAGAACATCAGTGAGCTTTTATTTTCAGAGCTTCAGTTTTACAAGTATTTTTTTATGTTTGTCACAAACTAATGTGAGCCAACAGCAATTACTGGATCCAAAATCTACATTATAGAAGGAGACTGCAGCAGGACGTAGGCACATTTTGGAGTGGCAGCCTTATGTTCGTTCAACGCCTTTCTGTTTACGCTGATGGAAACACCGGCAAGCAGTCAGTGCAAAACATTCTGAGTTAGGGCATATTGTTGTAGTCATTGCTATCATATGTCCAGATTTTTGCAAAATTTCCTGATTTTTGACTCACACTTTTGCTCCATTTTGTATAAATATGTAGTTGTTTGTCAGATCGCTGGCAAATCACTGTGGATAACGGCAGTCATTTGTTTACTCGGAGTTAATATCTTTTTGAAAATTCATGCCCATGCAAAAACTGTAATTCAATCAAGTTTTTAAATTTGGACGAACAATATTTAAAAGGTGTCCTTATTTTTGGGCCTTTGTTCCCCCATTATTTGTGTCTTTGTCCAGATTCATCCTCAAAGAGGTAAAGGTTAGAATGTGAGGACTTGTTGCGGTGTCAGTGAATATGGAACCATAGCAGCTATGGCTTGACTAAATAATGTATCATAGTATACGCACCTGATTTCTGTTGTTTTGGTGCATTCTGTGTTTGGAATGATTGGGCAGAGGCAGAACCCTGATCCGCTACCGTTATTTTCATACTCTTTTATTTATTTATTTATTTTTTTTGAGGTCTGATTGGGGAGTGGTAAACCAAGGAGTTCTGCCCCCACCCCCAAAAAAACAAACATAACGTAGGAACAGCTCTCCAGTTATGTAAAACACTACACCTTTGTATTTTTATTTTTTTGGGGGGAGGGGTGATGGGCAAAACTCATTGCTTTATCTCTGGCTCATTATCCAGCTGCATAAGTGAAATTATAAAGCCTGAAGTCAGAAAATAATTAGATATTTGCGTTTCAGACTTGGCGACTATTCAGATATTAGAAAATTCATGCAAATGCTAAACCTGTAACTCCATCAATGTTCTATTTTTTGTTTCAGACTTCAGACTCTTCAGAAAATTCATGCAAATGCTAAACCTGTTATTCCATCCATGTTCTATTTTTGTAATACTAATATTTATACATTTTCACTGTTTATGGACTTCTGCCCCACCCCCACCCATTATTTCTAGCTTTGTCCACGTGTGTGTGTGTGTGTGTGTGTGTGTGTGTGTGTGTGTGTTTGTGTGTGTCACAGCTCTCAGCTCCACGTTTTACTGACAAATATCCAGATTCTGTTTATGGACCCCTCTGTACTTCAGGCTTTGTCCACATGTGTGTCTGTCCGTCTGTGTGTGAATGTCTGTCCATGTCTGTCATGCTGGAATGCTTTCCTATATTAATTTCCATACATTTTTCGCATATGTCTGTACAGCTGGTTTATTTTTATTTATGGACATACCTCTAAACTTACAGGATCATAGGAGCATAATAAGCTATTGGGCCCCATGGCCTTTGGGTCCACACAAGCCTAGCCAAGCTCTACCCATATTTCCAAAATCAGCACCAATTGCCCTTGTCAGATAGGAACACAGGTGGAACACCCCGGATAAATTTATGGTTACCCATCCAATCGACCAGATTGTGTTTGAAGAGGGCCAATGAGGTGCTCTGTTTGACAGGAAGTGGGAGTCCATTCCAAAGGTATGGTAACTTCTGGCAGTCGAATATGTCCCTCCAGCAGATTCTTTTAATGTCACATACCAGGTTAAGGTCTTTAGAACGAGTCAGCCGTGTACCATTTGACTTGGGTATATGCAGCATTTCCAATTAAACAGGGTCAAAGATTGCCTTATATAAAAGACATAGATCGCCTTTGACTAGGCTAAAACAGAATAAAGTGACAGTGATTTCAGATGATTTACATAGGGCAGGTGCTGAAGAACTAGAATTTTCCTTGTGAGGAACCTTTGTGGTCTCTCCAGTTGCTGCAGGTGCTTGGAAAGGTACATATCAAAAGGGGCATTGTACTCAATTATTGGCCTGATGAGGGAAGAGTGCAGACAGGTTATAAATTTAATCTTTTTGGATGCAGTGCCCTTACTTATGAGATGAGCAATATAGAATGCCCTTCTTACCATTGTGGAGACATGGAAATTAAAGGTATGGTTGCTGTCAACCTGTGTGCACGTGTCTCTCACCACTGAGTGTGTACCGAGGCTGTTATTGATGAAGTACTTAGCAGGAACATTGCACTTGCGAAAAGGGATGATAATACTTCTTTTTGTAGTATGTTTAAGGCCATTACGTTGGCACCAATCATTTGTTTCTGTAAGACCCTCTTGTATGATGTTGACATCATTTGGAGATTCTATGACTCCTCCCAGTTTGCAGTCATCAGCAAACTTTGTCAGCCACAGACCTTTAGTTTTAGCTTGTACTTTAGAGAAATAGATTCCAAACAGTAGACTTCCCAGGACTGATCCCTATGGAAAACCACTGGTTACAGGTCTGCTGTTGGAGGTGGATTACCCTACATTGGCTATATGGGCTCTAGCAGTGAGCCAGTTAGCGACCCATATACCGAAATAAGGGTTGATAACTATGTGGGTGAGTTTGTCAATGATGCCTGAGTGGAGGATAGTGTCAAAACCCTTGGCTAAGTCTATGTAGGCTATATGCACAGACTTTCCCTCGTTCAAGGCCTTGGTGACTGTCTCAAAGAAGTCCAGAAGGTTTAACAGGCATGATCTCCCTTTGACAAATCCAAACAGAGTAGGGTCAAGTGTTTTGATATTACCTCTGTCTTTGTTGATAAGGTCCATGATGATTCGCTCCATGGCATTGCACATAAAGCTAGTCAGGCTAATAGGTCTACAGTTCCCGGGGTCACGAAGCACCACCTTTGTGCAAGGGGATAATGGTGGCTGTTTTCCATTCAGTTGGGATGAAGCCAGAGCTGAGAGTATAATTGAAGAGTACCCATTGATATCTGAGCTGATGTTGGACGCAACCTGGGCTGAGCTTGGCCTTAAAGAGGCAGTTTGTAACCTGCTCTTTACAGATATAAAGTGGAGGACAGGTGGCAGGCATGTCATGAGATACATGTGGTGGGCACATTGTAGTGAAGTTTTCACAGAGCCTATCAGCTAACAGTTTAGCTATGTCCACAGGATCATTAAATGTGGTATCATTAACTACCAGTTCCACACAAATCTGGATCATTCCTTTTAGGTTATGGATGTAACTAAAGAATACTTTATGGTTGTCCTTCATTGAGGAAGCTAATTTAGATTTGTAGTTTGCATTGGAGTAGTTCGCAATACATCTTATTTGCTGGTGTAAGCTGGGGGGTGTTATCAGTCTTATTTGCTGGTATAAGCTGGGGGGGTGTTTTCAGTCTTATTTGCTGGTATAAGCTGAGAGGGGTAGTGTTTTCAGTCTTATTTGCTGGTATAAGCTGAGGGGGTAGTGTTTTCAGTCTTATTTGCTGGTCCTACATGAACTCCAAGAAGAGCTAAACCCAAACATAAAACTACTGTTCAATCTCAGCCTTACTAGAGGATATGTACCCAAAGAGTGGCGTACAGCAACAGTGGTCCCTCTCCACAAAGGTGGTGCCACAACAGATCCTGGAAACTATCGCCCCATAAGCCTGACTAGCTTGGTCTGCAAAGCTATGGAAAGGATCATCATGGACCTCATAAATAAAGATATTGGGGACCTACAGACACTGGATCCTACCCAGTTCGGCTTTGTTAAGGGCAGATCCTGCCTCTTAAACCTGGTCGATTTCTTTGAAACAGTCACCAAGGCCATTGACGAGGGGAAGGTGGTCCACACAGCCTACCTGGACCTCGCAAAATCCTTTGATACAATACCCCACTCGGGTATTATAGATAAGCTCACCAGCTTAAATATAAACCCCTATGTCACTAGATGGTTTGCAAACTGGCTCAAGGACAGAACCCACATGGTTAGAATTGCTGGAGCCATGTCAGACTCCAAACCAGTTACAAGTGGTGCCCAACAAGGCTCAGTCCTGGGACCTCTCTTGTTCGGTATATATTTCTCGGAGGTACAGGCCAACACGGAAGGACTGTGGCTGACCAAGTTCACAGATGACTGCAAACTGGGCGCCATAATCAACTCTCCAGCCGACACAAGCATCCTACAAAAGGGCCTCATAGAAACAGACAACTGGTGCCAAAGCCATGGCCTCAAGCTAAACGCCAAAAAGTGTATAGTCATCCCCTTTGGCAAAAACAAAGTGCCCACAAATTACCACATAGGTAGTAATCCATTAAGTACGGAATAAGTAATTAGGGACCTGGGGACCCAGGTTGATAGCAATCTCTCATTTGACAACCACGTGGCCAAAGTGGTTAGAAAAACATTTTATATAGCCCACCTAATCATGAAGGGATTCACATCTAGATCAGGGGAGGTCATCGTGCCTCTTTACTCATCCCTCATCAGGCCCATAATTGAGTACAATGCCCCTTTTGGGATGTACCTTACCAGACACCTGCAGCAACTGGAAAGACCCCAAAAGTACCTCACCAAGAGGATCAAAGGGCTCAAACAGATGCCATATGCTGCCCAGTTAAAGAAACTCCAGCTCTACTCAATGGCATACCGCCTGCTCAGAGGCGTGTCCAACCTGGAATTAATGGACATGCTGCACCTCAGAAAATCCAAATCCCATTGAGCTACACGCTCGAGAGACTTGAACCTCAGCACTGAAATAAATAGGACATGCTGGAGGGACAGATTCATAACCCAGAGGCTCCCTTCACTCTGGAATAAAATCCCAGTCCAGGTTAGGCAGAGTCCCTCATTGACTCTCTTCAAGAGGAATCTTGATGAGTGGATGGGAGATCATAGGTTTACCCCGGGTATCACTTCTGTGTCACTGTTAGACAGAGGCACAGTATACTAACCTCGAAAAAGGGAATAGCAAAATTCATTTAAAATGGGTGGCGAAAGCCAAACACACTCTGGCTAGACTTATAAATGCCCTAGGGCAGATAGCCTAGAATGAACCTATGAACCTATAAGCTGAAGGGGGAGTGTTTCCAGTCTTATTTGCTGGTATAAGCTGAGGGGGGAGGGTTTTCAGTCTTATTTGCTGGTATAAGCTGAGGGGGGAGTGTTTTCAGTCTTATTTGCTGGTATAAGCTGAGGGGGAGTGTTTTCAGTCTTATTTGCTGATATAAGCTGTGGGGTAGTGTTTTCAGTCTTATTTGCTGGTATAACCTGAGGGGGGAGTGTTTTCAGTCTTATTTGCTGGTATAAGCTGAGTGGGGAGTGTTTTCAGTCTTATTTGCTGGTATAAGTTGAGGGAGGAGTGTTTTCAGTCTTATTTGCTGGTATAAGCTGAGGGGGACTGTTTTCAGTATTATTTGCTGGTATAAGCTGAGGGGGACTGTTTTCAGTCTTATTTGCTGGTATAAGTTGAGGGGGGAGTGTTTTCAGTCTTATTTGCTGGTATAAGCTGAGGGGGACTGTTTTCAGTATTATTTGCTGGTATAAGTTGAGGGGGACTGTTTTCAGTCTTATTTGCTGGTATAAGCTGAGGGGGAAGTGTTTTCAGTCTTATTTGCTGGTATAAGCTGAGAGGGGAGTGTTTTCAGTCTTATTTGCTGGTATAAGCTGAGGGGGGAGTGTTTTCAGTCTTATTTGCTGGTATAAGCTGAGGGGGGAGTGTTTTCAGTCTTATTTGCTAGTATAAGCGGAAGGGTAGTGTTTTCAGTCTTATTTGCTGGTATAAGCTGAGGGGGGAGTGTTTTCAGTCTTATTTGCTGGTATAAGCTGAGGGGGGAGTGTTTTCAGTCTTATTTCCTGATATAAGCTGAGGGGGGAGTGTTTTAAGTTTAGGCCTTGCTGCCTCTTATTCTTTGACAGCAATTTATTCTTCTTATTATAAAGCCTGTTAATGGCAGTGTTCCATCAGGCAGGTTTGCTCTTTTTTGAGGAACTTGTTTTGGTCCTATCAGGTACGGCCGAGTCAATGCAGTTATTAAGATGTTTGTAAAAAGCATTGGTGTAAAACTCTGCATAGTTGCCAGTCCCATCTGAGGCTGGAGGTGCTGTACAGCTATTTACACTATCCCATACGAGGATAAAATCAGTTTTGTGGAGACATTTTATAGTTTATTTTTCTATTGGGGGGGGTCTGCTGTGATAGCTACTTTGAATGAGACTGTTTTGTGGTCAGCTCTCACTAGGGAAGACCTCACAGGGGGGATACTAAAGTGGTCCCCCATATTGGTATGCACCAGATACAGGATATTGGTACCCCTTGTGGGGGGTGTTAACCAGCTGGTCCAGGGCATTGGATGTAACAAATTTGAGGAACCTTTGAGCAAGTGAGTTTGACCACGAGTAATTTACCCAGTCAAAGGATGGGTAGTTAAAGTTGCACAAAACCAGGGTGTTCAGGTGTATATTAATAGACTCAAGTAAACCCAAATAGGCAGAGTGGATGTCCATATTCATGGAGAGGGTCCTCTAGATGGCAATAACTTGAATAGGTGTCCTAGCAACAGTTAATTGCACCTGAGGTATCTCCAGGGAGTCATGCTCTTTGACCAATGTGTCAGGGTGTTTATCTTTAGTAAATATGGCTACAAAATGTCATTTACTTTTCATGCCTTCAGTTTCTTGTCTGAAAGTGTGGAAGGAGGTGTAGCCTTGTATGGTTGGGGTGCTCTCCACTGCCTTGAACTAGGTCTCTGTGACTGCATAAATGACTAAGTCTTCCAAGGTGAGGACTGCTTCCAGTGAGTGCTGTTTCATGTCAATACTCCGAGCATTTAAAGGCATGACCTTGAGCAAATTTTTAGATGCAGTTTTTACTTCGCCAATTTCTTCCTTGAGACACTGCCTATAAAGACACTATGGGGTTGGCAGGAGTATTAGCCTACAACTAAAATCCCAGGATTGACAGATGAAAACCATCTCTGGCAGACCTCTGAGGTCTGTTGATCATGCCATCCCAGACTGACAGATACTGTCTCCCCTTAGAATGACACCAGAAACTAAGCCAGTTACCTAGTTTATAAACATAGTTAGTAGTAGCATAACCACAAAAACACATACTGAACATAATGCATATAAAATGGTATGCATAAAAAGTGCATCTTATGCAGTTTGTAATGCATGAAAACAGTAGGATATAGACAAAGGTTTCATGAGTCATACATTTCCAGGCATGACTTAAGCTAGATGTGACTAGATCAATTTAATGTAGTGTGCAAAAAACTGTACAAGATAATCAGACAAAGTGAGACAAACCTAGACAGAGTATCTTGAGAAAGGAAGGTGATAACTAATGGTGAATTAATAGGTCAGTTATAAGATCATTGGAGCATAGGAAGTTACTAGGATAATGGCCCTACTGCCCTTACAAGCCTAGCCAAGTAATTAACCTTATTTCCACGATCAGCACCTATTGTCCCTGTCCAAGAGGGACACAGGTGGAACCCCCTGGGGTGAATTTAAAGTCACCCAGCCAACTATCCAGAGGTCCAAAGAGGTACTCTTTCATGAAATGGGAGTGTGCTCCAAAGCTGTGGTAACCTCTGGGATACACATCCCTGTCACATACCAGGATAAGGTCCTTAGGGCAAGTAACCTGTGTACCATTTCAGTTGCGGATATGCAGCATTTCTAATAAGACAGGGTCAACTCTGCCTTATATGTAAGGTATAGATCACCTCTGACTAGTCTGTATAAAACAGAATAAAGTGACAGTGATTTCAGGCGATCCACGTAGGACAAATGCTGAAGACCTAGAATTTTCCTTGTGAGCAACCTGTGTGGTCTCTCCAGTTGCTGCAGGTGCTTGGAAAGGTACATGCCAAAGGAGGTGTTGTACTAAATCATTGGCCTGATGAGGGAGGAGTGAAGACAGGTTATAACATCATTCCTTCTGAATGCAATGCCCTTACGTATGAGATGAGCAATATAGAATGCCCTTCTTATCTCTGTGGAGACATGTTTGATTAAAGGCATGGTTGCTGTCAAGCTGTGTGCCCGGGTCTCTCACCAATGAGTGCATACTGAGGGTGTTACTGATCTGGTAGTTAGCAGGAACATTGCACTTACAGAAAGGGATGATAATACTTCTTTTTGCATTGTATTTTAGGCATGACTTTAGCACCAATCATTTCTTTGTGTAAGACTATCTTGTAGGATGTTGACATTGATTGGAGATTCTATGATTGCTCCCAGTTTGCAGTCATCAGCAAACTTTGTTAGCCACAACTAAGAAAAACAAAAAAAGTACCAAAGCTAACAGCTGAAGGTAAAACAATAAACTTTAATGCGCACAAAAGAGAGATTTTTTAAAAGCTAGACCTCTCAAACACTGTATAGGATTGTTTTTATAGATATTTTTTATATATATTTTTTATATGTTTCATTTGCCTACTTTCTTGTTTTTCTCTTAGTTAATTGATGCTTTTATCAGTGCCTTAATTGACTAATTAACTATTTAACTGCATTTGTTACTAGTTTAAAACAGTCTGATGAAGCGGTGAGAGCCCACCGTGAAAGCGCTTACTCTTTTTTGTGTGCATTAAAGTTTATTCTTTTACCTTCGGCTGTGTTAGCTTCGGTACTTTTTTGTTTTTCTTAGTAGTTACTTGTTACTGTACCGTTCTATTTTTATTCTAAGCATACTTTTTTTGCTTTGTTAGCCACAAACCTTCAGTTATAGCTTGTACTTTGGTGAAATGGACTCCAAAGAGAACAGGTCCCAGGACTGATTCCTGTGGAACACCACTAGTTACTGCTCAGCTGCTGAAGGTGGATTACCCTGTTCTGGCTATATGTGTTCTATCAGTGAGCCGTGTAGCGACCCATATAACAATATAAGGGTAGATACCTAGCTGGGTGAGTTTGTCAATGATATCGTGAGTGTGGGATGGTGTCAAAACCCTTTGCTAAGTCTAGGTAGGCTGTATGCACAGATTTCCCTTTGTCCAGGCCCTTGGTGACTATCTCAAACAAATCCACCAGTTTTATCAGGCATGACCTCTGTTTGACACATCCTAAGTTAGTATGGTCAAGTGTTTTGGCATTACCTATACCTTTGCTATGGTCCGTGAAGATTTGCTCCATGGCCTTGCAGACAAGGCTAGTCAGGCTAATCAGTCTACCATTCCCTGGGGCAGTGTAAGCACCACCTTTGTGCAAGGTATTAATGGTGGCTGTTTCTCATTCAGCTTGGATGAAGCCGGAGCTACACTATGATTGAATAGAGTACCCAGTGGTATTAACTGTTGCTTAAGCCCATGTAGGACACAACCTGGACTGTTGTCAAGTTCCACAGATGCTGTGTATTTGGCCTTAAAGAGGCAGTTTATAACCTGCTCCTGTACACTTAGAAAATTGCTAGAATAACAGGAGTTGAATATTTATATATATTTTTGACGGATATAAAGTCTGAAACTCAAACAGATGTCATTATTTAGTGTTATTTAGTTACTTCAATCCTCAATGATTTGCCAGAAGACCATAAATTTTATGATGAACAGACCAAAAATATGTGGTAAAAATTTGGACAGAGGTATGCTATTTATACCATGCCATGCAAGGTTATAATCTGCTTTAGAGAAGTTTTTTTAGCTTATTTGGTGCTGTGGGCAGGTGTGATAGTTACTTTCAATGAGAATGATTTGTGGTCAGATCTCACTGGGGAAGACCTCACAGTGGGGGTGCTGCAGTGGTCCCCCACACTGGTAAGCACCAGATTCAGGATACCGGCACCCCTTGTGGGGTGTCGACCAGTTGGTCCAGGACATTGGACTTAACAAATTCGAGGAACCTTTAGGCAAATGAGATAGACCATGAGTAAATTACCTAGTCAATGGATAAATAGTTAGTTGCACAAAACCAGGGTGATCGGATACATCTTGATAGACTCCAGTAGACTCATATAGGCAGAGTGGATGTCCACATTCATGGAGGGGGAACTGTACCTGGCAATTATTTGAATAGGTGTCCTACCAACAGTTAATTGCACCTGAAGTATCTCCAGGGAATCATACTGTTTGACCAATGTGGCAATGCATTTATCTGTATTGATTATTGATCCATCGCTTCCTTTACTTTTCACGCCTTCAGTTCTTGTCTGAAAGTGTGGAAGGAGGTGTAGCCTGGTATAGTTGGGGTGATGTCCACTTCCTTGAACCACATCTCCCTGACTGCACAAATGTCTAGGTCTTCCAAGTTGAGGACTGCTTACAGTGAGTGCGGTTTTATGTTAAGATTCCTAGTGTTTAGCAGCATAACCTTGAGCTGGTTTTTAGATGCCGTTTTTATGTTGGCAATTTTATCCTTGAGACACTGCCTAAAAAGGCATTAAGTGAGTGGCAGGACCCTTAGCCAGCAACTGAAATCCCAGGGTGACAGATGAAGACCATCTCTGGCAGAACGTCGAGGTCAGTCAGTCATGTCATCCCAGACTGACAGATACTGCATGCCCTTAGAACAACACCAGAAAATAAGCCAAAGTTACTTTGTTTGTAAACATTCAGTAGTAGCCTAAAGTAAAAAAAACACAAATTAAGCATGTTGTTGTTGTTGTGTCTTTCGGCTTTTCCCGGTTAGGGGTCGCCACAGCGGAACTCCGGTTCACTAATGATTGGCAGTAGTTTTTACGTGCCGAGTTGCCAGCCCTGACACACAACCTTCAACGAAGGTACGCCCATTCATGCATGTCTCCACACAGAAGACGATCTAGCTGAGAATCGAACAGGACAATGTCTTACTGTGAGGCAACAACGCTACTGCAGCACCACCACTGCGGACTTAATGCATATAAAAGGTAATATATACAAAGTGTATATTATGCAAGTGGTAGTACATAAAAGTAGTTGGAAATAGACAAAAGTTTCATGATTAATACATTTTCTAGCCATGACTTAAGGTAATGTCACAACAGCAATGTAATGTAGTATGCAAAAAAAAGTACAAGATAATTACACTACATTGAGATAATGAGATTGAGGCCAAGCTAGACAGAGTATCTTGAGAAAGGAAGGTGATACTACAGGTAAATTAATAGGTGAGCTATAGGATCATAGGATCATAAGACGTTACTAGGCTATTGGCCCTAGAGCCATTACAAGCCTAGCCAAATTTTTACCCTTATTTCCATTATCAGCACTGTTTGCTCCGGTCCAAGAGGGACACAGGTGGAAACCCCAGGTTGAATTTACAGTCACCTATCCAGGCATCCAGATTGCACTGGAAGAGGGCCAAAGAGGTACTCTGTTTGACATGAAGAGGGAGTCTGTTCCAAAGGTGTGGTAACCTCTGAGAGACAAAGCTGTCCCTCCAGCAGGTTTCATTAATGTCACATACCAGGTTCTGTGTACCCTTTGACTTAGGGATATGCAGTATTTCCAATAACCCAAGGTCAAACACTGCCTGATCCCAGTGGAACACCACTGGTTCCAGGTCTGCTGTTGTAGATTCCCCTATGTTTGACTATGAGTTCAAATAGAAAGCCAGTTAGCGACCCATGTAATGATATAAGGGTTGATAGTTGGTTAACTCTGTCAATGATGCCTCAGTGTGGCATATGGAGATTACCTACATTTTGGCTTATAAGGGCCATTTTTATTTTACATTTGTTAACCGGGGGTGTCTGACTGAGCCGAAAAGGCCCTTTTTCAGCAGAGGCCAGGGGAGAAAAGCTCCACAAAGAAAAATTACAGACACATTTAGTTATTAAGACATGATCAATATACCCACAAATTACAAGAGACATGTTTTTACAGTGGTATGCAGCACAAACAGTTACAGTGGAGAGAACAATCAAAAAAATATTAATTTTAAAAATAAAAGGTAAGTAATAGATTTCTGGTGTACGGCTGAACTTTGGAACGTAGGTAGAATACATACATAGTACACAGGTACAGTACATACATTGTAGATTAGCCAGTGTTTGTGAGTAAGATTGAAAAACTATTATCAAGTGCTCTAGATTTAGTATGTATATGTTATCCGCTTTCACTAGACTGGGGAGCAATCATGGCACTGCCAACTTTGCTTGAGATGTTGCCTGATGAGGTCTTTAAAGGAGGCTTTGGATGATGTGTTTTGAATGCTAGTGGGGACAGAGTTCCATTTTTTAGCCACCGAACTACTATATAGTGCATCTCTAAAGCTATTGTAGCTGTTGGTACTTCTAGTAGTAGTTTGCTTGATGATCTAAGAGGCCTTTTAGCTGAGTGATGTTGTACTAGGTTTTTGAGGGCAGGACACTTATTGGGGAGGTAATAGAATGACAGAGGCAGAGCTGATTGTAGGTTAGGAGGTTGGGCAGTTCAAGCCAGTAGAGCTGTCTCAAAGCAGTACAGTGATGAGTTCTATATGAGCAATTTGCAGCAAAGTGGGCAATTCTGTTACAGCAGGCTTCCATTCTGCTTAGTTCATTCGTTCCATGGCCTTGTGGATAAGGCTAGTCAGGTTAATAGGTCTGGTCAGTGGACGCACCACGTTTGTCCAAGTGAATGACGGTGGCTGTGACTATCAATGAAAAAAGTACCAATGTTATTTATTTATTATTTATCGTCATTTGTTGACAAGGAAAGTCCACTGGGCAAAGATCCATTTTCAGTGGAGGCCCGGGTAGAAAAGCTCCACAGTTAATAATAACAATACAGCAAAAAATATTTCAGTATTATTAAGATCTG